>NC_090222.1:1582500-1905000 GCF_024489055.1 Chanodichthys erythropterus
AGAAATGTTATTTGAGATGAAAATCATCATATTAGAATGATTTCTGAAGGATCATGTGACACTGAAGACTGGAGTAATGATGCTGAAAATTCAGCTTTGATCACTGGAATAAATTACATTTTAAAATATATGAGTAAATATGGCAGAGTTTAATTTTCAGTCAACTATTCCTTTAAACTTAGTTTATGGCTAGCGGTGTGCATATGCATATGTGTGTGTAGCCCTATACTTTCTCACAGTTGCTCTTTCATTGTTCCCAGGAATCCCAAAATCATCTTCAACCACTTCCACTTCCTGCTGGAATGTCCTGAACTCATGTCTCGCTTCATGCATATCATCAAAGGCCAGGTAAGCGTGATGAGTCCCGAAACAGATCCTGGAGTTCCTGATCAGATCATGTCTCTGATCTGGACTTTAGCAGGGTCCTCGACTCCCGTAGGGTCTGGAAAACTTTAGGAATCATGAAGAAATGAGCCCATTTACGTGATTTGATACTCTGTTTATTTCATGTTATTCCCAAGAATAACTATGTCTTCATAATATTTCATCTAAATGCATTGGAAGTATACATACTGTATGTTTGATGAACTATTATCTAACTTAAGATAAACATCACATGAAAATACATTTTTCAATTAATATTAATAAAACAAATATCTGTATCCCTCTCCTTAAGATGATGATGCTGGTGCTGTCCATCTCTTACCTTCTCAACTTATTATCAGTTCAAATTATGACACTGAAATATGATTTTAATTGCTTGATACACTTGAGTGTACAACTGTAGTAAAAATATTTTAATCATTTAATTAAGCTTTATTGTCAAAAATATAATATTTGCACATCTCTGTTGCCAGATGATTTTCCACATATAGTAATAATAATAATAATAATAATTGTATCACCCAAGAAGTGACATTATTGAACAGACTAGCTTGGATCAAGTGAGTGACAATTAATTATAACATTTACTACATTACTACAGTTTTCATTTATTTGTTAATTAAAATAAAAATTTCACTTAATAGAATTCACAAAATCACACAAATTAGGTTATTAAAACTGTAGACATGCTAATAGGATTGCATAAATTGCAAACCCCATAAAATAAAAGAAAATGGCTCATATAATGTTTAGTTTGACCTAGGGCTGCACAATATCGGGGGAAAAAACTGACAATGCGATATTAGATTTTTCTGCAATTTATAAATCAGAGATGAATATCTCTATTTGGAAAGACTGAATCATTCTAAGAAGATTGGTGTGATTTTGTAGGGGAGTGAATATGCATAGAAAATAATAAACACATTAAAAGCATAGGTAAATACAGTAGAACAAAGATACAAATGAAATAAACAGTGCTTTTTGTTTTTCAGGTAAGTCTAACAGTATTTAGATACAGACATTGAATATCAAATCTATCTGCATAGTCTTCACTGTATGAATTAAATATAATTAATCTTTTAAAGCTACAAAAGTGATTTTCTCTTTGTGTTTTGTTGTTTGATTAACATTAAAGACACAGGCTGCAGCAGGTTTATTAGGCTGCTGTCACTTTAAGAGCAAATGCACGAATCCAATATAATGATACACATCTGTTTTCTTTCTCAATTTTTTTTGTTCACGTAAGCCATAAGCGGCTTTGTTTACAAGGACACTCGTAGAGACGGACATTTGACATAATTTTGTGTGCATGCGTCCATTCAAGCACAAAAAGACGAACTGAATTCAGTGTCTGCGTTATTTCTCGGCTGTTCTGTGTGTTTGTGCTCAGAAAATGGCGTGCACATTTTGAATTGAGTTCTCGTTCACGTCTTCTTGCGCTTAAATGGTTTAAAATCGCTTGAATGTTTAAAGACAGGACCTACAACACGTGCATATGATAAACTTTCACTCTGTGATGGTTAAACTTTGCATTTAATCGAAGAAGTGCCTTGTCGTGTCAACTACGATCCCTATACTTGACATCGCACATCCTGTGATGTGACTATCACGGATAGTACGCACGTCTTGATATTGATGCTAAAGCGATATATCGTGCAGCCCTAGTTTGACCTGCTTGGATTGCGTTGGTCAAGCATTGAGGTCTTCATTTGCATCTTTGTGTAAAATATATTTCTGGCCTAAAAATTCATCTGTGAGACAAGAGCAATGCAGCAGGACTGAATGATTGTCTTCATGTTTAATGGGTCTTTGTTTACCTCTCTTCCTTAGCCATTTAAAGACAGGTGCGAGTGGTTTTATGAACATCTTCTGGCCGGACAGCCAGACTCAGACATGGTTCACCGGCCGGTTAATGAAAATGACATTCTTCTTGTTCACAGAGGTAGACAAATTTCTACATTATCTGTTGAAAGGTTATTTCATATTTCAGCCTCCATTTCTTCCTCCCTTCATTTTTTTTTATCATCTTCTTTCAGACTCAATATTCCGAAGCAGCTGTGAGGTTGTATCCAAGTCGTCCAATGAGAAACTCAAACAAGGCATTGCCGTGCGGTTCCACGGAGAAGAGGGAATGGTAAGCTTGAACATGTCATCCAGGAATCTCTTTCAGCTCTTCATCTCAAATCTTTTGGCACTTCCAGACATTTAGCCCTGTCAAAAGAGAGTAGCACCACAAAACAACAAGCCAAATGAGGTCATTCATTATACTGATTCTACCACAGTCAGGCACAAGTGGTGAAAGTGTCATAATGACAACAACAAAAATACAATCAATGTTTACATGAATTTCAGATTTAGAAAGTTCTGTTTATATTAACCTATATTGGACAGTCTGATTTACATATTAATTTATATATGCATTATATTAGGGGTGTCGCAATATACCAGTATTGACGATAACCTGCTTGAGCTCTCAGGTGGCAGTATTGCACCTTAACGCCTGTCAAACAAGAAGATGCAGCGCGCAGCTATTCCGAGCGGGAGAGCGAGAGGCACTATTCACACACCCAAAAAAAGTAAATAATCTCGACAGTATGGGATTTTTTCAGCTCCTTAGACAGCCTAATCCACAGGATTTGCCTAGCTACAGTCATTGCGAAGGGTGGCAACACCACTAACCTCTTACTCACCTCCATGTCCATCACCCTGCAGATTACTCCATTTTACAGAGAGTAAGTTGAGATTATTTTACTAGTCATGAAATGGGAAATGTTATATTAACCTGTTAACAGCGATTTTCTGTGTTCACGTATTTAAATAAAGGTTGATTATTTTAAGTACCATGTTTTCTTTATTCGTCTTACTCAGCGTGATGTAGCTATGCATGCCGTTATTTGCCCTCAAAATTCAAGATACACGGGCATTTTTTGCCCGACAATTTTTTCGTTATTATATCATATTATAAGATGTAACGTTAGTTGTTTTACAATATCACACGAGCAAAAGTGCCGTTTTCCCCAAATCAGCACAAATGCAATGTTCCTTCAACTTATTGTTAAATGAACAATGTGAGTTACATTTTAGACACAGTATTGTTAATATTATTTGTTTTTTTCTTTATTTTGCCAAAGAAAATTTCAAAATTATGAACAGCAGAACAAAGCCCCGTGCAACAGAAATGTTTTTGTTATTCTGACTGAATCTGCGTTTAGAACGAATGAATCCGAGCTTTGTTCCTGAATGAATCAGTCATTTGTACAAATCGGTTCGGTTGACTGACTCACTCATTAGGACAGTGACTTGCTGGCACCTACTGGCAGTTTAGTTTAGTTTCATATTTAAGGGACATTAAAAAGTTAAAATTAGAAAAATATTATTTATTATTATATATTATATATTATTATATATTATTTAAATATTAAATTAAATTTATGTAGACAAATTGTAAATGCTGTGTAAATATATTAATGTCACTTCTGTGTCACCTCTATATTGCAAAGATGGATTTTGCTGATAATGATTTAATTTGATTGAAACAGCCATAATGTATAGGCTACTATGCTAGTATTAATTTTTATTTCTTCAGGTCTTAAAAAACCTTAAATTTGACTTTAAAAAATGTGCAGAAACCCTGAAAGAGAAAAACTAAATAAACAAAGTAAACATTATTTAGACTGATAAATTTCCCCCCTCCAAGGATTCTATAAATATCGCGATATATCGATACCGTGATATTTTTTGGCCACAATAACCGTGGTGTGAAAAATCCAATATCATGACAGCCCTACATTACATGAACAAAACTGCAATAATGTCACTAGAGCTACTGTGAGCATAATTGCCATTTTTGCCTTAATGACACATCTAAAAAGAAAGCTGACATATAAGAGCTTTTTTTACTCCACTGACCATAAGATGTAAAATGTTTGTAAACTGTTTGTAAATGTATGTAAAAAGGTATGTGTTTGATAAAATAGTCGGAGTCAAGTGTTTGAATGCTTAATTTTTCTCCTATTGAACAGATTATTCCAGGTCTACACCGCCCTTCCAGTCTGATCAAAATTTCATTTGGATCATGCACATCAGATTGATTTAGGCCTTTACATTAAGACTTTTCAGTCCAGCATTATGGCCTAATTATATCGTTAGATTTTACTCTAGTCATGTCAAAGACTTTTTTGCCGGAAGATTCAGAATTGGAATCGATTTTCAGTTCCCAAACCTAGAACCGCGCTAGAGTTCAAATGATTTTCCACCTCCAAAAAAAATATATATATATATGTATGTGTGTGTGTGTGTGTGTGTGTGTACGCACACATGCACATACACACACACACACACACACACACACACACACATATATATATATATATATATATATATATATATATATATATATATATATATATATATATATATATATACATATTATTTATGTATACACATCTACAGAGTTTATTTTAATCCAGCCAAACCTGCCAAGTCTGAACATGATCAGTGAAGGCAGCATAAGCTTGCTTTGCGTCAAGAGTCTACTGATGATTGCATATTATTACACATTTTACAAGATTTTAGAGTGTTTTATCACTGGGGTTTTGATGCCATGAATAACTTTATTCTGTCTGTTTTCTCAGGGTCAGGGAGTGGTCAGAGAGTGGTTTGACATTCTGTCCAATGAGATCATCAACCCGGACTATGCGCTGTTTACACAGTCTGCCGATGGTAAATGACATCTCTAAAATACAGTGCAATTAGAAAGTTTGTCCCCCATGTCAGCATCCCACTAGACAACTTGATATTGGTCAGGTCAGGTGTTGCACCTATCAGCTGTTCTAACTGAACTATTGCCCTCTTCTGTCTGTCACACTCATCAATTCATATGGAAATATAGTGACAAAAAAGTGTAAAGAAAAAATAAGAATGCAGTTCATGGAGTGGCATATGGCATATGTTTTTGGGACATACAATACAAATTATATGTTAAAGGCACAATATGTAATTTTATGCCACTAGAGGTCGCTTCTTCAAAACAAAGGCGTAGCTTGATGACGTCTTGTTTTTTGTGTAATCATGGGAGGTGTTGTCTTCATGTCTACAGCCGGTGGAAAAAAAATCCTTGCTCGGCAGCTGCTATGAGACACTTGTTACACACTGCAGTAAACTAGATCGATATTAGGCATGGTAAAACATGGTACTCATGGTAAATCAAAAACACAAGATTTAAACAATAAGACTTACTGTGTTGAGCTATATGACATGAGTTTTTTGTTGATGAATGTACAAAATATACAACAAAATGTACAACAAAATAAATAACATTGTTCTAGTGTTTTTTGGGTATTTTAATCCAAAAATCTTACATATTGTGCCTTTTAATGTTTAGTTTCAGTGAAAAAACATTTACATTCGATCCACCTTATTTTGAAAAGCAAAAGTAAGAGATTTATTTCTGTGAATGTGCAGAGACTTCTGATTCATTAACCTTTATTATTCAATAACTGGAAGAATAACAAAATGCTGTAAACGGTAAAATAATTTAGGCTACAAACCAGTTTGTTTCTGCTAATATATCTAAAAAGATATTTCAAACTGTTATTTGTTATTATATCAAGCAGCATGACAGATAAAATAACTGGAAGCGGATGAGACCGGAAGACCTTGACACAAAAAAATATACTAGTGCAGAAAAAAACACTCAGTTGAGCAATCGCCATGGAAGAGTCTGCTTTTACCATGTTGCACTTGCAGAGGGAAAAGATTGGATCAGATCTGAGCTGAGCTTCTTTCAGTGTAGGGAAAAGCTTATTGGTCACTGCCAAGGGTCAGCTTGAAGTTGTCTGAGGGTCTGCAGGGCCGTGAACTCACTGGGAGTCACTGGGGCCATTATCGTCCACCCGCTGAGAGATGCGTCTGAACACAGTGACTCTGACTCTATGAATGAATGACTTCAAATCAGCAAAGAAATATTGGCTAGTGGGAAATCATTTCCTCTGTGATTTGTGCAGAAATAGATAACATTCCCTTCTCTTCTCAGATGCACTGTGTTGTGTTTTATATGTGCATGTGTGGATTTTTTATGTTTATTTTACAGGTACCACATTTCAACCCAACAGCAATTCCTCTGTAAATCCAGACCATCTGAACTACTTCCGGTTTGCTGGTCAAATCCTGGGTCTGGCCCTCTATCATCGGCAGCTGGTGAACATCTACTTCACACGCTCCTTTTACAAGCACATACTGGGTAACACACTCCACTCTCAGAGCAATTCTGTATCTGCACATCTTTTAATCTGTTTGATATACTATTTGCATGCATATACAGTGGGTACGGAAAGTATTCAGACCCCCTTCAATTTTTCACTCTTTGTTATATTGCAGCCATTTGCTAAAATCATTTAAGTTCATTTTTTTCCTCATTAATGTACACACAGCACCCCATATTGACAGAAAAACACAGAATTGTTGACATTTTTGCAGATTTTTGCAGAGTATTGAGTTCACTTGATTAAAGATATGCTTTAATCAAGTGAACTCAATACTTGTTCATTGTCACTGACCATGATTACAAGCACAAGAATAATCATATGCCAATCAGAAATTGTCATATGCGTCATGTCCACGTGTTAACCCAGTCTGATTAAGCCAGTATTTCAGTTTGTAGAAATCCTGAGCGGAAGACAGCTGGCATATTTATTACCTGGGCTGCTGTGGGAAAATAATGTGCATGTAAACAGGAGTGTCTGACACATGCATAAAGTGTTATAATGTGATTTGTGTGTGATCTTCTGCAGGCATCCCAGTGAGCTATCAGGATGTGTCGTCCATTGATCCAGAGTATGCTAAAAATCTTCAGTGGATCCTGGACAATGACATCAGTGACCTTGGCCTTGAGCTCACCTTTTCCGTGGAGACGGATGTGTTCGGGACCATGGAAGAAGTCCCTCTCAAACCAGGAGGAATTACCATTCAGGTCACCCAAGACAACAAGGTAATATATATATATACATAGGCGTTCTGTCATTGTTTTCAATTAGAAGTGCCTCGGTTCTCTTTTATTAACCTTTGGAATCAACTGTAGGGAACAGTGGGGTAAGATGAGCCAGTTACCAGGCTAGTTAAAAGGGTAATATTCATACCATTTGAAACTAGTTGTCTCTCTTTGTTTTAAATAATATTCCTCTTCAAAACTTTTACATATGAAATCAAAGGTACTTTTGAAAAAGATGAATTGTACTTTTCATATCAGTTTAAATAATTTACACGTTAGTTTTTTTGTTTGGGACATTTGCCCTCATTTTAGTCACCCAAGACTACTGAGTACAAAGCACTCTCTCCATGATTGTGAAGAAGTGAATGATGGTTTGATTTGTCATGTTTCTGTGTCTGTCAGGCGGAGTATGTGCAGCTGGTGACGGAGCTCAGGATGACCCGAGCGATTCAGCCGCAGATCAATGCCTTCCTGCAGGGCTTTCACACTTTCATCCTCCCCTCGCTCATCCAGCTCTTTGATGAATATGAGCTGGTCAGTAGATTCCTCCTCTCATCTCTGCATGAGACTCCTGCTTCTATCTCTTTATATTTTCATGTTGCATTTTTCATTTGGAGTTTCTCTCTGCTGGTTTTCTCTCCTGTGCTCACTGAAAAAAAATTTAAATTGAAAAAAAAAAAAAAGAGAGAAAAAAACAACAACAACAACAACAAAAAGTATGGCATGAGATGAAAGTATGAAGTATGGATTAAGATGAAAGCGCTGAGCACCAGTGAAATGAGCAGGTTAATTAGTTCATTCATATACATCCTGTATATACAAGATTAATCCACAACGTAAACGTAATATTAGCACTTGCATTGAATACACAAGTAATTCACACAATGTGATTCCAACAACAAACACTTCGTCTGTCCACACCAGATGCAACACAACTATGAGACGCGACAAAATCAATCTTAAATCACAGCCAATGAGAAGGTCTTGTGGGCGGAGTCTCCCTGCAAGCGCACTGCACTCGCAACCAAATCAATTACAATCCACAGCCAATCAGAAGAGTGTGTGGGCGGAGTCTCTGCAAACGCACTACACTCAACCATATCAATTACAATCCACAGCCAATCAGAAGAGCGTGTGGGTGGAGTCTCTCTGCAAGCGCACTACACTCAACCAAATCAATCAAAAACCCATTTGCTGTAATAAATCTCATTTGTACACACTCAAACACTTTTTAATGTGCCGCACCGGGTTTGACACCAGTCATGACAGATTTGAAATAACATGATGAGCATAAATTGACACGTTATTAATACTTTGAGAGAGCTGTTTCCTTAAAAGTCCTAGGCCATGTTAGGAATGATTCAGTTCCCCTGAATCAGAACCTGGGTGTCTGTTTAGTTGCTGTGGATGCTTGATGGGATTGTTTGTTTCTGTGTTTGTGTTTGTGTAGGAGCTGCTGTTGTCAGGCATGCCTGAAATTGATGTGATGGACTGGAAGAGGAACACAGAGTACACTAGTGGCTATGACCTGCAGGAGCCTGTCATACAGGTATCCCATCAGCACCAGCACATACAAAACAGAGGGGTGGATGATGGAAGCAAATAATTGTAACAATTTTTACATATCACAATATAGACATTTATTAATAGTGAGAGCACAAGTGCTTGTCAGAGACAGCAACAGTAGTAGAGGGTAAATTGCCTTATGGTTATTGTAACACTCATTCTTATGCAATGATGCAGTGATTAAAAACAATACATGGTAATGTATCAGTTCACAAATATCTACTGGTTTATTGTTTCAGTCATTTTATAGCCCAGTCCGGTTGAAACCAGACTCTGATTAGAGACGTACATGTGTTTCTGTTGCAGTGGTTTTGGGAAGTGGTTGAAAATCTCACTCAAGAAGAAAGAGTCCTTCTCTTACAGTTTGTTACAGGAAGGTACGTGTAGTTATTTCCTCATGCTGTATTCAGGCACTTTAAATGGGAATGCTGTATTCATATTGTCAGAAAGTAACTATTGACCATGTATAAGCTTGTGACACTTACAGGGTACAATAGTGACTTAGTTCCTATGGAAGCTTGATTCTGCCACTAAAATAAAAAACAAAAAAGGTATTTGCAACTTTTTATCATGCAATTCTGACTTTATAAGTTGAAATTTTGGCTTTTTTTTCCTCAGAATTGCGAGATATACTCACAATTGCATCTTATGAAGTCAGAATTGTGAGAACGTCAAAACCGTCAGTCTTTTTTCCCTTACAAATTAACATTGTAACTCACAATTGTTTATATCTCGCAATTCTGAGAACAAAAATCAGAAATGTGAAATATAAACTCGAAATTGCAAGAAAAAAGTCAGAATTGTGAGATAAAAATAAGAAAAGGTGATTGCGACATTTTATTTCATGGCAGAAACAAGCTATTATAAGTTCCTTCATGGTACTGAGCTCTAAGAAGTTTTCTCTCTCTAAATTTTCCACCTTTAAGAAAATGGAGAGAAAAAAATGACTGAGAAAACAAATTGGGGAGAAAAGATTGGATAAGGAGAATTCTTTAGTATCACAATTTTAAGGAAAGTTACATGCTTTGTAATGGATGAAAATCCATTACCTGCAAAATGATTTGGTAATATATTTAAAATAGTGTGCATATATATATATATATATTTTTTTTAAGGGGACCTACTATGCACTTTTACTTGTCGTTTTATTGGTTTTAATGCTTGAATGTTGATTATTTTCCTCATATTCTCCATTGTTGCAGCTCCTCTCTTCCCAGTCTGTCAGTAACACTCTGTTTACTTCCTGTCTCTATGAAGCCCCTCCTTCTGAAAAGCACAGTGTGCTCTGATTGGTCGGCTGGAGCAGTGTGTTGTGATTGGTGTTTGGGAAATGTCCCGCCCCTTACCATAACCGCCAGTTTCAACACACTACTAACTAACTCAACCAGGCCCCGCCCCTTTATTCCGCGTATAAATGATTTAAATGAGGAATATTGTGAAGAAAACTCAAGACTGCAATGGAGGTGTTTCAGGGAGTTCAGAAAGAGTGACACTGATTTAGAGAAGAACACACTGTTTTGTGCTTTACTGAGCTTTTTCATGCACAAACAGCAACATAATACCATTGTTCTTTTGTCTAACAGTTCAAGAGTCCCTCACGGAGGATTTGCTTTCCTTATGGGCGGCAGTGGTCTGCAGAAGTTTACTATTGCCGCTGTGCCCTACACATCAAACCTACTGCCTACCTCAAGTACATGGTGAGAGACACGTGGATGGTGTTGTTCAGATAGGAGCACTAGAGGGCAATGTGGCTCTTCTGAGATTTCTGAGCTGTAAACGCAGAGCTGCTTTATAACATAATGATGAAGAGCTGGAGAGTGACAAAGAATAACAAATAGAAAAAAGTGCATGTAATGAAACCAGTATGACTCTCACAGTGTAGCATCACTTACCCATCTCTCTGTTCTCCCAGCATTAACATGCTGAAACTCCCAGAATACCCCAGCAAGGATGTCCTGCGTGATCGTTTGCTGGTTGCACTGCATTGTGGGAGTTACGGATACACCATGGCGTGACGCAGGCTGTTGTGTTTGCGGAGACTTCTGCTCTATGGACACACAACGCACACACGACTGAGTTCAGGGATTCTTCAACACTACAATTCAAAAGCCTTTAAATTGAAAATCTATGACAAGGACATCAGTGGATAATGACGGGAATCAATGACACTCCAGGCACTGAGGCTGTTTTGCATGTATGAAACGGATGTCCAGGTCACATTTCACCATAAATTCAAAATAAGAAACTATATTTTGCATAGAGAAAACTAAGCCTTTTTAGGGCCTTTAAGGTTTTTTTTTTTATATATATATTTCCATTGCTGTAATAGTCATTTTTCTGTATTACATCAAACATAATTGACATTATGCAGATTTTAATAATAATAAAAAAAAGTATAAATTACCAAGATATATAAATACTTGACTTTTTTTTCCACAGAATCTAATTTGTCATAAAAATAGGCTGTTTTTTATTATTATTATTATTATTATTTTATGTTGTTGGTGAAATATGACCCAGAGATGTTCTTGACAGGTTTCATGAGATTCACTCTTATTTTACATGCAAATGTCAGTTTTATTTTACATTTATAACTGTATCCCAGGCTGTATTATTTCAGTTATTTGATGCTGTTCAACTCGCACCATGCTTCAGTTGCATGTGTGTGTGTGTGTGTGGATGCATGTGACAGTTAGATATTTATAGCTGATAAAGTCAACACATTATTGAAAATTGTGATTTTGAGAATAACAGTTTTTTTTCCTCTGTTGCATTGTTGTATTGGTCTCTTGTGGCACACTTTCAGTTAGTGTTCTAGACAGTTTTTTACTCTCTCATGATTATTGTGCCATATATATATTTTTATGTACTCAAATGTATTTGGTTATATATGGGGTTGTCAGCATAGTCCAAATATTCTTAATTTTATATTAATGTCTAAATAGTTTCTGTGCATTTAAGTTATTATATGAAAGTATCAAATAATGTGTTAGGTGTGCCAAATTATCACCAACAAATCATATAGTTATCTTCCTGTAAAACAAGGACATGTCAAGAAATGATTTTGAAAAAGGAAAGTCAAGTAATTTTAGGAATGTACAATATCTTTACTATTGGTTGTGAATTAAAGTGAAACTGTAGATATATTAATCTATTTATTCTAATTTATCAATATGTTTTGGGATTCAAATATGTTTTTGTACTTGTAATAACAGAATATACTGCACAATCTTTTGGATATTACAGGTGGGCATCAAAAATATTAAAGTATGGATTTTATTACAAATGAAGGCAACTAGAGTTATAATTTATTTGTGTTTAACCATTTTAGCAGGTTTCATCAAGCATAATCCATATCCATAAATCATAGGATGAATTCCACATTAAAGTGCATTATTTGAGCAAATCCCTAGGCTAGAGTATGAGCTACAGAGAGCTGCAGCAGTGATGTATTTTTGTAAGCCAGAACCTCGGTTCCCTCGACAACAAACCAATAGGATTTTTGGTAACACTTTACTATAGGGAACCCATATAAACAACTTTTCCCTCATTAAACTCCTAATTTACTGCTTATTAATAGTAAGGTAGTTGTTAAGTTTAGATATTGTGTAGGATTATGGGATGTAGAATATGATCATGCAGAATAAGGCATTGATGTGTGATTTATAAGTAATAATAAACAAAATTCTAGTAATATGCATGCTAATAAACAACTAGTTAAAAGACCCTAAAATAAAGTGTTTTAGTGGATTTTTATTAGGATTTTGGGTTATAGCAGAAACTAAACTCAAATGTTTTTGAAGACTATATACACAATCGGCAGAAATAAAAAGTTATGAACGAACTACACCATGGTCACATCAACATCACCATCATTAAAGCTGCAGTCCGTAACTTTTTTTGGTTAAAAATGATCCAAAATCAATTTTTGAGCAAGTAAATAACTAGCCAGTGTTCAAAACTATCTCCTTACCTTAGGCCAATTCACAACCTTGCAATAATGTTTTATAATAAATCGATACTGGTGGATTTCCGCGTAAAATTCGAGCATGCAGCCGTTCGTTTGCGTCATTACGTCACATCTCTAAACAGAAAGGAGGAATCCCAGCTAGTAGGCTATGGATTGTGAAGATGCTGCAGGTGGCGGGTCATTTATAGCCTTTTCTCACAGCAGATGGAGTAACTCATTATTCTGCAAATATCTGCAATTGCAGGTTTCAAACAGAGATGGTGACAAAAAGGCTAAACTTACGGACTGCAGCTTTAAGTTACCTCTTTCAGTCTTTATTTAAAAACAAATCCCTGAAATGATAATAAGCTGTTCCATCATGTCGTAATTACTGTAATTACAAACTGTCAACACGTGACCTAGTAGGAGTTGTTCTTAAACTCTGACATTAAACTGTTGTTAATGTTTACATCTGTAGTCCCATTTAGCCACTTGTTAACAACTGCCTTTTTCACGACAATAAAAGCTTTTCTTTCTTTTTTCTTTTTTTTAAATCAAGGTGGTTTTACTGATGTATTTTATGTGGAATAAAACATGAAAATATCTTGACCTTTCAGGCAAAAAGACATTCAAAAAACCCACTGACTTTGTGCCGATGGAACCCTGAAGAGCTAAAATGCAAACTGTCTGGGTTTTGGCCTACAAAAATATGTCATTCCAAGCAGCACTAAATAGCAGTGATGAATAATCAACAGCACTAATAATACAGCTTTCTTTAAAAAAAACTATTGACACAAAAAACCTCCATAATTCCAGCTTTCATTTTATTCTGCAGAAGCTCAGCATCTCGAACACGACCAAACAGTGTGCTACGCATCGATTTCTGCCTACTAGTGTGCCATAGTGTGTATGAGGCCCTTGGCAGTTGGCGAAAGTGATGTTTCACCTGCTCACTACGGTAGTGCTATTGTAATTGCAAGCTGCTCTCCATGGCAACGCAGCATCCAGAGCAAGAGCGACTCAGCATGAGGGCTCGCCCGGAGCTGGGACAGATGCAAACTAAACATATGTCACCATGACAGCCAAGCAAAAACAAGATTGAAAGAGGCAGAGAAGCAGGGGGAACTAGAATAAGCTCGAATAGAATAGAACATACATATGTACGTATTACATGTGTGCGATTTGTGGTGTCATCAATGGACAGATGGAACAAGTACAGATTGTACTTTTCATGCTATTGTGCTTTTCCGGAAAGTTTTGGTGGTTCACACCCTTTTGTGTGACATGTATGACTCTTGCATCCCATTCCAATACAATCTGTTCCAGCTCAACTGAAGTTCCAGTCCATGAAATTGGAAAGAATGGGGAGGTTTTGCTCCACACTGAGACACCTTCATTCTTCCAGCTTTCAGATTCTCATGTGATTGTACAGTAATCAACTGCTGAATCATCCTGCCATATATATCATATATTACATGGATTTGCTGTTTACAAATGATTTGTGGTGACTTCCATTTCCCTAAGGCACATTAAAAACGAAATCTGTATTAGCACTTCAATCAAATTTAGCTGAAAACTAACAAGTGTTGTGTGGGGTTGGAGATTTGGACTTCTTTAGACCATCATTATCTGTGGATCAGAACACACTCAGGATTTGACACCATTTGTGATTGCTCCTGCTCTAATAAGATCTGATTAACCTGCAGGTGGTTCCGGTAGATTTGCATTTCTCTGAGGCATCACACAAACCCTGAAGCTGCACGCCGATGTTCTTAACTTACAAAAAACAACCAAGGTAACAGATATAAGGTCAAATACAAAACCATTGAAAAACGAACAGGACCCAGGTCTCGGTTACGGTTTGGATGTAAAGAAAAATAATGCAATGCTAATAAAATGCATCTTTGAATGTAGTAATAAGTAAACTTGTGGAATCAAGTTTTGCTTCATGCCTCCACAGGGACAATGGCCAGGGTTTGTTGGCCCACCGAATACCTTGGTCCACTGTCGTTATTTTTATTTTTGCGCACAAAAAGTATTCTCGTCGGTTCATAACATTAAGGTTGAACCGTTGTAGTCACGTGGACTATTTTAACGATGTCCTTTCAACCTTTCTGGGCCTTAAAAGGAGCAATGTTGTGCTGCCTGTTTGAGGTTCAGAAACCCTCGAATTTCATCAAAAATATCTTAATTTGTGTTCCGAAGATGAGCAAAGGTCTTATGGGTTTGAAACGACATGAGGGTGAGTAATTAATGACAGAAATTTCATTTTTGGATGAACTAACCCTTTAATATAGGCTGCCCGTGAACCAATCATCTCTTCCTCTTGACTACTAGTTACAGCATCAAATAAACATGAATGAACATCAGAGGGTATGTTGAAAGAACAAGTAAAACTTAATGAAATGTGTCATGATTTATGTAATTGCTCAATCAGTATTTCAACTGCGGATAAAACAGTTTGTAAATGATGTCACGTAATGCAAGATTTACCTCAGAAAAGCCATTCAATAAACTGTGCAGTTAAAATATATGCACTATATTATATATTCATTATATTTTTATTCTAATACAACTAAAAAGTTATTATTATTATTATATTATTATTATAAAAACGCCTTTTGTGCAATTATTTACAAATAAGTTCTTAATTAACCTTTAATAATAATGTACCAGCTGACAGGGTTCACTGTATAATGTACAACATTTGTTGAGGAAGATTATTTTTCCCTGAGAAAATTCCATGTATATATCCAAAAGAATCGATACTGAATTGAGACTGAGATTGAAATTGAATCGCAAGCTTATAAATTAAATGTTTTGTCAATAACACTACCTTACTAATGTTAATTAACATCAAAAATTATTATTACATTTAAGAGATCAATAGAACTAGATGGTACAGCTCAAAGTCATCATATAAAGCTACCTGTCCGAAGAAACCGAACGTTTATTTGCTTGTGTGGTGTCACATCAATTTCAGCTATAACAACATAATGTGGAGTGTATTCATACATGTTTCATTTTCCATCTGTCATCCTTATTCACTGGGTAAGAGATTGCAGTGACTGACATTATACTAATTTTTTTATTTTTTTATAGAATACTTCTAATGAAAATGCAACCATTCTGTTGGGTTTGCTGGATCATTTAATTTACTACCTCAACAACAGCATGAACTGATGATTGCATCTTTGGAGCATATCACAAAGGTCTCATTGTGATGTAAACTACAGTGTTCGAGTACAGTTATAGGGAAGGGAAGATGAAACATCCTTGTTCACTTTCTTTCTCAACACTACCCCATTTTTATCTGCCCTAGACACTCTCAGCCCTAGACATGGAAACACGTCTTAGAGAATTATATGCACATTAATAGTCTTGCCATGAAGAGGTTTCACAGGCTTCTTAGTACTTGTTCCAAAAAAAAATCAAAAAAAAAAAAAAAAAAAATCACATGTGGTTGGAAATGACATCATTTATGTCTGGCACCACTATATGTCATTTCTCCTTTTAATTATTGCTGTAGCCAGCAGAATTCCCCCTGGGAGCAATAAATTGTTATTAAGTCTCACCTTGTCCTTGTGGTCTTTTATCAAATTATAGGTGAAAGTAAGGGTTCCTTGATCTTTTTTTCCTCATGTGAGTGTATTGTGGAGCTAAGAAATCATTTCAAACTGTAAAACTCCAATTGCCAGACTTCCATCAGTCAGTTTCCACTTTGCCAATTGTACATTCATGGGCCTTATTTGTTTTAAAAGGTTTTTGTTATAGATGTTGTCTGTGTTACAAGGATAATCATCAAGGTCTGGAGGCGATCTTTAATTATTAGAGTGAAGAATGATGCAGCCATCCGAGATGATCCCTTGTGATTTTCCAACTAAAGAACCTGCACAGGCAGTTGTTTATTTTGTAGGCTTCATCGTGTAGTAATTGTCTCCAGCCCAATTAAGAGATCTTAGCTAGGCTAGTTCCATCCTAGGACAAAGTGCACCAGCAGCTAACATCTTGCATCTAGCAGCCCCACCTTATTCATAGCACATTGTAGAGATTTGCTGCAGGGCCGTCGGCAGAACATATAGAATGGGGGGGCATTCGGTTTCCATAGGGGGGCACACATTTTTATAATCTGATAAACAGACGTTCGCCAAAATAATAGTGTCCCGTATTTATTATTAATGAAATAGACTTCTATAATGAAATAAAGTTCTATATTACCACAAAAACACAAGATACTCGATCCTAATTAAACTACACCAAAAACGAAACCCCTTTGCATTATGGCAATATAATTTGCAAACACGAGACACAAAAGCTTTTCAATTCCTCGAACAGCACAATAATAAAAATGATACATACCAAAACAGCAATAAATAGGCTAGCCTACATCTATAGCATATTTAAGTGTAACTAAGACTTTTGAGTGCACTCACTATTAAAATAGTTGAAGGCGGCAGGTCTCCGAGTGATAGTCATTAATAAATACGGCCTAATTATGTTTCGAGTTCCGTTTTGTGTAATAATGCGTTAAATATGAATTTTATGCTCAGGCGGAGGATGAACCAACTCCAGGGTAAGGAGATGCGATTTCCATTTAAAAACATATTTAAACAGATTTCCTCTAAATAGCTTTAACTTACTTGTCACAGCACAACCTACATATCCCAACATAAACACTGCTGATAAATTATTATTTGTTAATAAAGTGTTTACATTCACAAACCACTGTTAATTTTAACAGATTACGCACACGGAATTTGGCAGAGAGTGAGCAAAAGGCGCTCTCTTTATAATCAGTAAAAAATCTCGCTCATCTTAGTTCATTGCGATCTCAAGTTCTGTAACAATGAATTAAACTGACTGCATAATTACATAACAATTTACATAATTTTTTTGTTAACCAAAATCTGTTGATTTCTGGAACGCAATGACAAGTCAGAGGTGTTTAAGTTAGCACTGAACAAAAACTCGTTTTGAGCGGCGAGTGGATTTTGAGTTGTAGACGCTGGCAAATATTCCCTCATTATAATTAGTTCTAGAAATCAACAGATTTGTTCGTGATTAGCTACAGTGCTGAACACTCCAACGTTCTAAAGTATTGTCGTTCTTCAGAGCGCAAACACAGAGGCGCACTGGATCATTTGCCAAATATGTTTCGCCAATATGCTAATATTAACTGATCCTAGTCCAGTAGTTATGAGCAGTTTTTCCCTCTACAAGCAATCAGAAGCAGCAGCAGGTAGGCAGTGGTTTGAGTGAGAAAATAGTCTCAAGTCCATCGCCGAACCACACACACTGCGCCTAATTTCTATTTCATATTTCTGAAGACAATGTGTTATTTAAAGTCACCGTTGTAGAGAGAGTTTTCCTATGAGCTAAATGCTGCTGAAGACATTTCGTTCTGGAATATGTAAATAGCCAGATCCACAAATAAGGATTTTGCTCTCAATAGGAAGTTTGCTGGATGACTATTAGGGGGGCACGTTGTGTCATCTGGGGGGGCACTGCCCCCTAATGCCCCCCCTTGGTGACGGGCCTGATTTGCTGTGCTGCTGAAGCTGAGCCTTTTTGTCTGGGTTTGTCGGCATGGGATAATGTTTCAACACTCCCACCTAGAGCAACCAGAGTACAGCATACTGACAGTTTTCCAACAGGGGCAAGCACCAAGTAATACATTGAAAGTGAAAGTAACGTGTAGCCTAGTATGGTGTCCCATACTTTGAATTTGTGCGCAGCATATCACCCATCAAAGTGCACACACACAGCAGTGAGCGGACAGTCATTTTTACTGCGGCTCCAGGGGAGCGATTGGGAGTTCGGTGCCTTGCTCAAGGGCACCGCAGTTGTGGGTAATAAGAGTGGAAGAGAGCATTGTTCATTCACACCCCCACCTACATTTCCGGCTGGTACTAAGACTTGAACCCATGACCTTGGATGCAAAGCAAAGGATCCTCTTTTGCTACTAAAATGAAGAGCTGGTAGTGGTCGTGTCAGTTTTGATATGGGGTCAGAATATATTCCTGAGAGTCAAGCATCATGTGTGAAATTACTGCAGTGCCTGAAATGGTGACATGCATTCTCATGCCAGTACCTCTGCTTAAAACAGTTTACTTATTGTCGGATTCTTGGCATTGTATATAGATATTTGCATACCACTGGAGAACCACATTTTTTGCACTTTGGCAAAGACACTCTGAACTGTGCATATTTGTCCCTTGTCACTTCATTTATATCTCTCATTGCACACCACTAACAATATGTTTCTAATGCCTGGGTATTTCACAAGTGGGGATGTGAGTCCTCATGATTTCTGTAAAATTTGCCTTAAGCCTTCCATTCGATGAAATGAATGGGGTTTCCAATGAAGACTTCTTGCTCTGGCATAAGAAGTCTGTTCATCCATTTTCCAAACTGCTTGTCTTGTCTCATAGGCAGAGAAACACCCTGGACCAATGGCCAGTCCATTGCAGGAAATGGTTTCAGTATACTGTCTAGAAAAATTTGTGAATGGCAGGACGCATCTGCATGAGGAGTTGAAGATGATGATATGGAATTGCTTGGCTGTCTAATTGAAGCTGAAGACAGGCCACTCTTTAGGTTAAATTGCAGTCTGTCATTTCAGTCACTCTTACTAAAGCAGTCTGACTGAATATGCACTGGCCAGTTATGCAAAGTTTTTATGTTATGAACTCATTAAATTACTGTAGTAGAAGTAATGTCTACTGCCGTAGATGTGCTTCATTTGCTTTTTCTGTGCCCATCACCTTGAGAAAATGTGCTTAAAAACAAGAGTTCTTACAGGAATTATTATAAATAAATGGCCACTAACAACAACAATTAGAGGACAATGGGGTGGGACCGAGTGCCATAAGAACAGAGCGAGGCCGGAGGAATGAGTGGTAATGAGTGACTCCTGTGAAGCACACCAGTCCTAAGTTGCCACAAAGTGTTTTAAGGATTCCTGTGCAAAGGTAATGTAGCACAATTTGAGGTTTATACTCATAATTTAAAGACATTTAAAGCCTAATTATTTAAATGAGCATGACCGGTCAGATTCGGTCTTGCCTGGACACAAACCAGAGGAACAGAGTGGCGTAAATCAGCCCAGGCCTTGGTTCAGTTTCTCAGCAGCCCGAGCCTGAAAGCAGCATCTAATGAAAAACATGACAGAGGTAACAGTACCATATGACATCTTCTGGGAAGGAAACAAGAGAGATGGTTATAAGACTGCAATGTTGATAGCCCTATAGTTGAAGATGAGTTATTAGCAAACCAGGAGAGGTGCTGACTCCAAAAGACAGCATTCTTGGAGGTGAAACAAAGCACCGACTCAAGGCTGCTCATCAGGCCTTTAGTGAAAACCCAAGGATAGACTAAGGGAAGTGCTTAAATGTCAAGAGAACTAACTTTCAACAAAATTGCCACACAAACCGCTGACCCCTGTTGGAAACCACATCCACCAAAAGACTATGGGTGCGGAAGATGTGATCCACGACAGTGGTCGGGGTTGGCCAACTAGAAACAGACAATGGATAAAGTAAAAGAGACTCAAATGAAGAGATGTTCTTGGTTTTAATGAATAGAACATGTTTAATTTTTTCAGCATTAAGTGTAACTGGAATGTAAATCTACAGTAAATTTAAAAATAATCATAGAAAATAGTGAAGACGTGCTCATTTCAGAACACCTCTGCATGCCACTGCATGCCACATACTAACTTCTTGCTGCCAAATAAACAAATATATCTCCCTCTAAATGTCCATCAGAGGCCTCCTCAAAAATTCAAAATTAATGGAATTATTAAAGCAATCTAAAACCCCAGGCCATCTCAATGGTGGAGCAGACCTGCGGTCAAGGGGTGGACTGCAAGTCAGGGAGTGACGTTTGCAACCTCTGAAATTGGTGCAGAGCTGGGATCAGTTTGGCTGGGCTGATGTGGATCTTTTTGCATCAGCAGAAAACATGCACTACCTTTGGGCTTACCCACTGAGAGGAGGATCTGATGCCAGCGGGGCTCCCGATCAATGTCATGGCGACTATATGGAGTCCTAGGGCACCATTGGCAAGGGGGCTTTATGCATTGAAGTGGCACAAGTTTGAAGCTTGGTGCGTGCGAAGATCTTTATCTCCGTATCAGTGCCCGATTGCAGGGATACTGACTGTTTTACAGGAATTGTTGGAGGAAGGTCGTTCCCATTCCATGATAAAAAATTATTTGGCAACCATTTCAGCCATGTCATGAGGGCATTAATGGTGCTGCACCAAGTCCGTACCTGCTTGCCATTCAGTTCCTTAGAGGGGTGTCTTAGGCCCATTAGAAAATCAATGGTGTCATCATTGGACATGATTGTAGTTTGGGGGCTATGTGCGAACAGAATCATTGGATCTAAGGATGCTGTCTTCTAAAACTATCCTACTGCAGGCGCTGGCATCAGCGAAACACGTTGGTGATCTCCATGTGCTGTCGGTGCATCCTTGTGCATTAAATTTGCATTGGATGAATCAAGAGTGCTGTTGCATCCATATACGCCTAAAGTCATGTCGGGGGCATATAATGAGCTCTTATTCGAGCTGGCCACCATTTAAATCTCTCTATTGACTTGGAGGAAGTCAGGAGACTTTATGCTTTGTGCCCAGTGCAAGTTTTATGCATATACATTAAGCAGACGCAGACAGTGTGCTCTTCTTACCAGCTTTTTGTAAGCCAACCTGGTCATGTCTCATAGTCATGTGTTGTACCGAGTGAACCGACTGAATGGAAACATTGAGTTATGCATATAACTACTGTTCCCAGTAGGAGGGAAATGAGGTACAACACATTGCAGAGCACATGACCGATCTAACGTATCCTTATAGAAATTTGTTGCCCATTCTTAATGGGAGAGTGCCCAAGCAACATTGCTCAAAAAAGTTGCCCCATGTATCATCACCTTTAGACTTCAAACAATATCTGATGTGCCTCAGTGAAATTTGTCTTGCTTTAATTGCCAAAGATCAAACTTATCACAAGACCTCAACACATTGCATGTTTAATTTAGTGGTTTAACAAAATGTTTATATACTTAATAAACAGTATATAAAAGTTAATTTGACTTATGAGAGTAATTATGATGTTAATGCAAAAACAAAAATCCACAAACAGCAAAGCCAGCAGGTACACAGGCTCCCCTCACAGCAGTGCCCCAAAGAACACATACTGCAGTGCTCACAGACGGTTACCATGATCGGACAACAGTAGTAACATGTTCTGGCATTCTTGTTACAGGAGCTGCTCTCGCTCATTAATTCTCTTGCCTGCTCCCCGCATGCAGCTGGGAGGACGATGGGTGCCGAGAATAAGCATTGCCAGATTGTATAGTTTTAAAGAGCATTTAATATGCAAAGTGCTGTCTCTTACACGAATTGCTTTTGACGTGCTGTTGGAATGTTTGGCTTTACTATCTTCTGCTGCCATCCAGTAATTTACATTCTCACACTTTTATTTAAACAAGGGTCACTTCACACACAAAATCTCACTTATAACTTAAAAAAAAAAAAAATGTAACTATGGAAGCCAATAAAATGGTTGTTTGTTTAGGACACACATGTCACTTGTAGCATTTATATCAGTTTTATATCAGTCACACTGAGAGATTTGTCTATGACCTTGCTTCACTGTAGGAGGCTAAGCCTGCATGATATATTCAATCTAAAATGCGCATTTTAAAATTCAGTTAACGGTTCAGCTTCAACTTTCATTTTCATTATATTCTTTAAATATATATATTTTTTAAAAATCCCCAAAGGTGCCTATATCTATACTATCTTATTAGTGCTAAAGCAAGAATAACTATAGGATTTTGATACCCTTGATCCTGTTCCTCTCTCCCACACTGGTGCACTTGCAATGCGTATAAACATTGGCCGCCAAGACGGTGAAAGTAGCAAATTCTGTACAATGAACAATTTGGGTCTGTATTGGGTGACCACTTGATATCCAATGTAAAACCATTTGAGAATCACCGATTCAGATGCCACTGAAAAGCAGAGGTGAGTCTTTCTGTGGGTAGAAACTGTATTCATGTCAATCTATGGCCTTTAGATCAAAGTAAAATGCGGCAGCCGAGGGCATAAGAGTCAAAGTCAACCCACGTGTAATAAGTGAACAGCAGTATGAATGAACATGCTTTCTCTATATGTGCATTTCACGAGTTTGTGTGCCCATATAATTTTAGCGTAAGTGGTAAACAGATTTGGCTTGCTGTCTGCTATAGAGGGGCTCGGAAAGAATATCCTACTCGAGCTCCGATTGCCCCCCTATAACAGGCAAATATAAGTACAAAAGGAGGAGAAGGGGAGAAGGAGGGATGCCAAAAGAACTAACAACAGGAAGAGGTAAGATGCTGGTTTTATACCTCGGTATTAATTGGAAGATTAGATGGGCGTACTCCTCCCGAAATTATGCTTATTAACTTCACTTGAAAGTGCGTAGAAATGCACATATTTTTCTTCTACTTCAATTAAATTATTAAAGTGGTTTACTGCTATTTGAGTGTGCGTGGTTGCTTGTAAATGTACGTGTTATCACAGTTTTCTCCTAGCTCTTTCACTTGCTATTGCTCATGAATACACATCAGTGCTTCACAGAGTCTACAGGTCAGCGTGTCAAAGCGTTAAATGTGTTTGTGAGTTTGAATTCCCTTCACCTCTGTTTGACATTGGCTCAGATGCATTGCTCTCTGTGCTTTGGCTGCTGTGCACTACTTTCCCCTTTATTTTGTGCTGTGAATTCCTCTGAAGGGCTTCGCTGTTTGCTTCACATATTGATCAGGTCAGTCTATACCTCCAACTCAATGTCACAGAATCTCGCTTTCCTCTGAACTCTTGGTGTTACCACTGTTTTGAATTCTTTTGTGTAGAATGAATGTTTTGCTTTAAAGTTTAAAGTGATAGGTTACCTAAAAATGAAAAATCTGTAAGCGTTTACTTACCCATGTTTTGTTCCAAACCTAAATCAAAAGCATGTCATGAACAAACTCTCAATCTCTATCACCATGTTTGAAAAGAAAGACTGTAATGTGTGAATCCCTGTACAAACATCGGTCTTGTGGTTGTACAATTAAGCCCATGTTATTTTGTGTGAATTGTTACAAATATAATATTTGCTACAATATAATTTTAATGTGTACATTATTTTTTCAGGTGTAAATAGACTATCTCACAGGACCCTTGATTATTTGAGAGTAATATGTGAAAGTCTCTTATGCTCACCAAGTCTGTAAAAATAGTAATAGGTTCTTATGAAAATGTATAATTATGTTTAATTACATGTACAATTACATTAATTATAGCATTGAAAAAAATTTTTGACCTGTACTATATGTACCTGGCTAGCCACCTTAACTGGCTTCAATATACAAGCCACAGGACACACTAAGATACTGTACAATGTGACTAATGTCAGGGAAAGATTTAAATGCATTCATGCATTATTCATAATCATATTCATGATGGAGTTCATTTCAATGTGAGAACAAATCCATTTACTTAGTAGCTTTAGTTTCATGAAACAGTGTGACCTGCGGTGTCCTAGAACAATCTATGGAGGAGTTTTTAAATGGTATAGACATCTGTGTCTGTCAGTGTGTCTTTGTCTGACTCCTGGTAAAAAAAAAAAAAAAAAAGAAAAAGAATAGGGTTTTGGCTCCAGTGTCTTCTCTACATCTGACTACATACATACAAACTTCTATCAAGAGGAAGAATATCAGGGAAATTAAAGGGATAGTTCACCCAAAAAGAAATTATTCCATGATTTACTCACCCTCAAGCCATCCTAGGTGTAAATGACTATCTTCTTTCAGACAAATACAATCAGATTATTAAATATTAAAATAAATATCCTGGCTCTTCCAAGCTTTAGAATAAGAGTGAATGAGGGGTGAGATTTAGTACATCCATTCAACATAGAAGTAATCCATACGGCTTCAGAGGGTTAATAAAGGCCTTCTGAAGTGAAGCAATGAGTTTTTGTAAGGAAAAAATATCCATATTTAAAACTTTATAAACTATAATAACCAGCTTCTGACAAACATCTGTACGGAGACCTTTGACCCGATGCATGCCGCGTGATGTAGGAGTATCGTAAGCTTAGACGCCTCTCGCAGTTCAAACAAATGGCAACAAACTCAAGCTCCTCTTCTCTTAAATTGAAATCCTCTGACATGTCTCTTTAAAAATTCTTCCGGTGTTTTGGGTCAGAGGTTACTCTTTCGCCGTAACTCCACTTGCTTTTGGTCATTTGCCAGAAGCTATTTTTTAGTTTATAAAATTTATAAAATTCTTACAAAACCCCATTGCTTTACTTCAGAAGGTCTTTATAAATATTTTTGGTGCTCCAAAAAAACAAAATAACGACTTATATAGTGATGGACGATTTTAAAACACTGCTTCAGGAACCATCAGAGCGTAATGAATCAGCGTGTCGAATCAGCAGTGAATGAAGCAGTGTTTTGAAATCAGCCATCACTATATAAGTCGTTATTTTGTTTATTTGGAGCACCAAAAATATCAACATATTCTCATCTCTTTATAATATTAATATTGAACCACTGTACTCACATGAACTGATTTAAATATGTTTTTAGTACATTAATGGATCTTGAGAGAGGAAATGTCATTGCTGGCTATGCAGGCCTCACTGAGCCATCGGATTTCATCAAACATATCTTAATTTGCGTTACGAAGATGAACGAAAGTCTTACGGGTGTGGAACGGCATGAGGGTGACATTATTTAAATGACATTATTTTCATTTTTGGGTGAACTACCCCTTTAAGTGTCTGTAAAATATGTATTCTTTTAACAATTTTCAGGGCTTGTTTTGATTATTCTATGGATGGGTCAGCTAAACAGAGACTATTAACTACTATTATTCCTTTAAATTATACAAATACCTCATTAAGACGTCTACAATTGTGTAAAACTCATCAGACACTTTTAGACACTTAATACTCAGTTAATAGACAGACACTTGTTCAATGCTCCGCCGCTGAGGGGCGATCTCAGAGGGGTTCACAGACATCGCCCCCAGTGGTGAACCATTGAAATTTCAAAACGTTTCGAAACCGTTACGACGTAACAAGGCAAAAGCAAAGCAACTGTGACTTTGGCAGTTTGAAACAGGCTCTGAACCACTGATTTGAAACAAAAGATTCATAAAGTTTTCGAAGGTAACCTTGATTGCACGTGTCTGGATTTATCAGTTTTGCCTGGATTTACTTGTATTTTGTTTGTCTGAATAATGTTTACTGCACTTGGATCCTACTCTCATTCATCTGAAACAGCCACTGTTGAAATAATCTATATGACAATTCTTCAGAAATTGGTACTGTTGCTTTCCACAGGGATTGTGTTAAAATGTGTATTTTCTGTGTTCCTTATAAAACACATTTTCTCTCTCTTGCCATTTTTTTTTAAACAGAAAAACAAAGAGATGTGTTGTGCAGAGCAGAAATGTCATATGAAAGAAAAATGATTGTGCTGAACTGATTATAAACCACTGATAAGATATGTCTGCCTGATACCCTGGACTGTGTGGAGGTCATGGGTCACACAGCAGCCAGTCACAAAGGGTCAAAGAGGCATCCTAAAAAGGCTCAAACTCTACAGCAGTTTTATTCCAACAGTCCCCTCTCCCTTAATTATTTATAAAAGATCCTATTATTTCTGAACTATACAGCATAGCATTTCTATAATGCATATCATAAATCGCAAGTTATGAGTTAATTGCCTTAAATGACTTAAGAGTCCATTATTATGCTTAGCTTATTTTCTCCAGTATTACACTGGCTGTAAAATTAATTCAAAGTAAATAAGGTCCACGTTGTCTGTCAAAGACACTAATTATGATAATGGTGACTTCAAACTAAAGAGCTTTTTCACTATTATCCACATTTATGCAGTTTTTTATTCCAAGATTTTTTTTTTTCTCTCTCTCTGAAATATCTCACTTTGGTTTTCGGTGACATTGCATAGGTTGTATTTTTTTTTTTTTATATTAAACGTGCAAAAGTTCTGATATGATTTATCACAAAAACCAGCTGTTTTAACAGGGGAGTGTAGACTTTTTATATCCAAAGTACAAACCCGATTCCAAAAAAGTTGGGACACTGTACAAACTGTTCATAAAAAAGGAATGCAATAATTTACAAATCTCATAAACTTATATTTTATTCACAATAGAATATAGATAACATATAAAATGTTGAAAGTGAGACATTTTGAAATGTCATGCCAAATATTGGCTCATTTTGGATTTCACGAGAGCTACACATTCCAAAAAAGTTGGGACAGGTAGCAATAAGAGGCCGGAAAAGTTAAATGTACATATAAGGAACAGCTGGAGGACCAATTTGCAACTTATTAGGTCAATTGGCAACATGATTGTGTATAAAAAGAGCCTATCAGAATGTCAGTGTCTCTCAGAAATCAAGATGGGCAGAGGATCACCAATTCCCCCAATGCTGCGGTGAAAAATAGTGGAGCAATATCAGAAAGGAGCTTCTCAGAGAAAAATTGCAAAGAGTTTGAAGTTATCATGATCTACAGTGCATAATATCATCCAAAGATTCAGAGAATCTGGAACAATCTCTGTGCGTAAGGGTCAAGGCCGGAAAACCATACTGGATGCCGTGATCTTCGGGCCCTTAGACGGCACTGCATCACATACAGGAATGCTACTGTAATGGAAATCACAACATGGGCTCAGGAATACTTCCAGAAAACATTGTCGGTGAACACAATCCACCGTGCCATTCGCCGTTGCCGGCTAAAACTCTATAGGTCAAAAAAGAAGCCGTATCTAAACATGATCCAGAAGCGCAGGCGTTTTCTCTGGACCAAGGCTCATTTAAAATGGACTGTGGCAAAGTGGAAAACTGTTCTGTGGTCAGACGAATCAAAATTTGAAGTTCTTTCTGGAAAACTGTGACGCCATGTCATCCGGATAAAAGTGGACAACCCAAGTTGTTATCAGCGCTCAGTTCAGAAGCCTGCATCTCTGATGGTATGGGGTTGCATGAGTGCGTGTGGCATGGGCAGCTTACACATCTGGAAAGGCACCATCAATGCTGAAAGGTATATCCAAGTTCTAGAACAACATATGCTCCCATCCAGACGTCGTCTCTTTCAGGGAAGACCTTGCATTTTCCAACATGACAATGCCAGACCACATACTGCATCAATTACAACATCACGGCTGCGTAGAAGGATCCAGGTACTGAAATGGCCAGCCTGCAGTCCAGATCTTTCACCCATAGAAAACATTTGGAGCATCATAAAGAGGAAGATGCGACAAAGAAGACCTAAGACAGTTAAGCAACTAGAAGCCTGTATTAGACAAGAATGGGACAACATTCCTATTCCTAAACTTGAGCAACTTGTCTCCTCAGTCCCCAGACGTTTGCAGACTGTTATAAAAAGAAGAGGGGATGCCACACAGTGGTAAACATGGCCTTGTCCCAACTTTTTTGAGATGTCCTGATGCCATGACATTTAAAATCAACTTATTTTTCCCTTAAAATGATACATTTTCTCAGTTTAAACATTTGATATGTCATCTATGTTGTGTTCTGAATAAAATATTGAAATTTGAAACTTCCACATGATTGCATTCTGTTTTTATTCACAATTTGTACAGTGTCCCAACTTTTTTAGAATCAGGTTTGTATTTCTCTTGGATCATAAAGAAATAGTTTATTCATAAATGCAGTTTCTGTCAATAGAATGCTGCAATGATGACTTTTTTTTAATAGTCTGACCTGTAAGTTCGCTTCATCCTGTTTCCCTCGACAAAAACTCAGAAGGATTTTTCATTGGCATGTGGATCATTGCAGAAAATAAGCTCTGTGACCAACAGAAGTTCATGATTCTTACACGTTTTGTACATCATGATGATCTTCACAAATGAACACAACTTGGTGAATTTTGAAACCTATAATACAATCGGCAGAATTAAAAAAAGCTAAACGTTAGTCTATAAACGAACTACACCACGGTCACATGACTTAAGTCTCAACACCATTAAGCTTCAGACAACTTTTTCAGTCTTAATAAAAAACAAAAACAAAAAACATTGCAATTATAAACTCAACAAGGCTGTGAAAGCAACTAGTGAGTAGATGAGTTTACCTGTTCGTTGTGATGATGTTTAATTTCCCAAAAACCTCTGAGGTCCCATTTAGAGACATATTAGCAACAGCATTTTTTAGTAAAAAAGTAAAAGTTTATAAAAAAATCAAAAGGGGGTATAACTAATGTATTTTATGTTGTAGAATAAGACATGAAAATATCTTGAGCTTCACCACAGACCATATTTCAGGCTTTTAACCAAAAACCCATTCAAAAAACCTATTGACTTTATGATGGTACTGGAAATGCACTAAAATGGGTTCTGACCTACAAAAATACATAGTATGTCAGAGATATATGTTCATATACTCTACGTAAGAATGCAAAAGTACTGTAGCTAGTAAACTAACAGTATACATATGTTCACAATATAAACAAAATAAACTCTGATGTAAACTATCTTTGTACTCAGTGTTTATACTGTTAAATTAAAATTATTACATTATAATTTGAAATATATTACAATTTTATAAACTAAAATATAGCTGCAAGCAGCAATTCGGGGCCAAGCCCCAGAAGGGGCAGTAGCGCAATACGGAGCAGGAAGAGCAAAAACAGCAGAAATTGAATGTACATGCAAAACAGCTGGTTCAGAAGGACAGGTGGAAATGAAATGAAAATCAATAGAAGTTCAGAGAATGAACAGGGAATGAACTAAAAATACTTGTATCTCATTCAAGAGGAATAAAGATTAGTACAATGCTTATTTGGATAAAAAAGGTATCAAAATGACTCATTACACACAATTGTATAAAGGCACCCCACACGGGATTCGAACCCACAACCTCTGGATCCAATGTCCATTTCTCAACTCATTGCACCACTGTGCAGATGAATGTTGGCACACCTGCCGAAGTTCATTAGTTCATGTGAAAATGAACTCAAAATGAAGAATTTTTATAAAACTGCACTGAATGTTATATTTAATAACTACTTTAGATCATTCTGCAGCTCATCATGCTGTAGCGCAATACAGAGCAGGAAGAGGAAAAATAGCAGAAAATGAACAAACATGAAACAGCTGGTTCAGAATTACGGGCGAAAATGAACTCAGAATGTACATAAGCTTAGATGAAAATGTACACAGTATGAAACAAAAAGCATTTATTTCTAATCCAAGAGGCAGTAAAGGAATCAAAACACACTATTTCATAAAACCGCTCCACCTGGGATTCGAACCCACTATCTTGGGGTGCAGAGCTCATCAGGTAACTGGCTTTACACATTGAGCTACTTGAGGATGCACATTCAACAATCTGTGGAAGAGAACTTTTAGTATAAGAAAGAATTTACAAAAAAGCATTACTTAGCATGCTAACCATATTAGCATGCTAAGCTAACTTAATGCTAATGAAGCTCATGGTTAACTTGATAGCTGAAGAGCCACATTAAAGAGAATGACAACTGGTTAGCATGCTAAGCAATTAGCATGCTAAGCTAACTAGCATAAAACAACAAACACAAGCAAGGTCACATTCAGAGATGAATATCTTGGGAATGGTAGCGAATATCAAAAATCTGTTCAGTCATTTCTGTGCGGCTCGGTCCAAAGATCACCTGAGCTGATTTTGGACAAAATTGGACAAAAATTGTAGGAGGAGTAGTGAAAAAATGGAATACTGTACTTTTCAAAATGGCCACTACTGTACTGGGTGGAGTCTTAATGTAAGATATTGAATGTGATCAGTATGAAGAGAGGAATCAGTTGTATTGACATTCATTTTTCTGGAACAAAGGGTTCAAAAGTTATAACCTTTACAAAAGTGAATATTTGAACTGGTGGTGGCGCTATAGACTTAGTCCTAGATACTCCAAAGTTGGTCAAATTACTTTTAATTACTATCACTACAAGCATGCCAAATTTGATAATTTTCCTTCTTATGGTTCATTGATTACCATACAGGGGGAAGAAGAATAACTACGAATTTGGACATAAAGGAATTGCATGTGATAGCTTCAGATTAGACCAGTTTTAGGCAGAATGCCTAGAACAGACACAAGTTCTGCATCTTTTCCTGCCACAGTACCTCATGCGGTCTGGGCATGTGTCACACTGAGTTTCGAACCCACGATGCAGAGCATTCGGGATCCGTGGCGTAACACATTGAGCTAATCAGCCATGCAAGTTCATCAGTATGCTAAGCAGAGGTTTCAGTGTGAGAAAGAGTTCACAAAAAAAAAAAAAGCTTCATAGCATGTTAACCATATTAGTATGCAAAGTTATTTAATGCCAACTAAGTTTTGGTTAACCTGTTGACTGAAGACCACATTAGAAAGAATAGCAATAGTTTAGCATGCTAAGCAATTACTGTGCTAAGCTAACTAGTATAAGACAACAAACACAAGCAAGGTCACATTCAGAGATGAATATCTCGGGAATGGTAGCGAATATCAAAAATCCGTTCAGTCATTTCTGTGCGGCTCGGTCCAAAGATCATCTGAGCTGATTTTGGACAAAATTGACCAAAATTTGTGGGAGGAGTAGCGAAAAAACTGTTTTTGATTTAATTCAATATGGCAGACAGGTACATTTAAGGAAAATGACAAATGACACATTGTCGGAATCGGCATAAACCAGGGAATAAAATGACATAAAGCAGACAAATTTTGGATAATGTTTTCAAAAGTTATAAGCAATTTTGCAAAAATCATTATATCTGTGGAACAGTAGGTGGCGCTGTGCTGAAACTTCTCAGGTACCTTCACGACCTTCTAAAGGTCATACATACCAATTTTTGTGAAGATATGTCAAATTGTTTAAAAGATATCGCAATTTATGACAAAATTCAAAATGGCGGACACGTGATTCATCCAATATTGACAGAATCAGTATCGTCGGATTCGGCATGATCCTAGGAATCCATAGACACCAAGATCTTGATTTTCTGACAAACTGTTCAAAAGTTATTGGCCAAAATAGCCATTTTTCATATCTCATGACCTGTAGGTGGCGCTGTTCCCAAGTTTGGCATAGACCCTCAGACCATGGTTCTGATGAAGGGTACCAATTTTTGTTTCGATTGCTCAAAGTTTGGCCGAGATACAGCCTCTATACTAATTTCGGGTCGACCTCGTTAACTTCGTGACATCATAACCTTTGAACAAAGATGAATAAAAAAAATCTGTTCAATCATTTCTGTGCGGCTCAGTCCAAAGATAATCTGATCAAAGATTGGACAAAATTGGACAAATTTTGAAGGAGGAGAAGCGAAAAAAACAAATATTGTACTTTTCAAAATGGCCGCTACTGTAATGGGTGGAGACTTAATGTAAGAAGTTGAATAGCATCAGCATGAAGAGACGAATCAGATGAACTAAATTTAATTTTTCTATGACAAACAGTTCAAATGTTAAAACCGTTAGAATGTTGAAATTTTGAACTGGTGGTGGCGCTATAGAGTTGGTTCTAGAGACAAAAAACATCATAAATGATTGATCAATGCATTGAAAGTGTATAGCTCTGTTCTTGTATAACTTTGGTATAAACTCTGTACACAAATGGGTGCTACATTTACCTTCAAATATCTTAGCCATTACACTAAATGTATTATTATGCATGTACAAATAACAGCTTAAATTTAATTTGTCTGTTTCGCCAATCTATCAGAAGATATGAAATATACAGTGCATTAGCTCTATGGATTACTTTTATGTTATTTCTATAAGAATTTTTGTTATTTTTTTGAGCTCACTTTCACTGTATGGAAAAGAACAACCAGAACATCCTGCTAAATATCCTTTTCTGTTCCAAATGAGAGATAGAAAGTCATACGGGATTTAAACTACATTACGGTGAGTAAATAATGACTGTTAATTTTTTGGCTGAAATATTCCTTTAAAAAATGTTTGTCCATTTCTCTTTCATCTTTGATGCCTAGAGTACCCTGAAAGCAGCACGAGGAAGATCTGACTCGGGTTGGCCAGTCTGCGGGGTGATTATGAAGCAGAGAGGTCTTTTGTTATCTTGGAGGAGATAGTCAGTTGTAAACAGCTTTGAAGTTATCAAGGCAGCACAGTCAGTTGGAGAGGAATAATTGGATAATTAATTCACTCTTGGACAGGTCAAATGGATTCTCCTCGTCTCCATCACAGTAGCTTCGCAAGGTCTGTGGAAAACATGATTGATGTGTGGCACAGGGTGATAATTAGAGAGCTTTCATTGGCCTTAACCCTCAATCCAGGGCAAATGAAGGAGGATGATGATTTGAATAAGGGACTATTACAACAGAGGAAAGGTAAAGTGAGGAGGACCAATCAATAAATACATGTATACTCTGGATTAAGTTCTGTTCTCAAAGTTATGCAAAGTAATGAGCTCGCTTTGATTCAACAAACCCGTCACGGTTATCCGAGGCTCAAGGAAGTGTTTGTTATGCCCTCATAATGTCGTTCCAGTTACGTGCTTAATTATCATTCTGATGAGCTTCCAATAACACACAACAAAACTGACACATTAAAACGACTGCTTGCTTTGCTATCTGTAACTTATTGACATTTTAACATGCCGTTTTCAAAAACAAGTAATTGAAGAGTAAGAATCGTAGTTTTCGTCATGTTGTTTTAGAAGAGCAGTTTGATCTACAGACGCAGACAGCCGCAGTCTAGATGTGGATGCTTCAGGGATGCTGAGCATTTTAGGTTTATAATCAAGAAAACACAATCCCCTGAATCATCAGTTCAAAGTAAAATCAATCAAAATGCCAAATGGTTTTCTTTTAAGAAAAACTGCTTGTAGGTTTGCTTCTTTGCTAGGAGGGTTGGTATTTACAAGACTCAAAAACACTAAATAAACAAATGTGGGTATTTTAGAGAGGTGTGGGGCACTAGAGCAGAGCCAAACTGCCCTTGCTTGGGTTCTCCAGTAATGCAAAACAGCAGAATGAGGCTGGAAATGCCACATGTTCTTTGGCTGGAAGGAGTCAGGTGAGCCCAGGTAAAATAGCTGTGCGGACTGCTGACGGCTGGAGGTTTAAATCTCCATTAGGGAGCATAATGCCTCCTTTCAGGGTTGATTTGATTTGACGTGCTTAATGACTTGCTCATTCCTGCTTCAGTCCTCTGCCCACATCCTGAGGTGAGCGGTGACATTACCCCCTGCCATTTTTAAATTATAATATAATATAAATCAGTAATAATGCTTCCTGCTGTCAAGAGCACAAAGCAGAACAACTCTATAGAGAAGTTCTTGAATCTGGAAGGGTTTTGTCTTTCACATTATGTACTAACAGAAATATTGATTACGTTTGTTCACATTGTTCTTTCATATTCTTTCTCATTTCATTGTACAGTTATTTATTTATTTATTTTATTTATATATATATATATATATATATATATATATATATATATATATATATATATATATATATATATATATATATATATATATATATATTCAAAAACTAAAAGTAATATTTCAGGGAGGTATCACTATATGGTAGCTCATATGTTTGCTTTCGTACTTAGGTCTTTAATTATGCATTGCACTTATGCACTGAGTCAAAAATAATCCCTTAAAGCAGCTGTATTTTGTCAACCCCCATTTTGTCTCCTCTGTCAGGTGAAATCATCAACACAGTTCTGCCTGCAGGTCTAGAAGGGGAAGATAGGAATAATAATGAGAAGTCTAGAGAAACCGCTTGCTGGTTTCTGTCAAAACCAGCAGCAACCCGAACAGAAGACTGGGTTGCACTGACAGCACAGACTGGAGCAGGCTTTGTTTTTCTCTAGACTGTAAGAGATGTTTTACCGATCCATAGCGGCCAGCAAGCTTTCTGCATTGTGATCTGTGGGAAGGGAGATTTATAGAAATATTTCCAAAACAATGATCTGATCTAGCTTCATGAGATGTTCTCATGAAGAAGCAGAGGAAAACATTCAGATCAGTAGGCACTTTCTAAAAAAAGGAGTCCAAAGTGATTTTTTTAAGTTTTTGAAAGAAGTCTCTTATGCTCACCAAGGCTGCATTTATTTGATAAAAAATACAGTAAAAATATCTCAGTTTTGTAAATGTGTATATATCTGCATGTATGTAACCCTGTTCCCTGAGAAGGGAATGAGATGTTGCGTCATTTACTGACACAACATGTGTAAAAACATGCCAATTCATTGGCCGAGGCTGTCATGTGAATTCACTCAGTGTGCCAGTTTGACCATAAAGACGTGCCTGCGATACACGTCATCAGCTTCGATTTGTCTGAAGGAAGACGTACATAATCCTGAGATGTTCCCTTCCAAAGGAACTCAACACTGTGTCAGTTGGTAATGCTATGGGAGCATTAATACCCACTACGCCATACTGAAAAATGCCTGTACTCAAGCTTCGACTGAAACCACAAGTGAGAAAGAATACAGTAACCCAGGGATCTAAATCCAGGGTTAAGTTTTTCAGTTTTCAAGCGTTTACTAAGTGACCATCTGTAAAAGTTTCTGTATAGAGGCATGAACACTCATCCCAGCTCAATGGCCCTATTCATAATAGAGCCTAACTTTCTAGAGCCCCTCGGAGCAGGGCTAGAAAGTTAAGCTATAGACATAGCCTCAACCATGTCCAGTTTACATCTTTCAGAAAGAGAGTAAAGAGACCTACAAGTGGGTTGTCCTTCACATACCCTAACATCATAAAGCTCTTAGAAAGCAACCCAAGTGGGGGGAAACTAGAGGAAGGGCAACAGGTTAGGAAGTTGGACGCCTTTCGTCTTTCTCTTCTATACTGTGAAAACCTTGCTTAACACCAGTCCTCCAAGAATAAAAAAATTCCTACACTTTCTGTGGGAGAAAACATACATCTACAAGGGAATGGGAGGCCTATAGTAACTTGACCACTACAACCCTGCTACTTATCATCGCAGACCTCCAGGGATGGAGGTGACACTCTTACTCTTTTTTCTGATACTTTTAATAAAATTTCTGGAATACCTTTACTGCCAATTCACAGGGGACGCAAATTGCTTCCTTCAACCTTCAATGACATAAACCAGAGGGAGCCACAGAAAGAGTGGGTCACATATGAGTCTACCTTCCCCTCTGTAAAGCTCCTTTACCCTTAGGCAAATGGTTGCTACTTGCTGCTGATCTGTGAAATCTCTCCAAGCTCTTTATATCCTCTGGAGAGCTTGATTGATCCTTTACCAGAGGCTCGAAAAGATGTTGGAGGGGAAATACAGCCATACAGTCCACTTATGAACACTGGGAAGCAGATTGATGTACTTAAAACTCTAATGATAATGTAATTTAAGGGGTGACAGATGAGAGAGTGGGATGCCAATGGTGATACAGTCCATCGTCTGCTCTGCCATCACTGCCCACCTCACTTCCCTGCATCAGGGAAAAGTGTTCACATCACCTCCAAGTAATTCTAAGAGATACCAATTCCCAATTCTTATGCAACCTAATGCAGTACCTCATGGCTTAGGGTCCTCAGCCCTGTGAGCCGAAATTAGCACTCAAAGTTCCTGCCTAGTCCTTCTCCAGGCACACAGCCTCCATCCCTTACTCTTCGGAGGGGAAGTGCAGGCTGCCACGCTCACCTTCTGACCCTCACCCAGGAACTGGTCTCTGGGCTGTGGGTCAGAGGGAGCTATGGGGGATGATGGACCCTGGATGCAGTGAACGATGAACCTCTGGAATGCCGCAGGATGAAATTTTGCCTCTGTAAACCTCTCGACCACTAAATTATGAACAGTACTGAAAAGGCCAGAGGTGACATCGGGGCATCAAGGAGAAAAGGTTTCCCCTTCTCCTTTATTCCCAATAAGTTCAGCCACAGATGCCACTCTGCGGTAACGTTAGTCATGGCACGGGCCGTCTGTGGCCCTGTGGATTTCCACAACTGCCTCAGATTTCAATCCTGACCTTGATCCAGGTCCTTAAGAAGGTCAACTTGGTATGTCTGCAACACTGCCATGGTGTGCAGGGCTTCACCAGTATGATCCACCGCCACATAGGCCTTGGATGGCAAGATTGGAGCCTTCAGTGAAGACACTGCATAACTTCCAACTTCAGGGCTATGGGAGGAGGCTGTAGATGCAACATTCGCCTGAACTCCCTCCACATCTAACTCCTCAAAATTAGATCTGGCCAAGATCATAATCTCTACTGGATCGTAAGAGGCTGCGTGTGATCCCTGCGATCTGAGTCTTTGCACTCAGCAAACGCGGGACCCAAACCGCAAAGCAAAGACGCCTGGCTCCCATCCCCCACAAAAGGAGCCAAGTGGGAACAGAGCATATTCACCCTAAAGCAATCACAGTGAATGCAGCCAGCTCCTTCAATAGCTGACTGTGCGTAGAAATGCTGCAAATGGTTCAAACAGCGTTCTCCAAACACGGTCCTGGAGGGCCACTGTCCTGCAGAGTTTAGCTCAAACTTGACTCAACACACCTGCCTGGAAGTTTCTAGTATGACTAATTAGACCTTGATTAGCTGGTTCAGGTGTGTTTAACTAGGATTAGACTTAAACTCAGCTGGACAGTGGCCCTCCAGGACCTAGTTTGGAGACCCCTGGGTTAAAATGATGTCACTTTTTGTTGTGCTATGCTTTACCATTTGAGGGTTGATAGAGACTAGGCTTGATAGAGAAGAAAGATTTTAGTGATTTATCCAAACAGTAAGCTAAAATGTATGAAATCAGAGCCAAAACTCAAACCAGAGGTCTTGCTGCTGTGACGTAACAGTGCTGCCCACTGAGTCACAATGCTGTCCAAGAGTAAAGCAGTTGTTGAAACAATAATGACTTCTGTTCTATGGATTTGCTCCATCGAGCATGTTGGTGCTGATGTTTGGATGGTAACAGTACGGAAAAAGACAGTTGTAGCAAATTAGCTCAAAGGCGAAATATTAATAATTAATCACAACTTATTATGCTTATTATGATTATGAATATTGGAATCAGTTAATCAGATTAACGATGTAGCTACATTAAAATTATAATCAATCAATCAATCAGTTTCATTCTGTGAACACTCAGTATTGATTATAAATAGATTATTATTAAAATAAGGATTAAGATTAAAATAAGGTATTTTTCATGGCCATAGAAAAATAATTATTTCTTAGCATTTACAGCACTTAGCAAGATCTAAATCATTTAAGAGGCAATTTATTGCAGACAGTGAGTCAGAACCAAATATGTGTTGTGCACAACTTTTATTATCTAAAATCACAAACACATAACTAAACTAACAAACACATACATACACACACACACACACACACACACAAGTCACACATACATGGGTAAAATGAGTGAAACTGGAAGTGGTAAAAGGAAATGGAGCTAGGGAGAAGAATCAAACAAGCTGGAAAAGACCAGTTTTCTCAGTAATAAAGCACTTTTGCTAACAAAGGGGTTCACAAATTAATACTAAATCGCTGTTTAGTGTTCAAATGTACAATACTTGCAAAATGCCTTTAGCTGTTGAGAAGCATTGGATCTGCAGGCTGAGGAGAAATCCTTGATGAAAAGATATGAAGCAACTTAAGCTGTTAATTTGACTCTTGTTGTAGGAAGGAGTTCTTTCGCTCCGGGTTAAGTACATGATGGGGCAGTTCGAGGCCTGTCAAAGTCCGGGTGAAGCCACACCTCTCAGGGTTGATCTGACCAATGAGGAAAGTAGAACTTATGAGTGGGAACTTCCTCTTGTGGGGGAATTTATGAGCCTTTGTTGTTTCTAGCAGGGTGTTTGTCTATGTAACTGTCTGGGTTGTTGAAAAAGAAACTATTAAAGATTCTTGTCATCCTAATATGTTGCATAGGTATCACAATCTCATATACACAAGCATTTAAATCTTCATGATACAAACCCATAGACAATAAACATGGCATAATTGAAGTTACATTAAATTTATCATAAATCATGCAAATACTATACTGAATACAATACCAGAGACAATACACAAACAGTAATATTGCATACCATTTCCTGGGGATATGTATGTTCAATTATTAAACAGTCTGTCTATAAATTAAGGCAGGAAGGTCTTTTTACAGGCTTTGTCTGTCTTTCCTATAGTCTGACTCAAAATGACTTCTGGATGCAGAGTTCTGCATAGCTGCATAGTTTTGGATCATAAAAGTCTTATCTGATGGTGTCCATGAGGCCCTTGCACAGACTGGTCTTCTCAGGGGATGGGGATTGGGACAGACCCCCAGAGTGAGTTTTAAACATTATTTGTTATAAATAACAATAATTGTGTCTGATTTGTGTCAGTCGTTACACAGTGCTGTATGTAATGATTATAATTAAACATTTGTTTTTGAGTAATTAAAAATACATTTTACGTAGTGTTTTAACTTTTTTCATAATAAATATTTATACAATTGAATAATGTATAATGTTATGGGCTGTACCAACTTCATTATACTCTATTGAATTGAGTCATTGGACCAAAAAAAGAGTTAAATAATATAATTTGATTTTAAAAATATAATATATGTCTAAGGTGTCCCCTGAATGTGTCTGTGAAGTTTCAGCTCAAAATACCCCATACATTTTTTTAAATTATTTTTTTTAAACTGCCTATTTTGGGGCATCATTAGAAATGAGCCAATTTCAGGTTGCGGACCCTTTAAATCGCGCGCTCTCTGCCCCCTCCCAAGCTCTCGACTCTATCACAGCATAAACAAAGTTTACACAGCTAATATAACCCTCAAAATGGATCTTTACAAAGTCTTCGTCATGCATACTGAATGCATGCATCGGATTGTGTGAGTAAAGTATTTATTTGGATGTTTACATTTGATTCTGAATGAGTTTGATAGTGCTCCGTGGCTAAAGCTAACATTACACACTGTTGGAGAGATTTATAAAGAATGAAGTTGTGTTTATGAATTATACAGACTGCAAGTGTTTAAAAATGAAAATAGCGACGGCTCTTGTCTCCGTGAATACAGTAAGAAACGATGGTAACTTTAACCACATTTAACAGTACATTAGCAACATGCTAACAAAACATTTAGAAAGACAATTTACAAATATCACTAAAAATATCATGATATCATGGATCATGTCAGTTATTATTGCTCCATCTGCCATTTTTCGCTGTTTTCCTTGCTTGCTTACCTAGTCTGATGATTCAGCTGTGCACAGATCCAGACGTTAATACTGGCTGCCCTTGTGTAATGCCTTGAACATGGGCTGGCATATGCAAATATTGGGGCGTACATATTAATGATCCCGACTGTTACGTAACAGTCGGTGTTATGTTGAGATTCGCCTGTTTTTCTGAGGTCTTTTAAACAAATGAGATTTATATAAGAAGGAGGAAACAATGGAGTTTGAGACTCACTGTATGCCATTTCCATGTACTGAACTCTTGTTATTCAACTATGCCAATATAAATTCAATTTTTAATTCTAGGGCACCTTTAATGTAATAATTCTTGCAGATACAGTAAGAAAATATTATGAAATCATTTCAAAAGAATTAGCCATATGCTCAGTATGTTACAATGGCTTTGGCCCTCGAACCAAATAATATAATAATATACAAAACACGCAAGCCATTTTTATGATTATCTTCTAGACAAATATTATTGGTGCAATACAAGTAAGTGTCTAAATTTAAATCTGCCCAGAGCAAAGCACTACTGAGAAACTCTGCTGTCTTTTTGATATTCTTTTCACATTTGTAGCACTTGGCTAACAAAATGGTGGCAGACTAAGCATATGAATGAGCACAGACTGTTGTTTTTGATATCTTGCATCTGAGAACGGAGAATAGACCTGCTGCTGTTGACAATCAAATAGAAGATTGAGTAAAGCAGCAAACACGAGCTGCTTTCAGAAGTGCAGAGAGGGGAGGGTACGGAGCCGGCGGCGGCCTGCTCCTCGTCCTTGAGAGGGAAAGGAAAGAAATGGGCTCTGAATCTGAAAACGTAATATTCCCGGGGAAAATAGTCAAGGACTTGCATGTGTTCAGTAACAGAATACAGAGTGAACTGGCTGATAATAGTGAAGGAGAGGTTAGAGGAAGGGAGGAGGCTTGAAGGTAGGTAGGTATCAAGCAAATAGGTCTAGACACAAACGCGGATAGATTAATACCTAATGAACTGTGAAGCCAATGTATGCAGCTGTTTTGTCTGTTGTTGAGCATACAATAGAGGCCATCGCTACCTCAAGGTCACATGTTGGCTTTTGAATGCTCTGACAGATGCTTTGAGATGCTGCCATACTGTAAGTGTTCCTGGGAGTTTAGAAGTCCTGATTACAGTATGTCATGTATTCAAAGATTTTGATGGGAATGAAGTGAATTTCCTGCTTCTTTCTTCCTTTGGGGAAGTGAAATAACAAAGACAGGAAGTTTTTAAGTGCTAGTGGTACAAAAGGAAGATGCCCTCATTCATGAAACATAAGGAGGATGAATGTCTGTGGAAAACCATCTTTACGTATACTGATGTTTTCAGGCCTATAGAAATGGATGTATGAATAATTCACACAGAAATCAGCCCTGCTTGTGTTTTATAAATAAAGGTGTATAATTAATTCAAAGGTCAAGGTTTGGCTGGTTAGCGCAGGCAGTTAGCATCTGCTGGTAGATATAAAGCATGTTTTTTATTGACAGCCATTCAAAATGAGCTGCATATTGTGAGAGATTTCTTTTTTTTTTTTTTAAATCAATAAGCTCAATAATACCTAGAGAGAAATTACCATTATCAGTTTATCTCAATCTCAGTACTCAAGCTGCATTCTGCCTTGTGGGACCATAAAAGTTTTTGACCCACCTGAGCTGTAAATGCCATGTGACTAATCACTTAGAAATCAATGCTGATTGGCTGATGGAAACACACACATTCCCAAACCCCTCACTATTATCCATTCCCTCCATATAATTGTGTCACTGAAACATCTACTATAATAAAATAAAATATTTGCAATATATAATGTAGTCCTAAATACACTGAGCAAGCATGAATTAATTTTTCAAGTGGAAAGATTTATGGGTACTCTATCTTAAAACTCACAAAACTCTCTGACAATTAGATTTTTGCTAAATACTGTATTTCATTAACATTTTACGGCAATATTTTGTATTTTAATCATAGGTTCATTGGAATAACGTGCCTCTAACTGTTGACTAAAAGCAGACATTTTTTTTAAAGGGGACATATTGTGCAGTTTTATATTGTTTTTGAACATATTTATGTGCCCACAACTAGCTTAACTCCTCCCCTGAGTGAGCTGTACACAGATCTGCCATGTTTATCTCCTCGCCAGAGCATTTAACAGCAGCATTCAAGAAACATATTCTTATTAAAGCTTCTACACTTATTCACTCAGAAGCAGCAAGTTATTTTCTGTTTTTCTTTTGTTGTTTGATTCATATTAACAGCATATATAGCAGTAGGTAGATAGCTGTATATTACGCTGCTGTCCCTTTAATACTCAGATCTAATATGCACATGCATTTTGTGTTTTTGACATAGCCTTGTGTGTATTTGACAGTTTAAGCCCAATAAGACGCAAAAGAGAAATTAGTTTAATACTCACGGTTGTTTTGTTTTTGGCAGAGTGTCCGAGGCACAAGCTGTGACGGCACAGCTCTATGCTGGATAGGGGGATGGGGATGCTCATTTGCATTTAAAGACACATGCACGAAAACAGCACATTTTTGCTTTCACTAAAATATGGGCATTTAGAACATCATATAATTCATGATCTGTTGGGTATTTTGAGATAAAACTTCACAGACACATTCTGGGGACACCTGAGACTTTATATTACATTTTGTAAAAATGAGGCAAAATAGGTCCTCTTTAAATTAAACAGTTACACAGCTTTTTTTTTTTTTTTTTTTTTTTTTTTTTTTTTTTGCATTTTTTGACTACAGTTATTTAATACAAACTAGAGTATTTAGAGTGATTTTATCCTAGATTGTATGTTTTATCATCTTCCATTTGAACTCTCCTTGCAGGTGACCAGTGCATGAAAGTGCAACTTAATGATCCTTTAATAGAGTGCCCCAGGGATGAGGCGTTTTTGTAGGCAAAACCCGGAAGCGAGTTAGCATTTTAGGACTTCTGGTTCCAACACCGTAAAGTCTATGGGTTTTTTGAATGGGTTTTTGCTAAATCGCCTGAAATAAAGTCTGTGGTTAACAAAGCCTCTAAATACTTTCACTGTGTCTGAAAATCGGCGGTTGCTAACAAATTGCTAAAAGGGACTACTTCCTTTGGCAGGGACTTTAGACGTCATCATTAAAAATGGTACATTTGGACAGCATTTCTCATGAAAAAGTGGATAAGTATTCATAACAGCACAGATCATAATCAGTGAGCATGTTTATAAATAGAGTTGTTTTTTAAATACAGTTTGAGGAAGTTTGGTGGTGACGACGTTGATCCGCGACCATGGTGTGCTGTAGTCCGTTTATAGCCTACTGTTAGCCTTTTATATCTGACCACTTTATTTAGGCTTCAAAATCTATAAATTTTGTGTTCACTTGTAAAGATTAAATGTAGACAAAACGTGTAAGTGTCATAACCCTTTGTTAAACACAGAGCTTATTTTCTGCGATTTTCCAAAAGTCTATGAGAAAAATAAATAGGCTTTCAGGGAACCCGTGCGCCGCTAACTTCCGGGTTGTCCTAAAAAAACGCGTCATTCCTGGGGCACTCTATTGAGAATACAAACCGACGTCATGCCGCGTTGCATGCCGGGAGAGCGCCGCCATTTTGACAGGATCGCCCCCTATTACTTGCACTGAAATTAATACAGATACTTGCTTAACTTTAGTTTTGTTTCTGCCATTAAATGGAATATTCACATTTTTAATGGTAACATTTACAGGGAACAGAAGCTATTTTATAGCATCGCATGATCATTTTATTTATTTTTATTTTTTATCACTGAAGAATTTCGTTTACAATGTTCATCTGTTTACCTTGTTGCACGCTGGACGGTTGCTGCTGCTGCTTCAGCCATCATATGAATATTCAAATAAATGTGTTCAACAAGCTGAGAGAAGTCGAATCATTTATTTGTTGGAAAAAAATGTTTAAATGATGCATAAACGAGCATAATTGAATTATATTAAAAGATGTACAGACGAGCCCTGAATATGAACGCAGCTTGTTCTCTACACAATATGCTTTAACAGATATGTACAGAATTTTGTGTTTGTCTCTGTGCATTAAGCGTTTTTGAATGTCCCCGTTCAAGTTCTACTAATTCACGAGCGGAGTGAGAGTCAGACTCGCAAAAGGTGATGTTAATTATTAAACCAAAAATGTCCAAAAACACTTAGCAATGTGATTCTTTTATTGAGTGAAAAGTAGTGGGTTTAATCAGTGCCATTACTAAAATATTTGCCATCCGGCGTCTTCTCGTCATCTCCTCGACCTGCTTCCCTTGGTGTTTTTACACGTAGAAAAGGCAAAAAAAACGTTGTTCACTGTCCAGTTTTCTCTCAGAACAATGATCAGAGTTACTATCGCCATTATTGATGCAGCATTAATGCATAACATACAATGGTGACATTTTTCACAATCATGACAGAAAACAAATTATTGCACTAAACTCAATGACGGAAAGGCTGTGCGATCCTGTCAATATGGCGGATAAACAAAGAAGTTACCCAGAATGCGGCGTGACGTCAGATTCGTATTCTCTATAAATCATTGAACGCACACACACACACACACACTCCCGCACACATATCTCAATCCCCATTATCTTTATGAGTGTATAAATTGAAGGTCATGCTCTACCTGGGAAGCAGAAATTTCTCATTGCTCCTATCTGTTTCCACAGAAATATTATAGATGAATAATTTTATATTTGTACATATACATAAAAATCCACGCTCAGTGGCCATGGGTGGTGCTCTATCTCTGGAAGTAAACAAACTCAGGGTGCCGTACACTTGCTGGGTTGTGTAAGGGTTCTCATAAGAGAGGTGCATTTATGTGCAAATGCATTGCTTGTGCTATTGCAAAGTCCCACTGTGATATTATTCATGGAGAACCAAATCTCCCGAGGTTTCTAACGGCTGTTGCCACTCTCTGCCTTCTGGGATATTCACGGACCTTTCAGCTGCAGAGTACCGCCAAACTAAAGCTTTGTTGTAGAAACTCCCACCGACATCAGAACACCTACAGCTTCACACGTCCACATCAACACCTTTATTTACACAACTCAAGGTAGCCGTGACCATTGATAAATGCCCTGATGGAGCAATTAATAGGGATAGTTTAACCTTTAGCTCTGTCTTCCCAGGGAAATCACGGTGACCTCATAACCCAGGTCATCAATACGCCGTCAATACGTCTCGCCATTTCAAGCTTTCCACTTTCCCCATTTAGTCGGGTTTTTATTAGGGAGATGTCTTTGTAAGCCCTAGCATTGCCCTTGTAAGGCGATCGATTCTACACACACGTTTTCCTTCAGAGGATCTGAATGTGTTCTTTTAATTAAGTTGCTCTGTAGCTCAGCAAACTGCTGAGAATGATTGAATTTGCAGTGGCAGTTTACACTCCTTTGACCGCCTCTGACCAGAGGCATTTCCTGAGGACATATAGCAGGCAATGGTATATCAAATGATAATGAAATATATACAACACACTGATTGCATATGAAAGGGGTTAAATTTCTGATAGCATGTGCTCAGTGTAAGGTAGTATGCACTTATCACCAGCTAAATGCACCAAAAAGTTAACAATTAATCACCTTTTCATAACTAGGCCCTGATTGAATCTGCAATCTGACTTAAGGCTGGAATACACAACACAACTCTTTAGCTCCAGGCAATGAATCTGTCCAGTCAGAAGATATCAAATTTGATATTTTAAGACAATTCTAGATCACATATTGTTTTCATTTTGTCATGCAACTCCTAGAAACAACACACGTTTATTGTCGAGTTTGTTGTCAATTAAAGTCACCTTTATTGAGCTTGAGTCAGTGCTGATTCAATTCAGTTCAAGAACAGAGATGCAAATTGTCAATTATAAAACAAATTTGTTTCAGCTATAAAGCAGCTCTACAGAAGGCAATAGGCAATGTCATCATTCAGCTCAAATCAGTTCAAGTTTTGTTCTTATCCGATATTGTCAGTTCAGTCAAATCAATAATATTACTGAATATTAACTCTTTGCCCTCCACTGACGAGATTTTCCGTCATTTATGACACGACTGGCAGATCAAATTGCTGCTACTTTTCACTTCAATACGGTAGGAAAATAAATGAAATTACACTTGGAGGATGATTGACAAGGTGATTGACAGGCCAGTTTACGGTGACAGAATTCAAGTAACTATATGACAGAGCTTTTGTTAAAGACTCAATTTAATGACATGATGGTATGTCTTCATTTAGTCATTTAGCATGTCTTCAACCTTTTCAGCTCTGCTACATGTTCAAAAGTATGAACTTTTTCTTTCACAAAAAGTACCACATACTTTTAAGGCATAGTATAAGTAGGTGAATTGGGACGCAGCATATGCTTCCCCGCCACTGATGAGTTTTCCAGCTTTCCATGATTTACCGTTATAGAGTAGGGGGCGCTGTTACGCATCTTCTGAAATAGTACAATACATCATATCTGCATCCAAAAACAAGCGAAGATGATGATCGACGTTAACCAGAAGGAGCAGACAGAATTTGCTTATGCACATTTAAGCAAACGCTGTCATCAAACATTCAGCATATAAAAACTGCCTAATGTTAACAAATGAAATGTCGACCCACGACTGTGAAGCTTTAGGGGTGTTGACAGACTCAATCTACTCTTCTGAATCTGATATGGATGAAGTCTTGGACTGTGATTTTTTTTTATTTATTTATTTTATTTTTTATTATTTTTTTAATGAAACTTAAGCCGCGTTTGCACCAAAATTACCCAGAACAATTTGGAATTTTTCCCACCCAGACATGTTGCTATTTGTGTTTCCATCGCAGTCTAAAGTCCTGTGAAGATTAGGCAAATTAGTCGGGTGAGATAGGATGTCTTGCAACTTTCTAGTTCCCGCTGAATTTCGTCCTCCGATCCATCAGTCATATATTTAAACTCCATTGTTGATTTGAACAGCAAACAACTCTTACTGCAAACCCCGCTACAGGCTTTTAAAAATGGTGGTTGAAATAAAATGCTGCGTGAACTCAACCAATCAGCATGTTCAGCACCCATGTCCCACCCCGAAGGTCCCTGAACTTTGAAAAAGTACTACCTTGCAAGCAGGAACATTCTGAGGGGGGAATTATTACCCGAAACTTCATTTAGACCCTGCCCTGCGGGCAAAACACACCGAGTACCACCCCAAAGTCCCTGCGGTGGAAATGCGGCTTTACCCACATTCAAGTGTTGATGATAACAGAATGAATGAAGCTAGAATTTGTATTTATTTATTTAATTTTTAAAGCAGAGGCTCTTCTTTCTTTTGATATATTGAATGTTTACATATTCATACAACAAAATATTCAGTATTTCCATTTCACATAAAGGATTATCCTCGCAGCAAAGATCTAAAATATGTTTTGTATCCCAAAGTGTAAGCGGCACACTACAGCTTTAGTGTTTTTAGATTGGAGCTCAGCTTTATCACAAGATTCTCTTATCACAGTTGAAAGGGTCAATTGGTATTAAAGGCATGATATTCATATGGTTCCAGTCTTTTCTATCCAAAAGAAGTTTTTCAGAAAGTTTAGTTGCTTATTCATCCTTGGCGTCTCACCTCACCTGTGGCATACTCCAGGGATCGATTCTGGCACCTCTACAATTCTCATTATACATGCTACCCCTAAGATCAATAATGAGTAGATTTGGTGTGTCTTACCACTGCTACGCGGATGACACCCAACTCTGCATACCTTTAAAACATAAAGATACCCTTACACATAAAAGATTAGATGTCTTCACGAACATAAACTGTGGCTCAGTAATAATTTTATGTTACCGAATGATGATTCTCTAACAGAAATTCTATTGATCTGGGCAGTCATACACCACACCTTATCTCCAATGTTAAAAATTTAGGATTTTATCTCGAAACTAGATAAACAAATCAGTAGCATAGTTAGCACCAGTTAGCGCCAGTTGGCCAAAGTCAAACCACTTTTAAGTAGGGACATCTTTTATTTCCACACGACTCGACTACTTTAACTCATTATATGTCAGGCTACATCTCTCTTCTCTAAATGGTCCAAAACAAGATCATATCACCCCAATACATTGGCTGCCAGTCTGAAACCGAATTGGAAATATGCAAAATTAGTTTATAACTTCTTTATGATTTATGCCTGCCCTGCAGTTTAGACTAGGGATAAATTAAATTTGATAGTCAGTTAACAAAACTATGCTAGTAATAAACAACGCATGCAGACAAATTAAAGAAAAAAAAAATGCATTCAGTTACGACATCCACCTGTTGGGGACCAATGAAGTTGCTTTTCTTTTAATAGCAGTGGATCCCCAGCTTGCATGATGCCTTTAGCTGGGTAATTTATGGCTTATGCAGGGCAAATGGTACGGCGGAGCTGCTGATCATTATTCATCTCAGCACAAGTTCTCAAACGTGTCCCGACAGACTGCAGATACAGACACAGGCCAGTTGCTTTTGCTGAGCTTTCAACTTAACAGTAGCAAAGCACAAAGATTAATCCTTTGAAAACAAAGATTTTTGGAAATTAAATGACAAGATGCAATTTTCCACCCCGCTGGCCTGCTGCATGGGTGCTGGAGGCAGACAGCTCAGCTGATGGGCTGCGCTTGTGCAAATGTGCATGTGGGATTTCACTCGGGGTGAAATATGTGTTTATAACAACATACCACACAGCTGTAATCTTTAATGCGAGCCCTCACTGTGAGCTAGCTTTGTACATGTACAGTATACTGTACTTTGTTGTTTGGAGATGAGTGACAAAAGTTTTTCATCAATCTCCTTACCCACTAATGTCCACATGATGGACTTCTCTGAAATTATTCATGGCACAGGCCTCAGGCAGTGGTTCAATATACCTTTAGAAACATTTTAAAAAAAAAATACCGTCACAGCATTTTATAAATACCACACCTTATGATAAATTTATGGATATTACAAACCATGCATGCACTTAAGCCTTCGTACAATATTGAAATAATCTGGGCTATTTTTGGACATTTAGTCACTCTGAATATGCTGAATATTGGTGTTATACTAAGTGTGAGATTGCTGACTGCTGGTGTTTTAAAGTTGCACTAATGTGAAAACTAAGTAAAAGTTGTGTTCTGCCATCATATGCTCATGCTCCTTCACCACTGAAGCAATTTCCAGTGACGTGTCAGTTCATGTCAAGCTTCGTTAAGAATGCTGAATTGTAAAGAATGCTGCATGGTCAAAGGGAGATTTTCTTTCTTCAAAGGTTTGCTTGATTACAATGGATCCTGGTTCTCTACGTTCTTCTCTTCCAATCTTTAGAGGACACTTGAGTAACTATGGGGAAGGCATGCTGATTAGGCGGCACACTTCTGTTTGAACCTCCTGCATGGATCTGATGTCTGGCTCATTCAATAATGTGTTTCTGAAAGCACTCAAACACATTATTACAGTAAGCCTTTGATCTCTTCCATCCTAATCTTGTGTAGGAAGACTTTTGACTTTAAATTTAATCATTATTCTTCCAGTTTAAACACTGCCTTACTAACATAATGAATAATTTAATAATTTAATTTATGGCTTGTACACATGACTTATACTTCACATTGAAGTCACAGTAATGCTAGAGTAGTCTGGTTCCTATCAAGATTTTTTTTTTTCATCCATTCACTATCTAAACATCTTATGGCGGTTTATGTCCTTGCTACTCACCTTTGGCTCCTCACTGTGGGCTTTATGACATCAAGGCACAATTTTCTGTAGATGTAATTCGAAACAGAATGGATTGTGCTAAGCACTATGCAAATAAAATGATTTGGATGTCTACATAAAGTCTGGTCATCTTAGGGCTCGTTTTTGCTTTAAAAAATGTGAGACGTGGGCAGTGGAAAAAACGCAAGAACTTGAGCGTCATGTTTTTATAAGGCTGTGTGATGCGCTAGACACTGCAAAAGACGTGAGACCCCAGAGCAACAATCTTACACTTCCGTCTAGCACGTGTTTACATAGAAAAACAATGGAAAAGTAGCGCATTGGACTGGAAAAACACATTCTGTGTGAACGTCCCCTCACCCTGACCAAGATTTGCTCTGTAATGTCTGGCTGACATGTAAAGCAACATCACATTTTATTTTGTTTTACATGCCTTCCTTACATTTAGCAGACGCTGTCATCTAAGGCAACTTACACTGCATGAAAGGTATACATTTTTTTATCAATTCACTTTTTCCTTACTTGTTTATTCAATTAAATTAAATTAAATTAAGGAAAACTTTTCCACGCAATTAGTTGAGGGCAGTACAACAAACTAAAACAAATTCATGCAAACAAATAATGTTTTGTCGACCAAACTTAATTCATGTTCTTGCCAGCATGTTAAAAACAATTGTACTCTACTCTTCAGCACAATGGTCAACACAAAACTCAGAAACAGAAGCTCTTCTAAATCTCCACCATTACCGAACATTAAACTCTTCAGTTCAGTTCAATTCACATTTATTTGTATAGCGCTTTTCACAATACATATCATTTCAAAGCAGCTTTACAGAAAATGCATATCAACATTACAGTTTGGAGGAATCTGTTATCATAGGTGACTCTGTGCAACTTTAGTAATTTCTCTTCACAGGTGTTGAGGCAGGAAGTCGTCATAAGAGGCTGGATCCAAACTGGAGCTGATGTACTCTCTAGTCACCTCGGGATGGGCATGATAAAACAGAAAAGCAAATGGAAAATAATTAGCTGCTGTTCATAACATTAAGCAAAGATAGTCATGTGCATTTGATCTGATATAACTGGAGTACAAGGTTATGAGATGCATGTGAATGCTTGACAAAAGAGATGCGTCTTTAATCTAGATTTAAACTTGGAGATTGAGTCTGAGCCCCGAACATTATCAGGAAGGTTATTCCAGAGTTTCGGAGCCAAATGTGAAAACGCTCTCCCTCCTTTAGTTGACTTAGATATCCCAGGTACAATCAGAAGTCCAGAGTTTTGTGATCTTAAAGAGCGTGAAGGATTGTAGGGTGACAGAAGATCAGTTAAGTACACAGGAGCTAAACCATTTAGAGCCTTATAGGTCATTAGCAATACTTTATAATCAATACGGAACTTAATAGGTAACCAGTGTAGAGATTACAAAATTGGTGTTATATGATCATATTTTCTTGACCTGGTAAGAACTCTAGCAGCTGCATTTTGGACTAATTGTAGCTTATTTATTGCAGAAGCAGGTCAACCAGCTAATAATGCATTACAGTAATCTAGTCGAGACGTCATGAAAGCATGAACTAACTTTTCTGCATCAGAAACAGATAACATATTCCGTATCTTAGCAATGTTTCTTAGGTGGAAGACGGCTGTTTTTGTAACATATGAAATATTTTACAAAAGACAAGTTGCTACCCAGGTCTTTAACAGTACATCCTTCTAAATGCAGATTGTAGTCTGAGAGATTCTGTGTACAGGTTTTTGGTTCAATAAGTGATACCTGAGTAATATCTGAATTTAAAAGAATAAAATTACTGATCATCCAATTTTTATATCTTTAACAGATTGGATAATTTAGAGATTTCATCTGGTCATGTTGAAATACTGAGTATCAGTATTGACATAACAGTGGAAAATACTTCCATGTTTTCTTATAATATTACCAAGTGGCAGCATGTAGATTGAAAATAATAGAGAGCCTAACACAAATCCTCCATAATTTACTATCGTTATCTTAGATTTTTCCCCTTTAGATAGACAAAATGGTGACAGTCTGACAGGTACAATCTAATCCACCTTAATGCCTGTCCCTGAATACCAGTGTAATTTTGTAGTCGATCTAAGAGTATTTTATGATCTATAGTGTCAAACGCAGCACTGAGATTAAGTAAAACTAGTATTGACAGTTCTGACAAGTATTGGTCAGAACCTAAAAGTCATTGGTAATTTTAACAAAAACAGCTTCTATGCTATGATGAGGCCTGAATCCTGACTAAATTTTTTTATAGATTTAGTCATTACTGTAAAGCTGCTTTGAAGAAGTCTATATTGTATAAAGTGCTATACAAATAAAGTTGACTTGGTAACACTTTAGTATAGGGAACACATATTCACTATTAACTACGACTTTACTCCTAATTTACTGATTATAAGGTAGTCATTAAGTTTAGGTATTGGATAGGATTAAGAATGTAGAATGAGGTCATGCAGAATAAGGCATTCATATGTGCTTTATATGTACTAATAAACAGCCAATATATGCATGTTAATAAGCAACTAGTTAAAAGACCCTAAAATAAAGTGTTACCAGTGACTTCACTTGATAAATCCTAATTATTTTAGAGATTTAACTCATACAGTTCTGCTTGTACACTGAAAAATGCCGGTGTATGATTTACTTTGAAACAATTTCCCCTCAGAAGATGCTAGTGAATTTCACCAATAACTACAAAGAAACAAGAATTAAACATGAAATTTTGAAGTACACATAGTGTAGTATTTTATTGTAAAACGTACTACACAAACTTTATTTACAGCTTCGAATAATCTTTTTTTTTTTTTTTTTTTTACAGTGTATATAAAATGTTAGTTTACTTATTACAAAAGTACAAAGTCAATGCAATGAAACAATAGTAACATCCTTAAGACTAAAGATTACATATGAGCAAAAAGCTTGCAGTCAACAAAAGGAAAAGACACACTTTTTTTAAACAACCTATCTATTGACTTTAAAGGTTACTGTGGCAATAAAAGTAAATGCCATTGCTTTTCTCAAGAGCACCCTGAATAAACTCTGAAATGGGGATTGTTCAAAGTGAAATAACTTTTTGGTTCCTCTTCTCCACGTACACAGTGAGTGGCTGGTCTGATCCATATCTGAAGTAATGACCCCCTCATTTCTCTCGGCACCTACCCCCCAGGAAGGTCCTGCTATTGTGGCGATGTGTTATTGACTCGTCTAAGAAAATCAGCAAACACAGAGTAATTGTTGGAGCCGGTGGTTCCCCTCAAGCGCCTTCCTCCTCCTCTGACAAGCCAAACATAAATAAAAGAGGAGGAAAGTGATGAGAGGGCCCTGGAGCCACACCAGATGAGGAAAAGCCACAAAGGCGGGCAATGACACACATATCAACTCAGCCCCTGCAAGGTAAACAATGACTCCAAATTATGAGCTGAAGTTTTAATTAAGACGAGGCTTTACTAATTACAGCCCCTGACAGCGATGATTGAGCCTGAGATCCCATGTTCTGATTAGTCAGAACTGTCGGAAACCCTTACTGCTGGGGCTGGAGACGATGATAAAATTACCTGCCCTTTCTCAGCGGGAGCTCTGCTCATGATCCTCAGCTTCAAGCTCCTGCCGGTGCTGTGAAGATGACACAATGAACTGTGGACAGAGGAAGTGATGTGGAGCTGATCAATGGCATGGCACTTCAGTGTGTCCTTATTCTTAATCAGAAAGATCCAGTGTGTGAAAGAGAAAGAGAGGAAAGACAAATATAAATAAAGGTTAAGGGTGCATTATGTATAATTAATTGAGCCAGAACATATTATAATAATTAAAGTACCCTATATCCCTCTTAAGCATTCTGATGTCCACCTGGGATGATTATGAATGATTTCAGGGTATTATGATTATTATCTGGCTCGGCAATGAAAGAGAAATTGGTTTCAACCTGATGGTAACTCTCTGAATGCAAACATTTTTTTTATTAGTCTCTTCTGAAATAAAGTTTTGTTTACAAGTTACCAGGCTGCTGCAATGACTAATACCTGAGTTTTCTCATATCTTTAGGTTTTAAAGGATCACAGATTTGTAAGATATTCATTTCTTTGTTTGAGGATGATAGAAGCAAGTAAACAAGGTATCTTCAAGCCATTGATTTCCGTATATACATATAGTCTGCTATGAGTGATTCAGAGTGCATTCTTGGGCTGTATTCAGGCGCCAGATCTCGACTGGAGGAGGAGGTCTGGATGAATCAGAGATGAGTTGCAGTCATGCGAGACTCAGGCAGCTCAATTAGCTTGGCTCAGGCTGGCATCCTTCCTCCCACAAAGAAGACAAAATTCATGATGTGGTCAGGCTTCTACAGAAGGACCAGATATGCCCCTGCATGAGCTGTGACTATTGCCACAGATCCTGGCTTGTGGACCCTGGACGTGGGAGTTGTCAAAGAATTACCTGTACCTTTTATTCATTCACCGTCATTCAACCATAGTGCCATTATGCAGCTACATGCCAAACAACATGGCTGAAACATTCCAAGGAGGCCTCCCAGGTGGAAAAAAAAAAAAAGGGCACTTCCATAATGAACTTAAAGTGCTCTATGTTTGTGCACTAATTTTGTACTTAATTTACTAAAAAATCTAATTTAGTACTTCTTAAGATAATCCTAAGGACAACTAAGTGTACTCAACTGTGCTATTTTGAGATACCATGAATGTGAACTAAAATGTGCTTTTAATATACTATAATTACTCTGTATTAAAAAAAAAAAAAAAAAAAAAATGGGTCACAATATTAGATTATTCTCATTATTAACTCTCAGTGGTCTGAGGATTTTTGGGGCCCTGGAGACGTTTTGACATGCCCTGACATTTGTGCTTTTTTCAGTTGTTCATAAACATATTAATGACACAAGTGTCATTACACTGTATTCAGCACAAACTAGGCTACTATAATATGTGAGGAACATGTATGAACATGGTAAAAAATTATGCTGCCTACTCCTTCATATAAAACAATATATTGATTTAGTTTTTGTAAGACACTTTTTGTCAAGAAACACAGTATGCGTGGAGGCGTGAATCGTCATGAATAATGGGCCATTTACACCTGAGAAGACAAAAGAATCACATGAAGAGCTCTAATGACCTGCATAAATAATGAGCTCTTTCAGACAGGTAGGCTGTGAAAAAACTCTCTGTGATCATGATTCAAAGTGTTTGAACAGTTATGTTACCTCTGTGGCATTTCATATAGACTTTTAGCTTAAAAGCGTGCACATTTGGAGAAATATTGATGGATTCTCATGTTTATGTCAATTTTCTATACTGAGGAGTAATATTTATTCAATATTTATTGTCATCACTATGAGTGCTGGATACTGTGTTTTCAATTCATACTTGCAGCCGGAGGGCGCTCTGTACACATTTAGTCCACAAATGAATGTATAGAAGAACAGGAACCAGGAACTAACGGCATGTCTTCTAGAGCTCGCTAACCATGGCTTTAATATCCAGATAAACACTTTTCAAGACAATAAATACATGATTGAGACGATAAATGCATGTATTGCCTCAGACTTTGTGTCTGAATAGCGCTCACTCCATTGGCGTGGCCGGATTAACGGATAATGAGCTGGATCACGGACATGGCTCTATTTTCATACAGATTACATAAACACAGAATTTTTGTTTTCGATTTGACTTACACGATTTAAAATCTGACATTTCAACGTTTTTTTTTGACACAAGTGAAATTTTTGTTTTGTGATTAGTATTCACTAAGTTACAGTTCATTTTCTGAGAACTATCAGATTGGACTTCGTTCAGAGGGAGACGAGAGATCACGCATCATGTTAGTTTTCTTTATTTTACAAAAAGCACAACATTTTGTTGTTACTCTGAGTGTACACAAATAAAAGAAGATATTCCACAGATTAAAAACGCGGTGGTCAGACCGTCAGAGGGAGTTAACTAAATATTAACTATGACTTTTGCCTCAATAAACTCCTAATTACTGCTTATTAATAGTTAGTAAGGTAGTTGTTAAGTTTAGATATTGGGTAGGATTATGGCATGTAGAATATGGTCATGCATAATAAGAATTAATATGTGCTAATTCAAATAAGAAAGCATAAAGGCATTAACAAGATTATGGTCATTATTGTAAATGAGAACTCTGTATCAAAATAACTCTACAGTAGTGTAAGAATACTAGAGATGATGTAGGCTACCTGTCTGCAGTGTATAAATGACTCTAAAACAGTGTTGGCTTTGTTCATTTTCTAAAATCTCTGTAAGATTTCATTCATTTACTTGTCACATTACAAGAAAAGTGTGAATCATTTGTAACCCTGTTCAGTTCCTCATTAAATGCAATTCTAAAAGCAGAAGACAAGCATGCAAAAAAAAAATGTTATGTGTGCTTTTGAGACATGTCCCTGAGTCAAGGCTGTGATCAAATGTACTAAATGTCGAGAACATATTGAATACCTGAAATAAAAATATAGAAAGTGCATACAACAAAAAAACTTGCACCAACTCTGTGCAATGTTCGTACTTCTAGGTACTGAATGCTGTGTAAGTTTCAGACAGTTTTCTTTACTTTGTCATATCAAAAGCTTACTGATGAAATACCAGGAGAATAACATCAAGTGAGGGGTTAGGAAAAGGTGAGGACTCAGTCACAAAGTGTTGAATTGGATGTAGCGAGGGATCTTATCTTCTATATAGTGATGTACATCTGAGTCTAACAGATTATTGCAATAGTATCCAGCAGTTTCAGAACCGCAGCCACAGAACGGAAGTGAGGGGCGGGGCTTTACTGTCATACGTGTCATTTTCTTTTGTTAAATATAAGTCGTTTTTACATGGATTTTGATCGGATCGATGTCTACAATATTTAATACTTTTAAATAAAGTAATTTTTCTGTTCACATAATATGCATAAGATATTATGATGTACAAGAGCAACAATTTAAAACAGCCTGTTGGTCATGCTTAATGTCAATGAATGGATACAATCACAGTAGTTTATACTGCGAGGATATAGGCTACGACTATACTCCATTTTAAATAAATAAATAATGTGTGTTGTAAAGTGTTTCCCATTTGACTATATTTCCTCCACGTTCCAAATAATACTTAACAGAGTTTGAGAAGATTTACTGTTAATGGATACAAACACTTAAGTTAATTTTTTCTTCAATGATACTACAACTATACAAGTTTTTTTTTTTGTTGTTGTTGTATTAATTCAATTAATAAATGTGTAACATATTATTTCCTTCGTGTTCAAATTGTTACAAATAATACTTAGATTATGTAACGTAGGCTATTTAATGTCAAATAAAAATAACCATTTTTAAAAAAGCCTTTAACAAGTGAAACGTGTGTTTCTCTGTATGAAAACAAATAGGATATTTAAAAAAAAACAAAAAAAACATAATAGGTTTAAAACATATTTAAACTGCTCATAATAAATTAAAAACAAGCAAACAATAATCATCTTAACACTTAAAAATTATAAGCCCATATCATGGCATTTCATATTAATTAATACAATTTATAATTTATTTTCATTGTTGAAAAAGTTATATTAATTTAATATTAACATAATACATATCTTTAGAAATGTAAAAAAAAAAAAAAATAAAAAAAATAATAATAATAAAATCTTTAATGATAAAATGTGAAAGACATGAACAGATTCAATTACCTATAGCAGATAAACACTTAATATAAATATAAATTCGTTCATCACATCATGAAATATCATACACTCACCATATTCACCTTCTGTTGTTAAATGTCTCTTTAACTTAAATGCATGTTTCGCTTGTTCAAGGATTTGCAATGATTAAATACATGCAGGCCTATATTTTGACATTAAATGCCCATACCTCCGTGTCTTTATACAATTTGTCAAAAGTTCACAACATGAACATATGGAAGTAATATCACATACAGGGAGACATTTTACTATAGCTATGGTTACACATTTACTAATATATTTTCAAAATTATATGGTTAAAAGTATTTGTTCACAGTTTATACAAATTAGTTCATGCCTTATGGACTAACAAATCATAGTGTGTATTATCCATTAACATGGTAATTAAAAATCCTCTTTGTACATCATGATATCATGCATATTTTTTATTATGCATACTTTATTTAAAAGTATTGTTATTAAATATTGTAGACATCGATACGATCAAAATCCATGTAAAAACAACTTATATTTAACAAAAGCGCAAATATGATTGTTTAAGCCCCGCCCCTCACTTCCGTTCTGTGGCTGCAGTTCTGAAACTGCTGGTGCTGCGGGTCTGCAGCTGGATATGTCTCGATTATTGAAAAAGAGTACTTGCATTGGTTTTTGAGATGTGGGCGTTGCATTCAAAAGTGGAGGCAGATGAACATGAGCACAGAAAGGGGAAAAAGTCACAGTCCAGGAAAGGCATGCAAGAAAAACACAACAGAAGCCATGTTCTTACAACAAAACACAACAGGCAAGACAGAAGAGCATATGGAAAACACCACAACAGGCCTTATGCTCTAACACAAAACATGACACAAGACAGACGGAAGTGCATGAAATATATATGTCTGGATCCTGACACCATACCAGCATGACCCATGATCCAAACATATTCAATGCAGTGGAGACAGGAGAGTGCATTGCCCAGGGAATAAAACTGCATGTTCACACAAAGACAAGAAGACAATAACATGAGTGTCAGGATCCTGTCGCCAAACTATAAACATAACCAACCACAGTGACAGGATCCTGACACAGAATCATAGGCACACATAGCATTAGGATGCATTTGCAGTGATTGGATCGTAATTTGATCAAACTTGGGTACATTTACACATGTTTTTTAATGTGTTCACGACACACTGTGGTCAGATTGTTTAATCAACAATATCTGATTATTTATCAAAATATTGAACTACACAAAGAAATGTTTAATCCGAAAATATAGCAGAAATTATGCAATCCAAAACAATCCATGCATCACAAAATGACATGAGGTTACAGTATGTGAATGAATAAATAATATTAAATCAAACTGAGTAAATTATATTAAATCAATATGCTGCTATATACAGATGTCGTTCTGAAGGTTTAATCATCTGTCACCCAAGGTTTAACTTCACCTCCTGATCATCAGGAAGCGCTGTATCCTGCTACTAATTGGTAGGTTTGATTGTCAAAGGTGACAATCAAAATGGGGACTTCAGATGAAAATTTTTACACTATTATCCCACAATGCAGTGCAATATGGTTATACTTTTTACAGTTATGAGAGAAAAATGATCTAGCCTGCAGTGATTTCAGATTACAAGTCTAAATTGAGTATCTTATTGTAGGAAAATGCTGTTAGTTCTTGTTAAATTGTGGCCATTTTTTACAGTGTAGTTATTTTCTAACATTTTCTAACATAAGTCATTAAAATAATGATATAAAGTTTATTGCTTAAAAATAGGGAAAGGGTCCACAACTGTGTCTCCTGAATCCACCGTTGGCATTTCTTCACAATGTCACTTCTTCACAGAAGGTAAACACATTCCCAGATCTAATCATCAGCTGAGCCTGTGGCAATCAGGTGTGTGTTTATTTGTGTGTGTGTGTGTGTGTGTGTGTGTGTGTGTCCTCCAGAGCTGATAACCTCCTAGAACCTCCATTAACCAAGACGAGCCGAATGTTTTATCAGCTCATACTGACATTCTTTTTCTTTCCTCATTTACACATGCAGTCAAGAGTATGTTCTCCAATACTGCTTCAAAACACAAACTGCTCTTTACCGACATACATTAAACTGTCAAACTTTTCAATCCTAACTTCAATGAAACATTTACAGTAGCAGCAGAAGGACCGTGAGGCCCAACCATTACATAAAGAGGCTCCCCTTAGGAACAGTTTCCCATAAAACAGAGATGAGAGCCATATGCAATGAGTGACATTTAGAAAAATGATCAATACTTAGAGAAGCAGTGGTATTACCATAGAAGTTATAGCACCACGATATATCTTAGCCCCAGGCCAAGATACGATTAAGAGAGCAGAGGGCTTGTGGGACAGCTTAGCTTATAAAACATCAGCCCATAATTGGCATAACATAATGTGACGCTTAGCATTAAAGACATCTGTTTCATTCTGTTATGGGCCAGTATTAATTTTGCGTGTGGTTCCTGTTTAATATTGCTGAAACAAAGAAAGACAGCAATTGAACAAATAAGGAACTGCACATGTACAGTACACAAAAGACATGAGATCCCGGGTGCTTTCCAGTCACAATGATGGTTATAATTTACAACAACCACAGAGCAATACAACTGCAGGAGGGCATCACAATAAAACATATTGCTGTGTTTGTAACATTTTGTACTAGGCTGCCACAGAGAGTTCAGTTCAACTCTAGGGGCAATTCAGCAAGAATTAGCACTGCACAACCGAGAACAGTAACATTTTGATCTTACATTACAAATTTCATATGCAAATTATGAGATTGGAGAGAAGGACAGATGGTGGATGCTTATTCTAAGATAATAAAGGAAACAATAACAGTCTTTTGCTAAAGGGTCAGCATGGACAGCAATAAAAACTGTATCCAATGATTGTTGAGACGTATTACACAAAGCTGCTTATTCGAATAACTAACCAATGCAAGCATATAATTCACAAATTAGAAGGAAATGATTGCTAAAAGCCAGTCTTAATCTTATGCATTCATAATTTAGTACAGGACTGTCCAAACTCGGTACACTCTAAAAAATGCTGGGTTAAAAACAACCCAAGTTGGGTTGAAAATGGACAAACCCAGCGGTTGGGTTAAATGTTTGCCCAACCTGCTGGGTAGTTTTATTTAAACCAACTATTATTTAAAAAATTCTATATGGCTAGCTTAAAATGAACCCAAAATAGTTGGGAAATTAAAAACCAGATGCAATTAGAGGCAACAATAATAGACAAAATGTGATTGTTTATTAATAAGCTTTAATATTTTATTAATATAAATGTAATAGCAGTACCGTCGCAAGGGCTGTGCCAAGTGTGCGACCGTACAAGGCCTCGCGCCTCTAGAGGGCCTCGCACCTGGCTTGCATTTTATGTAGTCTATGTCTATTTTTTATTACAGTTTTTCCACCAAACATCGATAATAAATACAATTCCTCTGTCTCGCAATTATATATAATCAAGGCCACATGAAAAAAAAAAAAAACCTGCAAATAATTATTATTAATAATTTTCGAATTTCGATATTACGTTCTGCGTGCTCGCGCCACTATGAGCTGCTCACTCTGTGAAGAAAAAATGTCGGGTGCTGCACGAGAGCGGGACCGTTTTCGCAAACACGAGTCGGGTGGCGAAAAAAGGAAAAGAATTAAAAAAAAAGAAGCATTCCAGAAGTCACTGAGAGGATCGCTGGATAAATCTGTCAGTGCCAATACTGCGACTACAAGCAGCACAACCTACATCACTGAGGCTAACCATACCGGGTTGCAACAAAATGAAGTTCAAGGTGAGACATAAGTTCAACAAGTGGCCATGGTGACTAAAATATATAATCCGGCATACAGGGGTGAGCGATATGCCGGTAGATACGATTAAACAGTAGAAATGTGTCAACTGGTAAAGATTTTGGACTAACGTTAATGTCTATCGGGGTTATGCTCGTGTGACGTTGCTGTGGTGCGCGGTCACGAAAGCTTGTCGTTTGCACGTGTTTTATGGTTTGTGGTTTAAACACACAAGTGATTTTAAACCGTTAAAGCACAGTAAGCAAATATGGACAGCTCATTTTGCCATATGCTCGCCCGCGCTGTCAGAGAGTTGTTTCTGAGGGCTGAGAGACGAGCTTACGTGCAGTCGGTCTTAAAGTTACCTTATTAAGATCTTATTTTACCATATTTAGGCTAGTTATTATTCCCTTAGATCGCTTTTAATCCTTTAACTGCTTTATTATTGTTGTTATAGCCTACCACACAAGTCAAGATTGCATACAGTTTTACTCGCTCCATTTAAAATTCTAATTGCAGCATCTGAAATAGGTCAAACCACTTTTTTTACAGATACGCGAAAATTGGGTTCGTTACTATAGCAATACCCGCACACACGCACGCAAATCAATTGCAGAGAGGGCCTCGCAAGTCAACTTCGCACAGGGCCTCGCACCCCCCTTGCGACGGCCCTGTGTAATAGTTTAACAGTTTATTAATATAAATGTATTAATAAGCAATTTAATAAATGTTTATTGTTTAATAATTATTCATTGAACATTAATAAATGTTCATTTCCAACATACTTTGGGTTAATTTTAATTAAGCAATACAGTAATTTTTAAACAATAGTTGAGTTAAATAAAACTACCCAGCAGGTTGGGCAAACATTTAACCCTACCGCTGGGTTAAAACAACCCAATTGCTGGGTTTGTCCATTTTCAACTCAACTTGGGTTGTTTTTAAGCCAGCATTTTTTAGAGTGTACTAGAGGGCCACTGTCCTGCAGAGTTTATGTCCAACTTGCCTCAACACACCTGCCTGGAAGTCTCTAGTATGCCTTGTAAGACCTTGATTAGCTGGTTCAGGTGTGTTTAACTGGGGTTGGAGCTAAACTCTGCAGGACAATGGCCCTCCAGGAGCAGGATTGGACATTCCTGGTTTAGCAATTCAGGATCCACTGCAACAGCTTTAAAATGTAGTGTAAAGACAATGACAGACAACCAAACACTTTAACACAGGGGTATAAATACACTGGGTAACAAGATGCTAACAAGACACAGGTGAAACTTATTAAAACAGGAGGGGATGGTGGGTAAGATAACTAGGGCAATGCAGAATACCAAAGCAAAGCCGGCAGAGCAGGTGGCCAGGGTGAAGCTGGTAGAGAAGGAAGCTATGGTGGAACAGATGGTCTCTTTGGCTGGGACAGAGCGGGCAAAGAACACCTTGAGACAGCCTTTGTTAGTTCTGTTATGGCAGTCATAATGGCTTGGAACTCTGATGTTCTTGTGGGCTCATGCGTTGGGTCCGTAGCAGGCGAGTGGCTATCCATGTCCTCCTCCACCTCACCTCACCTTTCTTGGCTGAATCTGGATAATAGAAATGCATTGCATTGCATTTTGCATTGCACTTTTAAATACAATTTTCCTGATAATTTACTCACCCCCATGTCATCCAAGATGTCAATGTCTTTCTTTCTTCAGTCGAAAAGAAATTAAAGATTTTTATGAAATCATTCCAGGATTTTTCTCCATATAGTGGACTTCAATGGGCACCAAACAGTTGAAGGTCAAAATTACAGTTTCAGTGCAGTTTCAAATTGTTCTACACAATCCCAGATGAGAAATAATGGTCTTATCTAGAGAAACAATCACTCATTTTCTAAAAAAAATCAAATAAAATTGTATACATATTAACCAGAAATTAACCAGAAATCTTTTTCTTCTCTATCAGAGTTCCAGCAGTGTAGACACTGCTAAGTGTATTACTGCCCTCCACAGGTCAAAGTTTGAGCTAATTGTTATATACTATTGATCTAGCATATTGCATATAACAAATTATTCAAACTTTGACCTGTGGAATCTTTTAATCCTTTAAGTCTGGAAAGACCCCTGCCGAATGTGGTTTTATTAATCTGATCACAATCTGCTGTCAATGCATTCTGGGTCATTTTACATTTGTCATTTAATGTGGTCAATTGAGATATGGACAAAGAACACATTTTTAATGTGAAAGGTGTAAACGGGGCTTATAAGTCCATGACCACTGCCACATAGGCTTGTGCAACATCAACAAAAAATAAATCTTTCAAATCACACAAAAAGGTAAAGCTATAAATGTGTCTTTATCATGGTGTAAACTTTTGATGGTTTAACTTATATTGAAAATTAGGACCAATAAAACCAAGGCTGTGACAATCCCCACAATTGCAAAAAAAAAGACGATGGTGAGTGTAAGATTAGTATCCATAATTTTTGAAGCACAAAATATACAAATATATACATTAATGAATATAAATGCTGACACCATGCAGAATATTACTCTTGTTTAATAGGTTGCTGCTGCATCCTAATGTCACATGTACTGTATATCTGCTAATTCTCAGTCCTGGCACCAGGGATCCCTTCTACCAATAATATTGATCCTCTGCCACTGGTTAACAAACACTAATTATTTCTTTAATGTAATTCACAACCTGTTAAATACCTGTCTCTGTGTTACAGTATATTGATGTTGGCTTGCTGCATTATGAAACTAGTATTCATTTGTTTACTGACTATCTCTATATACTATCTGCCTGAGTCCTAAATAATGTTATATTTGAATTGTCATGATTTTCTGGACTGCTTCTGCTTTGTTGATTTTAGACATTTACTTATATTTACAGGTTTACAGCATTTAGATTGAGGGTCATGGCAATGTCACTAAAACTCTGAATATAGACAATCCCCATTAGTCTCTGATGAAACATAACATTTTGCAACTCATAGAAGTCAAGTTTAGATAATTAAACTTTAATCAGCTCTGGCTACTGATCATCAGCCCTCTTGTTCAGTGGAAACATTAACTAAATAATTGCAGAAATGCTATGAGTATACCTCATCTTTAACAGTAAGTCTAGACATCCATATGTCAGCATCTATTATGCATTCTGAAGAAGTAGTTGATCAAGCTTGGTTGGTTTTTCCAAAGAAATATAATGAATCTGATTACTGTAAAGATTTCTGTTATGATGTTCAATTTATTCACTTCTGCCTCCAGCATTTCCAATGCATAAATCAGAAAGAAAAAGGCCATAAATAAAACAATCTTACAATTAGCTTGAGATCCAATTCAATTTGAGGTTTTTGGTACCCTGGCACAGCGATTGAGGCAGGGGAGCAATTAATCTGTTTACATCAAGTGAGCAGATCAAAAGCTAGTTAGTTCTCTGTTCCATCGTGTAGATCTGATTATTAGCTAACTCTTGGCTTTCCTTTGTTGGCCCTCTGCAATTCTCAGGTTGACTGGTCCTTTGGCATTCTTCAAATTGGGTCCAAATCTCAACCAACCTGCTTTACCACCTAGCGCCTGTTGCCAACAGCAATGCAAGGTCACCCGCCACCACAGACTTGGGCCTTTACTCCAGTCTGGGCAATTTTTTTTTTTTTTTTTTTTTACCCTGCTCTACCTCTGTAACTTGAGCTAGTTTCTCGCTTCAATAAACTCCAAATACCCCGGTCTATGTACACACCAACTTTTCATATGTCCTTTCTCAACCCTGTGGGTTCCTGCCAATCAGACCTCATTCTGCTCCTATCTGCCTTTCCTATACAATCTTCTCAGATGCTTTTGCATTAGGAGATGTTTGCAGTATCTGGTGGACCTGGGGAAGGCTGGTCTTGGATCCTTGGGAAATCTATGGTCCTGATCTAATCTTCAAATTAAACTGCAGACAATTTGAGGAAACATCAAGAGCTGCTTCTAAGAGGAGGTATACTGTGAGTTACACCACTGTGGTTCGATCTGCTTTTTTTTTTTATCTGATTTTGTACACTGTTTCTCCCAGTATTTTAAAACTATTGGGAACATCCCTGCATACTCCACCAATGGCTCTTGATGCTATCATTAATGTAAACTCTCCTCAAATTCTTGGTAACAGTTATCTCCCATGTAAAATTGCATAACAACACAAAATCAGTCATCAGGGGATAGTGGCACAGGCATTAATGGTAAGGCTTTATCACAGCCCACACCTACAAAACCTAACAGATTTTTACACTTTATTATTCTTGATTGTCCAAGTAATTTCTACTATATGCATACTAGGTTAAGGTGTGTTCACATCAGCAAAATATGAAGCATAGCTCTCAAAGAAGTCACTTTCAAAGCAAGCAGCTTTCTGTTGGTTAATGCAGCAAAATGTGTGACCAACTTGAAAATGAGCAAAATCTGCAAAGGGCAATCTTTTGCCCTCAAATAGAATTCCAGATTGTATGGATTCCTACTGAAATGACGGGATTTTGACAGCAAAACAGTAACCCTAACCCATTATTTTAGATAATGAGATAAAACTAATGTCTATTTCCTGCTAAATATAATACATATGCCTGGTTTCACAGACAGGGTTTAGATTAGGCCTGGATAAGGCCTTAGTTTAATTGGGACATTAAAGTAGCTTTTATAAACGTGCCTTTGCATGCATTTATTCTGGAAATAGGCTTAAGCCTTGTCTGTGAAACCGGGGAAAAAACTTGTAATGTGTTGCCTTACCTTGCCAGTCAGGTCAAATTCTGTTTCTTATTTTGCTTCTTGTGTTGAAGATGGAATATGAGGAAGATTTTCTATATTCTAGTTTTTCAAACCATTTTTTTTCTTAGGAACCTTATTATTGTGTTTTTTTTTTTTTTTTTTTTTTTTTTTATAATTACAATCATTCAACTGTTAATAAATAAATAAATAAATAAATAAATAAAGCTAAAATAAAATAAAATAAAATGTTTTTTGTTGTTTTTAAAGCAGATGCTTCTTTCTTTTGATATATTAAAGGGCCATGTTTTCAATATTGATTTGTTTTGAGAATGATCAAAAATGCTGGTGCTGGCTGGCAACTTTTTATAAAATGCTGGCGGGGAAAGAGTTAATTCTTTTTATTCATATTTTGTACATTTAATTAAAACTGATAATAAGCAGCCGATATATTATCATAGAAAATGATTCTCAGATCGGTATACAGTACAGTAATATCCACCATAAGATTTTAAGTAATTTACTGGGGCACAGTGATATTGAACACAGGCTAAAAAGGATCTAGCAACACCCCTAAATTCAAGTTTAAATGGGGTCCAACATGTTTTGTGATCCAATCACACTAACCACATTTGGAGGAAATTTATTGCAAAGTTTATTGTAATTCTTGAAATACACTGCAAAACATTTAATGGGTTTCACAGCAGAAAGTGGGCCAGTTGACACTGCACATAATTATAATACATATTACGTTGACAAATACTAAACTTTTAATATGTGAATGAATGCAAATGTCTTCTTTCAAATGCGCATTGTCCTTCACAGTTCTGCTGGACAAAGTTGTGATGTTGGTTTAGTGTGTGCCCCAGATGCCCATATGGTTAATCCAGCTCTGGGTGGTTTTCATGGCTCTTAGGCACTTAGATGTAGATGTGTATGGTGTAACAGGCTTGTAGATAAGTTATTTAATGCGCTAGACAGAAAGAGGTCAGCACTGTTGTAGCTGTTGATCTGGTAGTGCTTTTAATTCCTTGCCACATGTTTTGAGTGTTACTGGTGTCCAAGTGGACTTGCTGTTTTTATGCCAGCCTTCAGGTTGTTCCTATAGCTTTCCTCAATGCTGCTATGTCGATGGACCTGAAGGAAGCTTCACACATTTTGGGAAGGAGAACAAACCTCTCCATTCAGCCAAGGCATGAGGAAAGTGTAGAGTAGGTTATAGAATATGTACAGTAAATGGGGGTTTATTCAAATTTTTGTTAACATTTAAAACTATGATGATCTAAACATAAAGTGAAATCATGTGAAATAGCTAAAGACAGCGGCAGTGGTGACCTGGCGACTGGAGTTATGATGGAGGCAGCACAAGTTCGACACTCAACAGCACACCCTTCACAGCCACACTCTCTCCTCTTATAACCAGCCCAGCGCGTCGTAAATTAATGGGCCGCAGGTGCACAGGGGCAGAGCTTACCCTCGGGAGAAGAGAAAGACCAAAATTAATACAAAGAAAAAAATACACACCACACTAAACAAATAAATAATAAATACAAAGGCTTGGATCATAACAACATACAGTGGACTACAATGAATGACTGCCAGACTTTAAACATATATATATGTTACATACAGCAGTGTATACTGTAAGTGGTGAGAACTGTGTAAAAACAAATAAGTTAGGCAAAAAGATGTAATATGAAAAGCACTCGCAGGCAAAATGGGAATATGTTCATTACAGTGAATCTTTAGATATTACAAGTAGGCATGTGACGGTATCAAATTTTCATGTTGCGATTAATTGATGAAGCTTTTATCACGGTGTACGGTATTATCACAATATTGAAATAAGTTGCAACAAAAATGTTGTCATAGTTTAACAGGTTTAAGAACTCTTTTTGTAATAAAACAAAAACAACTCTGAATGTTTAAATACAATAATACACTACAAAAAAATATATAAAGTGAAATTTTCAAACAGATTAAAATGCAAAAGAATTAGGCTATAAAGAACAACAGATAACACTTTACTCTATTTAATGCATTAACTAAGATTGAGCAATAGCTACATTTGTTACAGAAAGTGTTATTTTTTGTTAATGTTAGTTTAGAAACACAACTGATCATTGTTAGTTTTATCTCAGGTCCATTAAATATGTTATTTTGATTTTAGTAATGTTATTAAATAGTAACTAAGAAATTAACATTAATTAATAATAATTAATACTTTAGAAGTATTTTTATTGTCAGTTTAGTGATAATGAATTAACATGTTATTGACTAATGAAGCTGTATGTTTTCAAAGTTTTACTGAACAATAACAAATAATCAGAACATTTCTAATCATTAGGGCATGTTGCAGTCCAGATTAAAATATAAAAATGTTTAGGTTTGAAAATAAATATCCTTTTAAGTCTTTTTTAAGTATTCAGTATTTGGTGCTGTGATGAACAACACTGAGATTACAAAAAAATGAATGGCTGTTTGAAGCATTTTAAAAACTTCACTAGCGCAGTTACTTTGTTTGCACGGTTTCCGTGGTAACTGCTGCACTCTGCTGTTCCATCAGCGCCCTCTGCTGTCAGAGAGTGAACGCGCACTTTCATTCAGCTCGTCTCCTTCACTCGTTCCGCCATGTGCTTCTCGTGCATGTTGGGATTGTTTACATCTGAGCGTGTGTCCTTTTGACAAAAAATACAGCGGTGTTGTGCATTTTATACGATTGATGGGTAAAGTTTTCTTAACTGCATTATAAAAAATGGCAATAAATTATTATTTACGGTATTCTGAAGTGCCCATGATTACAATATCATGCATATTCATTATTGCGATTTATCACATTGCCGAATATCGGCACAAGTCTGATTACAAGATGGTGCACTATGTTCCCATTCAGTCGGTCACGTTCGACGTACGTCGGACAGACCGACGAATAGGAATCTCGCTAGAGAGGCCAATCTACTTCGAGTGTAACTAAACGAGCCAATGCACATTGGCATGCAATCATATGCATCAGCTGCTTACCTCGCAGCGCGGGTATATAATGAGCATCAGGTGCGTTGCATCTTCAGCTTTTCGCTTCGGAGCCAAACCTTCCATGAAGACAGCTACTGAAAGCGAGTGTGGTGAACGAGTCTCTCTTCAAGACGTCTCTTTGTTGCGAGGTGCAGGCGGACAGCGCAGCAGCGGGGCCGATTCTCCTTTTGTTTTTGTTTATGCCTTTTGTTTGATTGAGCAAAGCTGTAATCAGCGTGAAGGCCGTTCTCACGGCTGGTGAAACGGTGCGCCTAGAGCGCTAAAAAGCTGTTGTTACAGCTGGTAAGAGGAGCGCCTTCAAGGAGAGTGCACACGACAGGCTGCACATTCCCTGTCTGTGCTGCAGCGGCTATTCCCCTGCGTGCTTCAGCACCTAAAAGAGTCAGTCCTTGAAAGAGCTAACACGAGTAGTTCGCGTCTTTTTAAAGATGTCGTTCTACTTGTGTGTTTCTGGATGCGGTCGTTACCTGGCGCCTCGGGATGGTCACCAGCGCTGTATCGCGTGCTTGGGCTTAAGGCACGCTGAGGCAGCGTTTGTGGATGAGTCATGTACCCATTGTGGGAAGATGACCATCGCGGAGTTGCGGTCGAGACTCCACTTTCTGCAAAGGGGTGGAGTCCCGGTCCCGACGCCTCGCTCCAATCCTCCTCAGAGGGTTGCTGCGAGCGGCGGGGCTGGTGACTTGAGGATAACGGTGAGCGCGCTTCCTTCGGGGAACCAACCCCCTAGGAACCCTCACCCCTCTTGTGCTCCGCAGCCAGTAGAGCTGCCCGCGGAACGTGGTGGACCACCCCAGAGGTGTGTACCATCCGTTTCCTTCGGAGCTCCCCCAGACGACCGGATGTCGATCGCTGCATCGGAGGGTGAGCCTGATACTTCTGGGGAGGATGAGTCGGCGCAGTTGCCTCCTTCGGGGGTGACAACTGTGCCCGACACGGACCCGGAAATGATGGCTATGCTTTCCCGGGCCGCCAACAGGGTCGGGCTCATGTGGAATCCTCCACCGTGTCCGAACCCTCGAGGTTGGATGACTGGTATCTCGGGGTGGCCAGGGCTGGTTCTCAGCCCCCCACCCCAGTGCCCTTCTTCCCGGAGGTGCATGAAGAGCTCACAGGCACGTGGACGGCACCTTTTACTGCCCGAAACCGTGTTGGTGGGTCCTCCTCCCTCACCACCCTTGATGGCGGGGCAGCGAAGGGTTACACGCGCATACCCCCTGTGGAACGGGCCGTTGCTATGCAACTGTGCCCTAACTCCACCTGGCGGGGGGAGCCGTCTCTCCCTTCCCGGGCCTGTAAGTACTCGTCGGATCTTACCGGCAAGGCTTATCAGGCCTGTGGGGAAGCTGCCTCTGCCTTACACGCTATGGCGTTGTTGCAGGTCCATCAGGCCAAGGCACTGCGGGACCTGCACGAGGGTGGTCATGATCCACAAGTTCTCCAGGAACTTTGTGCCGCGACGGACCTCGCGCTTCGAGCTACGAAGGTTACGGCGCGGTCAGTGGGTCGTGCGATGTCCACTATGGTGGTCCAGGAACGCCATCTCTGGCTGTGTCTTGCGGACATGAGGGATACCGACAAGGTCAGGTTTCTTAATTCCCCTGTGTCCCAGACCGGCCTTTTCGGCGACGCGGTCGAGAACTTTGCCCAACAGTTCTCGGCTGTACAAAGGCAGTCTGAGGCCATCAGTCACATCCTGCCGAGGCGGTCAGCTGCTGCACCTCCACCGCTGGCAGCACCTCAGACTACCCGTCGCCGAGGGCGCCCCCCTGCAGCCGCCCCCGCTCCCGCGCCCCAGCAGCAGCAGCCTCCATCCAAGCGGCGCCGTGGAGCCGGTCGCGGGCGGGGTGCCCAGCCCGTCCAGCCACCCCCCAAGAAGAAGGGTGGCAAGGCCAAGTCCAAGCGGCCCTAGGACGGGCGACCCGGAGATGGAGGGGACTGCTCTTCAGGAGGTGGTGACTGCACCGCTCCTTCCCCCGGAGGAGGGCCGGGTGGAGAATCTTTTGTTGTTTCCTTTTGTTCCGCCGCTGGCTCAACGACCAGCGGTACCCAAATTTTCAATAAAAGACCAGTTTCCTTTATCTCCGGGTCCGAAGAGGGCTCGGAGAGCAGTGGGAGGGCTAGAACCTCACCACTCTCATCCACCTCTTCTGTCGCCAGCGGACAGCAGCGAGCAGCAGGTAAGCAAATCCTCGACTGCTCCCTCTGTCCACCCGTGGAAGCAGGTAAGTGTTGCACAGCACACTGTGACCCCGCTTCGGGCCGCCTCACACAGAGAGCCTCCTGGGCCGCGTCCCTGCGTTCCACCTCGCTGCCCCGCGGCGGGTACGCCGGTGGTCCCCTTGGTGCCGCTGGTGCGGTCTCTGGGAGCCTGGCTAGCGCTCCCCAGTCCGTCTCGCTGGCTCCTCCGGACCATCAGGCTCGGTTATGCGATTCAGTTCGCCCGGCGTCCCCCAAAGTTCAGGGGCGCCTCTTCACTTCAGTGAAAGATGTCGATGCCCCTGTTCTGCGTGCGGAGATCGCAGTCCTACTGGCGAAGGACGCGATAGAGCCGGTCCCTCCAGCCGATTTGAGGTCAGGGTTCTACAGCCCCTACTTCATTGTACCCAAGAAAAGCGGCGGGTTACGACCGATCTTGGACCTGCGAGTTTTGAATCGGAGCCTTCACACTAAGCATTCAAAATGCTTACGCAGAAACGCATTTTTGAGTGCATCCGTCCCCGAGATTGGTTTGCAGCGATCGACCTGAAGGACGCGTACTTTCATGTTTCGATTCTTCCGCGACACAGGCCATTCCTGAGATTCGCGTTCGAAGGTCGAGCATATCAGTACAGAGTCTTACCCTTCGGGCTGGCCCTGTCTCCCCGCGTCTTCACGAAAGTCGTGGAGGGAGGCCTTGTTCCCATGAGAGAACAGGGTGTTCGCATTCTCAACTACCTGGACGACTGGCTCATTCTAGCACAGTCCCGGGATCAGTTGTGCAAACACAGGGACTTAGTGCTCAGGCACCTCAGCCAGTTGGGGCTTCAGGTCAACTGGGAGAAGAGCAAACTCGCCCCAGTGCAGAGGATCTCTTTTCTCGGTATGGAGTTGGATTCGGTCGAACGGGTAGCACGCCTCACAGAGGAACGTGCTCGGTCGGTGTTGAACTGCCTGAATACGTTCAATGGCAGGACAGCGGTCCCACTGAAGTTTTTTCAGAGGCTCCTGGGGCATATGGCGGCTGCAGCGGCTGTAACACCGCTCGGTTTGCTTCATATGAGACCGCTTCAGCACTGGCTTCACGGCCGAGTCCCGAGATGGGCGTGGCAACGCGGCACGTTCCGGGTGCCAATCACTCAGGAGTGCCGCCGTACCTTCAGTCCGTGGTCGGACCCCTTGTTTCTTCGGGCAGGAGTCCCTCTAGAACAGGTGTCCCGGCATGCTGTGGTCTTCACAGATGCTTCTACCACCGGCTGGGGTGCCACGTACAACGGGCATGCAGTCTCAGGGGTTTGGACGGGACCCCATCTGCATTGGCACATCAATTGCCTCGAGTTGCTGGCAGTACGCCTTGCGCTGAGCCGCCTCAAAGGCCTGCTTCGCGACAAGCATGTACTGGTCCGTACGGACAACACTGCGACCGTTGCGTACATCAACCGCCAAGGTGGTCTACGCTCCCGTCGCATGTCGCAACTTGCCCGCCATCTCCTCCTGTGGAGTCGGAAGCATCTGAGGTCGCTTCGCGCCATTCATGTCCCCGGTGTGCTCAACCGTGTGGCCGACGAGCTATCACGAGCTGCGCTGCCCGGAGAGTGGCGACTCCACCCCCAGGTGGTTCAGCTGATCTGGAGAGAGTTCGGAGAGGCTCAGGTAGACCTGTTTGCCTCACCAGAAACCTCCCACTGCCAGTTGTTTTACTCTCTGACCAAGGGAACACTCGGGACAGATGCACTGGCTCACAGCTGGCCCCGGGGCCTGCGCAAATATGCGTGTCCCCCAGTGAGCCTACTTGCACAGACCCTGTGCAAAGTCAGCGATGACGAGGAGCAGGTCTTGTTAGTTGCGCCTTACTGGCCCAACCGGACCGCATGAATCTACAGCGGCCACGTGGTACATCTGGGAGCTTTCAGAAAACTCCCAGCTTACGAGCTGTAATTTTGAGCTCTGCGAGGATCTGAACGCTTTTTACAAGCTAGAATCTCGTAACTACAGGAATTACGAGGCTGCGTGAACGCACCTTTTTTTCACCATGTTTCCTTGCCACTCTGCTCACTTGTTAGTTACCATGGACACTCATTGGACCACACCCCCTTGTTAGCTTGTTATCTCGTTACCTTGTTAAGCTCATCAGCCTTGTTAACTCTGCCTATATAAGCCTGGTTCACTCATTCATTCCCTGCAAAGTATTGTTTAGTGTAACAGATGCAATTCTGAGCGTTTTCTGGCTTTCTGTATTTTGGTTTCTTGATCTCGACCTGTTTGTGGATTTCCCTGTTTTGTCTTTTGTGTTCTGCTTTGTTGTTTGTTTGGACTGCCTTCTTGTGTATTTTGACCCTTTGTCTGTTTTTTGACCTTGTGTGTGGATTATCCCTCAATAAAACTGTGTTTAGATCCTCAGCCTTCGAGTCTCAGAGCAATACGTTACAACTAATGACTTAAGATGTAAATTAATTGGGGGGAAAAAAAATCCTGAAGAAAGTTGTCATTGCCAAATCTATTTATAGTTATTTTATTTAGTTGTCTTAATATAGCCTACTGATATTCATAGTTTTTGTAAAAAAAAATAAAAAATAAATAAATAAAAGGAGCAACTTTGTTATTACAGCAGAAGTACCAGGAATATCTTGGGGGCCGTTGAATATTTTCTTGTGGGGCCTACCTTGTACTGCACTCATATTTCAGTAAACCTCTATTATTGCCATTATACTGCACCACATATTTATGCATCACACATTCTTAAATGACTGCATTAAAATAAATAATATTTGTCTTGCTAGATGGGTTGTATGTTGCCTCCAAGATACCAGAGTGCTTTTTCATTTCGGTCTTGGTGCGAGTAGGTCTTTCGTCATAGATTTAAGTGGGTTTTTCATTTTGTTCTTGATGTGAAGAGGCCTTTATGAATAGTAGCCCTGAACAATATTTTAATGAGCTGGGCATGTTTCAGGGTGGAGTGATAGCTGGAAACCTACTGCGGCAGCATGGTAAGCTTTGAATACTAAGAATTGGAGTCTATTAATGAGGAATAAGAAGCCATAGGGCTGCAGGTCTTAGTGCAGGCAGGGAGCATGGAGGCCACAGTAAAGTTGGCAAGATAAGGGAAAGAATGCATGCAAGTGTATAAGTTTATGCGTGACAGATTATGGTTTGATATGTTTTCTGTACAGCTTGTCTTGACCTTCTCCTAGAGGAGTGGTGCTCCTTTGTGCTTCTAGGAGTCCAGCAGTGTGGTTGTGATATTGTATAGTGCACTCGCTGACTCTAAAGTTCATAATATTGTACAGTGAATGATATAAACAAATACAAGGCCAAGCCCTTTGTTCACACACTGTGAAGAACTTCTACAGCTAAGAGAAGAAAATGTTTTATTGTTGAAATGTGCAGAATACATGGTGCCACAGACATTTAGTTTAGAGGAAAGGAGATGTAGTAGCAGAAGGAAAGCTAAATCTCCACTAACAGTTATGCATACTTTTCCAGTCAAAGAACACATTTTACCAGTTTGTATGTTTGCTTGAAATCAAATTCACACCCTTGAGCACCGTTAACACCTCACAGTCAAACTTTAATTTCAGATCTAATTAAATTTCCATTTATATAGCATGCCACAGTAAAGGGAAATATAACTATTTTTGATTTTATAAAGTAAAATGAGAGAGAAAATGATCTTATACATTGATTTCCCTTTACAATTCTGAATATAGTGTTTTCTAATATCCTGGCAACATTTTAATGTTCCATTAAATTGTGTTTTTCCAGGAACATTCTATGACAAACTGCACTTTCAGAATATACTGTCATGAATTAAACATTGATGAGGAGAGGTGAGAATCCAAGTGCAACAAGATAATCCAAAACAGAGACAGGAGCATAATCCAAACAGAGAAAACAGGAATGCAACAGCTTACAAAGAGGTGTGAAGAAAGGTAAGAGCAATGATGCAGGGGTATAAAAACACAGGGAACACGAGGGCTAATGATGGACCTGTGTAGATGATTAGTTACTATGGAAATGGGGGTAACTACGGAGACAAACTAGGCAAACAGGAAATAAACACAGGAAGAGAACATGGGGATAATGGGCACATTAGGTGTCCTTAAATATTATGTACTTGCGTCAAAAAATTTGTAAAATTTACTTATTGTGTTTATATTGTATTGCAATACACTTTTGCTGCTATAGAAGTGGATACAGGTAAGGTTTGGTGGTGTGGGCAGGTTTAAGGGTGGGTTAAGGTGTAATGGATGGTTCAACAGAGTAATTATAGATGTAATTACAGATGTAATTATATGGAGGTGGTTTTAAAATATAAGTACAATGGAAAAACATGTATGTACACAATAAGTGCATTGTATCAAATAAGTCATTTAAATATAAGTACATATAGTTAAATATGCGGTAAGTATAAGTTTCCGTTTGAAAAACGCTGTTGAACATTGTTGATATTTGAAATCAACCCAAACAAACCCACCCCTCTCTTCATTGCTACACCTCCAAAACTAACTCTCCAATCCTAACCACGCTGCCCCGAATGGTCTCGAACCCCGGCCCGATCGCTGCTGGCAGGTGAGGCAAACGCACTACCAATGACGCTAAACACCTCATTCTGTAGCGGCCGTCAGTGTGCAGTGGTTTAACAGCAAAACTAAATAAAAAATAAAGAACAGATGATGAACGAATGACAAGGAATGAACATACAGTACACAAGAGTAAATACAAAGTGTTTGTTGTTAGTCGCGAACAGAACGGCAGCTCCAGACAATCAAAACAGTATTTCTCACATGAGAAGGAATCAAAGCAGCCTCCGCATCTGTTTTCAGGCCTTCCCTCTTAGAAAAGCTTTCCAGCGCTGGAGAGAGCTAAGATAAACATAAGAGCTCAAAAGAAGATTTTTAGGACTCTTGTATTGAGTCCCATCTCTCGTTCTGCATTTTTTTTTTGTTTTTTTTTTGTTTTTTCAAATCTCCCTCTTGCTCGTAGCTCATTCTCTCTCCCCGAACGTCATACACCCCTAATGCTGATTGGTTAGATATTTGTTGTTGGTGTCGGCCGACTAACTTCACAACAGTGTAGTTGAAAAAATAGTCCACCTTTAAAGACACCTAAAATAATAAGAGTATGGGAGAGCAGGGCACAACCTAACACTTTTTGGCTTTCTCATTTTGGGTAAATCAGCATATACTTCTTTCTTTATTTACTTCGAAAGAAAGGAAGTGAAATGTGACAACATGTCCCGTAGGTGAGGCACATTGTAACAACCATATGATAGCTTAATTTATTATCTAATCTAATGAAAAAATAATCAAGAACCAAAACAAAGTAAAATATTTAATTAGATATATAATATATAAATAATATATAATTAAAAATAACTTAATTTTGGAGTTTGACAATTAGCTTACACAAAACTCGTAGTATAAACTATATAACATAACATTGTTTTAAACTGTACAGCATAGTTTAAAACAATGTAATCAAATTGATGCATTTAGACATTCATAAAAACACAGAGATTAACACAAACCCCCTTTCCCTCCTTCCACACACAGCTCTGGGGACACAATAGACAAGCCAGAATGCTTTACATTTATTGAAATAATAATTTCTCAATGCTGAACATTGACTTTCAGTTTTTTTCACCTGTTTCTTGTGGTTTCTCAGTAGAATTCATAAGTTATTAATGTGAAAACATCACTAACATCACAGAACAGCGTAGTTCTAATATCGGGACACAATGTAACGCAGTGTTAGAATTTACCCTATCTGTGCAGTTGGGATTTAAACACGTCTAGTTACGTGAGCACTAAAGAACTATCTAAATAATATAAGATTCTTTTTTTTTTTTCAAACAAAAATCATTTGATAATATTAAGGTTGAACCACTCCAGTCACGTCAACTGTTTTAATGATGTCTTTAGTACCTATCTGGACCTCTATTTTATTGTTGATTATATTGCTATCTATGGATGAATCATATAGGCCTACCTCTTGGATTTAGTATAGGGAACACATATAAACTATTAACTGCAACTTTCCCCTCAATAAACTCCTAATTACTGCTTATTATTAGTTAGGAAGGTAGTTGTTAAGTTTAGGTATTGGGTAGGATTAAGAATGTAGAATAAGGTCATGCAGAATAAGGCATTAATATGTGCTTAATAAATAGCCAATATTCTAGTAATATACATGATAATAAGCAACTAGTTAAAAGACCCTAAAATAAAGTGTTTTCATCAAAAATATCTTATGTAATATCTTCATTTAATATAACTTTTTTTTTTTTCTCTGTGTAGTTTTGATATGGTAGCTAGTAAATACAGTAAATTTTTACTGTATTTGTTTTTACTGTGTCCATGTGTGGAATCTTTTAAACCATGTGTGTTACAACTAGCCCTGCACTCCCCTACACAACGATGAACAGACCCTGGGCACATGGTACATATATCATCTTATTGTAAAATGTACTTTTTTTTTTTTTTAAGACAACAGATGCAGATTTTCTAATATTAAAATAAATAAATAAATAAATCTTTTAAGTGGTGTCAAACATAAACTTTCCAGTGTTTAAATGTAAATTATAGAAATTTTAGAATTTACACAAAAAAAGCAAACATGTACCCTTATATATCCATGAAGTGTGAATGGCAACAATCTTTAAGTGGTTGAAGCTGAATTAATGGCAGTTTTATACTTTTATAAACAAAACCTAACCACAATTTTGGAAGAATATCAATAAAATGCCTGCAATCATGTCGACAAATGCATCCAAATCCTGTAGAATTAATTAATACTCATTTCGCTGCTCATGTGAATAGTTTCAGCATTTGTCTCATTGTAGAAATCTTCCCACAGCACTTTGCTGTCAGACTCATAGTCACTGAAGGAGTTTCCTCCATGAAGTTGCTAGAACAGAGAGGTCACAATGGCAAACGCAAGTTTCGCTTCCATTCACGCTGAACCTTTTCCTCCACAACATCCTGAGATATCTACGTGTGTGAAGCCTGCACATCACACTCCACTGACTTCCATGGAGTTGTCTGTCAAAAGAAGGATGAAAAGGTGGAAGAAGGAAGGGCAGTGTAATGGAGGGACGTCCAAATCCTCAAGCACAAATCTTTTGATCTAGTAGCTTGTTAGGACTGACTTCTCGCACACGCTTTCTTCTCAATGGGTTTGTGTCTGTCTGCTTTTCACACCTCACATATCAGTCTCTCACTTCGCTCTGGGAGTATTCATATAATCTCACAAGGTCATGCTGTGAAATCCCCATGCACTGTGGCTTATTGTGCCCATTTATTTTTGTACCTATCATCTCTCTTACCTTTCCAAAAGGGCACTTTAGTACAGAATTCAGTGTTCTGTCATGTCTGCTGAATGTATAAAAAAACACACACACAGTCCAGATATCATTTCAACGGTTCTGTCGCTGACACTTTACCCTCATAGGTCAGAGTCAGCAGGTATCCCAGAGCCCTCCTCCAAATATGAGAGATAATTGGGCAGCACAAACACTTGCAGAAGTTGCCATGGCAACAGAAAGGTTAGGGTTCAGACTGCAATATGCTTTGGGAGCCTGGAGGCTATTTTCGTTCTCCATGAAAACTATTAAACACAATGTAGAAGGCAGTCTCATCCCGCTAGCAGGTAATGAAAGGTAGCCTGCAGTGTGAAGATGGAGCATCTATACACACAGGGCTCGGTTTGCCGTGGACAGACCCTTTCTGTGCCCCCTAAGTCTCCATAAAGAGACAGTTTTTATGAGTGTGCATTTAAGTGTAATGAGTATTTGGCATGGTAAAACACCTGTGGCAAGGCCAAACATATATCTTGAACATGAAATATGCCGTTGGCTGAATTAGAAACAAAAGTAGAAAAAAAAAAAAAGTCTCTGATTTTCTGGTCTCTGGATATGCAACCCATTCGCACTCCCAATGCATCAAAAACTGAAGCAAGTTCAAGACCTTTAGTTCACTATTAAGATGTAAAAGTACCACTAGGCATCACTATGTCAACAAACTAAGAACTTCATTGCTTTCAATGAGAAACTGTCACTACAGAGACACAAAGGGCATTATATGAAATTATGGCCATATTTCACAGACAATGTTTAGATTAAGCCAGGATTAGGCCTTAGTTCAATTAGGACATTAGAAAACACATTACTGGTGTGCATCTTGAGACAAAACAATGACACTGACATATTTACCAAAGATATTTCAGTGCAAGTTGCGTTCAGTTAAAACAGCTCAAACATGCATTGTGTGAGAAACCGGGAGTATATATTGGAGTATAATTATGACATCATTATGATATATGTTGTGTTATGATTTAAAAAGCCACAATAATTTACATTACACTATTTAGTCATGTTTGAGCACATAATCAAACCCTACCCCTCTAATGCTAACCATTTATCAAAATAAAACAATATAAAACACAGGAAGTAACAGGCTGATACAACTGCTGTCAGAATTTATTCAAAAGTACAAATGTTGCAAGTCGTCTGAGACCAAATTATTGCTTTGTGTGAGGAACAGACACAAAAGCGATCAGCTTTGATTGTGAAATGCCATTGCTGCTTGTGTGTCTTGTGACTGATTGCATCATGCTACTGTTCTGATTGATCTTTTGATTGAGATATGACTGCATTAATGGAGCAGGATCATTTTGCAGCAATTAAAATCTTAGGATCAACTCTGTTCCTCACATAAGGATATGGTATGGCTTCAGAAGGTTTGGAATGCAACAATCACTTTTATACTATTTTTTGGAATAAAGTTTTTTTTGCAGTAAATACCCGTGACTGTACTTTTATCTGTCTGTTAAATGTTTTATATTAATTTATTAGGTTTTTAGGGTAAAAATAGAGTTTGGTGCTCAAAAAATCTATGAAAGTATAAGTATATACAAAAATAATTACAAATGCATGCAAATAATTAAATGTTTTCATCTGATGCGTAAATCAAGCAATTGAAAGCAATGGAGTTCCTAGTTTGTCAATATAGCTGGTCCTTTAGGGCCAGATTTACTAAACAAGGCAAGGCAAGTTTATTTATATAGCACATTTCATACACAATGGAAATTCAAAGTGCTTTACATAAAAAGGAAACAAATACATATGATTTAAAATATTGATATAAGATGCATTAAAACAGTTAAATCAGCATAAAATGTATTAAAACAGTTTAGAATAATAATAAAAAAAGGATACATACATAAAATACACTGCAATCAGTTCAGACATAGAGCAATGCTCATTCAGTAAATGCACAGATAAACAAATGTGTTTTGAGTGTGATTTGAATGTGACTACCGTTGGAGCATATCTGATCTCTTCTGGAAGCTGGTTCCAACTATGTGTGGCATAATAGCTAAAAGCAGACTCCCCTTGTTTAGAGTGAACTCTTGGCATTTCTAACTGATGTGATCCTATTGATCTTAGTGATCTTACTGATAAACAGGGCAAATTAGCATGAGAATGCAATTCTAAGAGCGCACCAATGGGAGTGTAAATGCACACATTAAAGAATACAGATGCAGCTGGATCATTTCCATAATGACCAAAACAATCTACCAAGAGCAGCACAAATTAGCGTCTGGTTTAAAGGGGACCTATAATGCCCCTTTTACAAAAGTCTCTAGTGTCTCCAGAATGTGTCTGTGAAGTTTCAGCTCAAAATACCCCACAGATCATTTATTATAGCTTGTCAAATTTGCCATTATTTGGGTGTGAGCAAAAACACGCCATTTTTGTGTGTGTCCCTTTAAATGCAAATGAGCTGCTGCTCCCGTCCCCTTTCCAGAAGAGGGCGGAGCTTTAACAGCTCAACAACAGCAAAGCTGGAGAATCTCACGCAGCCAAAATGAGGATTGTCAGTAACGGTGTTCAGCCTTACATTGTTCAAACCGGAGTCGACACTGATGGAGAGACTCAGGAAGAAGTTACAACTTTTAGACGTTTCTGAATGGTTAGTGGATAAATTGATGTAGTTGCTGTGGAGTTGATTCAACTCATCCACTAGCATGTGCCGTCATGTTCATCTTTTGTGCAAAAAAAAAAAATAAATAAATAAAGGAAAGGAAAAAAAAAAAAAAAAGCACACATACACATGTTGGGTTTCCATGTTTAATGCGGACTATAGAAATATATATTTTTTTATACTGAACAAACTGTACATTCTCTCCCCTAACTCTAAACTTTCATTTGACAACTTGCAAAAAACATAATTTAGTATGCTTTATAAGCTGCTTTCCTCATAGGGACCAAAAATGTTTTTATATTGAGAAAATGACATTTTCTAGATCTTAAACCTACCCATCACAGAAAACCTTCAGCAGTTTTACATTTATAACAAGTATGTGTTTTGAATTACAAAACACATCTGTTCTTTCAGAGCAGTTTCACCATGTCAACAAACAGCACGTTGAATTTCACTAAAGTACTAATGGCAATAGTATTCAGTATGCAAGGTGCAACAATTTGTAAAAAAAAAAAATAAATAAATAAATAAAATAAAAAAATAAATAAAATATATAAATATGTAAATGGAAACCCTTTAAAAACACATTAAACTGCCAGTATGAACAACATCCAAATTTCCGTTGACAGCTAAATAAATGCTTTATGAAAGTATTGCTCTGACATCATCTAGCTGTCAGAAAAACTAAAACACAAAAATGAAAGGATTTTCCAAATGCCTGATTTACTAACAAAACTAAAGTGTTATAAATATATTTAAGCACAAGTAAACATAAGAAAATACATCATTAATTATCTAACCCTCAGTTTCACAGAGATTGCCTAAGCTAGTCTTAGACTAAAATGCATGTTGAGGTTTTTTTATTTGAAAGTAACTTGTACTGACATATCTTAAAATAAATCAGTCTCAAGATGCACACCAGTAATGTGTTTTGTTCACATAATACCTGCTGCTACCTTAAAGGTGCCCTAGATTCAAAAATTGAATTTACCTCGGCATAATTGAATAACAAGAGTTCAGTACATGGAAATGACATACATTGAGTTTCAAACTCCATTGTTTCCTCCTTCTTATATAAATCTCATTTGTTTAAAAGACCTCCGAAGAACAGGCGAATCTCAACATAACACAGACTGTTACGTAACAGTCGGGATCATTAATATGTACGCCCCCAATATTTGCATATGCCAGCTCATGTTCAAGGCATTACACAAGGGCAGCCAGTATTAACGTCTGGATCTGTGCACAGCTGAATCATCAGACTAGGTAAGCAAGCAAGAAAAACAGCGAAAAATGGCAGATGGAGCAATAATAACTGACATGGTCCATGATAACATGATATTTTTAGTGATATTTGTAAATTGTCTTTCTAAATGTTTCGTTAGCATGTTGCTAATGTACTGTTAAATGTAGTTAAAGTTACCATCGTTTCTTACTGTATTCACGGAGACAAGAGCCGTCGCTATTTTCATTATTAAACACTTGCAGTCTGTATAATTCATAAACACAACTTCATTCTTTATAAATCTCTCCAACAGTGTAGCATTAGCCGTTAGCCACGGAGCACTATCAAACTCATTCAGAATCAATGTAAACATCAAAATAAACACTGTACTTACGCGATTAGACATGCTGCATGACGAACACTTTGTAAAGATCCATTTTGAGGGTTATATTAGCTGTTTGAATTTTTTATTTTTTTTTGTTTAAGGCAAGCGCGAGCTCTTGTGGTGTGGAGCACCAGATTTAAAGGGCCACACACCCTGAATCCGCTCATTTCTAATTATGCCCCAAAATAGGCAGGTAAAAAAAAAATGAATAAAAAAAAAAAAAAATCTATGGGGTCGTAACACAGTTCGTAAATATGGGAAGTAGGAGGCGGGAACCGGCGAACATTCAACGTAACTTTAATGTAAAATAAACAAAGAACAAAACGAAAGTAATGTCGGCAGACCCTCGCGGACGTCTGTCGGCCACACAAACATAATAAAACATAAAATAAAGTCCAGGCCTGGTCCTCTCTCGTCCTTCACTGTAGTCGCTCCTCCTTTTATGCTCCCGGAGCTCCTCCGTGACGGACTCAAGGCCGGTGCGCCTCCCAGGTGAAGCTCATTAACACCCGCGCCACCGGCCTCGCGCCGTTCCCTCACGGCTCTTGCCCGCCCTGGTCGCCACAGGGGTATTTTTAGCTGAAACTTCAGAGACACATTCAGGGGACACCTTAAACTTATATTAAATCTTTTTTTAAAAAAAGTTCTAGGGCACCTTTAAAAAGACTTTAATACACTGTCATAGTTAATTGTATTGATGTTTTATTTGTTTGTGTAATTTTATATTTAATATTTTCTCCAACAGCCCAAGCATACATAGGCATACAAAATGGTGCATCAAATAAATTCAATCAATCAATCAATCAATCAATCAATCAATCAATCAATCAATCAATCAATCAATCAATCTGCTCCATAGCGGATTCCAAGTGATCAAGTGTTTAGGACGTTCCAATTCAATCCATTGCAAGGGTTCCTCCAGTAGTGTGCACACATAAGCAATTTAGCGAGGGTAAGGCATGAAAAATGAAGTGGAACACAGTCTTTCTCTATATATTACCACAATCCACAAAATCAGGCCACATACAGTGTTAAAAATGTGCACAAACTCAGAAATGTAGAACTTTTTCACAGCTCTGTAGTTGTAGTAGGGAGATAATCTCTGTGTTCTCACAGGAGCTCTGCAGGTAAGTGTAACAGACTGTAGATGACCTGTTGAGGAAGTGTACTAGGGGTATACGAATTATGTGTGTACCCCACTGCATCTGCTGCCTTTACCAAAGTTTTTCCAATGGAAAAGTTTGACTGATGGTGTTAGAGCGACTGAGAAGTTTTAGAGTGAATACATGGAGCAAGCTCATAAATATCAACTAGATCATGTTCCACACTGAGTTTGCAATGATATACAATCTCAAAGCTGTTCACCGTTCATTAATCGAGATCAAGACTTACAGAGCAGATGGCTCGAATCACTCGTGGTAATTTGATGTCTGTGCAGCGCCACTTCAGGTGAAGACCAAAGTTTGGTTTGAAGATGAAAAAACGTACCAAAACACAATGTTTTTTGACTATTCCTGATTTCCAACATGCCCCCCTTATGAAAAATAAGTTTATTCAAGTGTACTAGTATACTTCTTTTAATAAAAAAAAAAAAAAGAAAGTATACTTTCAGTCTTCTTTTTTTCTAAGAAATATACTTAAAATTGTATTAAAATATACTTGACTTATACTGACAGAAAAGTATATTTGGCCTATACTTATACTCAATATTTTAATTGAGATATACTTAAAAGTATAATTAAGTATTCTAAGTATACTTGACTTGTAGTAATTTGTTTCAAAATACTTTTCTCCTTCCCTGCCATTGACTGAATTTTCCGGCTATCCATGTTTTCACTGTTATATGGTAGGGGGTGCTGTTACTCATCTTGTAGTACACAATCTCTGGATCAAAATATAGGTGAAGAAGAAGCAGCAACAAGTAATAGATTGCTTACACTAATGTAAAACAACACAATCATCAAACATTAAACAACATATAAATCAGAACTGGCTAGCATTACTGAATGGAATGATTGTGAAGCTTTGGGGTGTTGAAAAACTCGATCTACTCCATCTGTGTTTTTATCGTTCATTAGCCACGTTTACATGTACACTTTTTTTGTCATTCCGATTAAAATCATTCCGATTTAAAGATTCTGTTTACATGAGACATTATTTTCAAGGAAACGGGACCCAGAGGCAAAGGAGTGCGATGAACACAGTTTTAATAGTCCTTCAAAAATAGAAACGCAGGCAGTCACAAACACACACTCGCAGCTGGTATCAAAAAACAAACAGTCTATAACAACAATTAAGGGGAGCTGCAGGGCCATCTCAGGCCAGGGTATCTTCAGGCCGGCAGATGGAGAGACCAGGCAGAGGGAACCGAAGATACAGATGGTGAGATTCAGAGAAGGCGTCTGTGACTGGGATAGGGACTAAGACTGAGGCGCACACAATATAACAGGTCAGAAAGGTCACTTAAGACAGCGAGGAGCAAACGCCAGTGTGAGAAAGCAATAATCCGACACTGAAGCATGGCTAGCAGCAGAGCAAAGAAGGGAAAACAATCAGAGAAGAAACGCAACAGGTGCGTGAACAACCAGCGCGAATGCTGAGAAGAAATGAGCTGCAGGTGAAAATAACTAAAATAAATGATAGGAAGAAAGGAGAAAATAAGGAGCAATTAAACCTGGTTCATGACAGTTATTTAGAAGTTTACTACTAGTACATTGATATTAGAATACTTACTTTATAAAGTATACTTAAAAATATACTTGAACATTACTTAATAACCAAGTTCAGTGTGGTCAGAGCAGAAAAGAAAGCAGATGCTCTACGTTTTTCCATTGTCTCCGATCACATTCAAATGTAAACTGTATGATCTTATTTAGTCCATTTACACTGAAAGATCTGAAAAAGTCATACATTTTTCCCACCCAAAAACCCTCCACCCCAAAAAATCAGGACAGAAGTGGTTGAAAGTGGACAAAAGAGATGGATTAAAACACCAGGTTTAAACAGGAATGTGTCTCCCTCGTCTACTTGTGATCTGATCAACCAAAACACATTTTAATTCAGCAGCTGGTTTTGTCAATGCTCACATGCTTGATGAAAGGACTCCGGCATTAGACATACCTGTGTTTTTCTTGTGTGTTCCAAGGACAAATTTGTGCTGGAACTGTCTTTGTGTAGCCTAATGCTTACCTCTCGTCATGAGGATTGTTGTCTTTATTACCTCCTGCCAATATTTGCCATCATCATCTCTTGTTTCATTACATTGGTCAGAACTGCTATTTACCTCATCTGTCAATAAACCCAAAATGAGTTCATCGTTTGTCTCTGTGTGCTCAAATGTGACAGAGCAGCAAATATTAGAAAATTTGAGCATATTAAAGGATTAGTTCACTTCAGAATTAAAATTTCCTGATAATTTACTCATCCCCATGTCATCCACGATGTTTATGTTTTTCTTTCTTTGGTCGAAAAGAAATGAAGGTTTTTGAGGAAAACATTCCAGGATTTTTCTCCATATAGTGGACTTCACTGGGGTTCAACGGGTTGAAGGTCCAAATGTCAGTTTCAGTGCAGCTTCAAAGAGCTCTACATGATCCCAGACGAGGAATAAGAGTCTAATCTAGAGAAACCATCGGACATTTTCTTAAAAAATAAACATTTATATACTTTTTAACCACAAATGCTCGTCTTGCACTGCTCTGCAAGGTCATGCGTGATGTAGGCAGAAGTACTGATCCAGTGTTTACAAAGTGAACGTGCAAAGACTGTCAAGCGGCCTTTACAAAAAAAAAAAAAAAAAAAAAAAAAAAAATAAGACAACAATGTTGGATGATTTTGAAGTTGGAGGAGAAAATACGTTTTTCGCCCTACCACGGTACTTCACACATGTCATGCATGTCCTATCCAACATGATTACATAATGCATGGAGCATCGCAGAGCATTTGTGGTTAAAAAGTATATGATTTTTTTTTTTTTTTTTGAAATGGTCGATCATTTCACTAGATTAGACTCTTATTCCTCGTCTGGGATCATGTAGAGCTCTTTGAAGCTGCACTGAAACTGATATTTGGACCTTCAACCCGTTGAACCCCAGTGAAGTCCACTATATGGAGAAAAATCCTGGAATGTTTTCCTCAAAAACCTTCATTTCTTTTCCACTGAACAAAGAAAGACATGAACATCTTGGATGATATGGGATGAGTAAATTATTTTAGTAAATTATCAGGAAATTTTAATTCTGAAGTGAACTAATCCTTTAATATTAGTATATTAGAATGATTTCTGAAGGATCATGTGACACTGAAGACTGGAGTAATGATGCTGAAAATTCAGCTTTGATCAGAGGAATTATAACATTTTAAAATTCTATGATGAGAATACTTTTTTTGCACAAAAACAAAACAAAAATGACTTCATTCAACAAATTTGTCTGTCCCCGGTCATACTGCTAAGCTATTTTCATAGCAGTGCTTCAGTGTTTATGTCAGTATTGGCCGGCTCTTGTGTCAGTATCACACACTGAAGCACTGCAATGAAAATAGTGTAGCAGTATGACAGGGGACAGACAAATTTGTTGAATGAAGTCATTTTTGTTTTGTTTTTGCACACAAAAAGTATTCTCATTGCTTCATAATATTAAGTTGATCCACTGTAGTCACGTTGACTGTTTCAACGATGTTTTTAGTACCTTTCTGGACCTCAAAAGGTGCAATGTCGTCGCTGCCTATGTGTGGATCAGATACCCTCGGATTTCATCAAAAATATCTTAATTTGTGTTCCGAAGACAAACAAAGAACTTACAGGTTTGGGATGACATGAGGGTGAGTAATTAATGACAGAAATTTCATTTTTGGGTAAACTAACCCTTTAAACTAATAATATTTCACAATATAATGCTTTTACTGTATTTTTGAAATAAATGCAGTCTTGGTGAGCATAACCAGATTTCTTTAAAAAAATAGTGCAAAAATCTTACTGACCCAAAACTTTTAAAAGGAAGTATATAATGCATGGAATTGTATACCTTGAGCATATTTCTATATCTATATCTATATCTATATCTATTGATCTATAAGAGAACTGTAGCTTTGTTGAAACACTTGGCAAATTTAAATGAAACCAAAATACATGGAAACATTCAGGTGACTTGGTAATAAACTCAGTTTAGTCAATTGGACATGGTCATTGGGTTCATTGTATACAGTACAATTAGATCACAAATGTTGTCTCGGGTCTGATCTATAAGATTCTTTTTTTTATTGTGAGGAAATATGACACAGGATGCATTTCTAATAATATCAACATTAAAGAATCCCTCATATTTGATAGCAACCAGTTTACTATGAGGATGAGATGCATTGCTTTTTATCGTCACTCATGTGCACACTTCAAAGCATCTGCTTTTGTGCCAGCCGACCATGCTGATGAAGAATGTTGCCTCCTCTTCTCACTCACCCCTGCAGCTATTTCTACCTCCCTCTCCCACCTCTTTTTGTGGCCAGTCCTTCCTCTTTCCCTCAGACAGCAGCTTATCTGCATTAAAGAAGCTGTCACTGACACCCCAGCAGTGGAATACTGGAAACAAGTCTGGCACTTGGTGTCGGTTCTGTGTGAGTGAAACTGCTGTAGATAACATGAACCTGGTGAGCCATAAAGAGTCAGAGAATGCTGGTCTTATCTAGAGAAACACACTGAGAGATGCTTAATCCATTACGACTGCAATCATGCCACCAGTGAGAAACACATACCCCCACACATAGACCTGATAACAAACCCATACATCATCCAGTTCAATTCTCTATCTATCAGAATTCCTTTAAAATGCAAATGTATGGCATCAAGTGTGCGGACAATCTTGCTTGTCTTTCTCAAATTGTATAGTAAAGGAAGAATTCACCCCAAAAATATTATTATTTAATGAAAACCATTATTTAGTTTTTCACGGCTCACTTCTGGACGACTGGCGCTTCCTCTCAGCACAAGTTTGGTATTGTTGTAAAGCAGCATTCCAACTTATAACGAATATTCATAGTGAATTCTTGACTGAGTCTGAACCAGTGAAATGTGATCTTCAAACTCATGCTGAAGTAAACAAATCGATCTTACTGACTGACAGATCCGAAGCTCGTGCACAAAGATGCCGCAATCCCGATATGCACATATACACAGAATTACAGTATTTCAAAAAAATTTATATATTGGTGAGTATGTATTGGTGAGTATTCACACAAACATTATCTGTTGGGGAAAACGTCAGATGTGTAACATTATATTAGATCAGTGTGGTACAGTAGTTCTTAATATATGGGCAGTCTGTTTCATTAATGTTAATCAAACAATTGTGGAGTTATGGACAATTTGGTGGTATTACCAGGGATTTTAAGGTTGCTAGGTGATTTTGTTTTGGAACCTTCAGAAAACTTTTAACTCGATTTTTCTCAAAATTCACTATTCCGACTCTATCGATTTCAAACAGGTGTAGCTCAGTCATTTTTTCTTGGATTCTAACAAATCATCATTTTGAAGGGTTTTTTTTTTTTTTTTTAATAGAGAATGAGAATAAAAATCTCTTTTTGAAAATTTGCTCATTGTGACTCATTTACTCATGACAATTGTGCCCTGAAATATCATGTCATTAATGTGAAATTATATTCCAGCAGTATCACAATAAAACTCCTATGATCTTCATGTCAGTGTATTGACGCATTTTTTTTTTTTTTTTTTCTTTGAAAGCAATGGGTTTACCGGCAGTGACGCAATAAAGGCACTAATAAAAAAAAAAAAGGAGATGGATAAATAAAAAATAAAAAAATACAAATATATGCACAAAATCCTCAACACGAATGATATTACCAAAGTTTGGAGTGATTAAATGATTTTGACTGTCATTCATTTTTCTTCTCTTTTAATTAGACAATTCTCCCAAAAGTTAAAATTCTGTCATCATTTACTCATTCTCGTGCTGTTGAAGTTGACCTGTATAACTTGTTCTTGTGCAAAACAAAAGGTGATGCTAGGCAGAATATAGGGCTTAGCCACCATTCAAATGCATGGAGAAAAACAAATCTTCAGTGAATTTAAATGATGATTGAGGCTGTCAGTAATGATGAGTAGTTCATAAACAATTCAGATCATGTTGTCTGTGTTCACCTCAAATAGTTTTATTTATTTAATTATTATTCCAAAATGTGGACATTGATTGTAATGCTTGCTACAGATGCAATTATAGATAAATTAAGATTATTTATTCAAGTTGTGTTATAACATCTTGTACGCATTAGCAATGGAAATATTGGATCATTTTACTGACTTGATATTTGAATTTTGTTCAGTAAAATGAACTGATTTTTATTCATTTGAGCAGACATAATTATTTTAACACATTCACATATTCAATATGCAATCAAATTATTATAACACAGCCAAAGATAAAGTATTAGAAGCATAAAAGTTTAACACACTTCCAGAGTTAGTGGAAACATTTCCGTGATACAATATTACTGTTGGTTCTTACATGTTGCTTCTTGCGAGTGAGTGGTACTAAAAGCATGTTCAGTGAATGAACGTAAATTTTCAACAGCGTTTATTATGTTGGTTGTTGTAAGTATCATGGCAGTTTGAAAATGAAATGTCAGGTCAGAAGCACTAAAACTCTATTGCGTTTGAAAATAAAGTACCACCTACACCTAATTCGCCCATAAACCTGATAGTGTTTACTAAAGCAAAAGTGAGATAAATACACATTTTAGCTTACTTCTTCAAGTCTCCTTTATAATGGCTTGTGTCTTACAGAACTCGCAATAAAGGCACTAAAGGGTCCTTTTGGAGTCAATATAATGACTCACAAAAGTTTTGGGAGTGAGAGTGAGAACTAGTTGAAATAGGTTGAGCTCTCAATTTCCCTTGTGTCCTCTTCCAGCTGGTTGGAGTTTGTTTCGCGACTTGACTACCCACCTGTGCTTGGGGTACATGTATGTTTACAAAGTAGTTCTGTTCACCTCTCCTTCTGCTGAATGAGTGTTGAACATGCTCAGTTTGATTCCTGATGCTTAGTCCTGTGGATATGAGGAAACAGAACTCCAGAAATGTGTTTTGAATATGATTTCAAACCATATGAATGTAGCGCAAAACGAATTTGTAAGCATTGCATTTCACGTGAAGTTTTTGCTGTTCACACATGCTAAATGTGATCGCATTCCTATCGGATATGCACAAAAATCAGATTTGAACTAACAGTCGGAATGAGGCTGCACTTCAAATCTTCAAAAGGTATATGCTATTAAAAATGTTCTTGTAGATAATATAGTATATAAAATGCCACTAAGTCTACTTAAGAGATTACATTTTCATTACTGTTTCTTAAGTACTCTTTAAAAAAAAATGCACTTTGTAATAATGCCAAATTAAAAGTTTTACATTAGAGTAGATTTTAAATCAATGTGTTTTATTTTTTTGTTTTTCATAGAAGTACACTAAATGTAATGTGCCTATTAACATAAATCACATGGAAAGTACTTCATTATATATATATATATATATATATATATATATATATATATATATATATATATATATATATATATATATATATATATATATATATTTTTTTTTTTTTCTGTAGTGTGTTTTTTTAGTGCATACAGCTCTATACAAATAAATGTAAATGTCAAGTGGCTGATTTAGAACGACTTAAAAAATGCTTCTCACATGAGGCACACATGTTGCTAAGCAAATGCAACAACTATTTAGATTTAATTATTTATATTGATACTTTTTTTTTTTTTTTTTCACTGTGGTCACTGCATTTCCTGGGAGTACTTTCTCCATGAAGTATACACAATATTCTGCATTTGTGTCAGAAAAATACAGAGCTATAAAAATTGCATAAAAGAAAATGTTATTGGAGTCAAAACAACAATGAAAAGTTTGAAAATCATAATGTTCATCATCACCGATTGTACCTTTTTTGTTGTACATTTCTAGGTGAAGTGCTGTCCACAACACACACAACAGATCTGACAAAAGCAGGTGAGTGTTTTATAATAGCCAGTACACTGATCCATGGGTCACAAAACACATTGCAGCTCTGAATTAGGACTAACCAATTTGCTCCATTTGTCTCGCACACATACCCTACTACTCACAGTGCCGAGCGCTGCCTGAAAAACAGGATTAGCAGCCTCAAATAGCAGTCATTCAAAGAGAGCTGGGATGCACTGAATGATTCCAATTACTGCCATGTCAAATCTGGGATATACTGCGGAAATAAATAAAAAAATACAAATATATGCACAAAATCCTCAACACGAATGATATTACCAAAGTTTGTAGTGATTAAATGATTTTGACTGTCATTCATTTTTCTTTTCTTTTAAATAGACAATTCTCCCAAAAGTTACAATTCTGTCATCATTTACTCATTCATTCTCATGCTGTTGAAGTTGACCTGTATAACTTGTTCTTGTGCAAAACAAAAGGTGATGCTAGGCAGAATATAGGGCTTAGCCACCATTCAAATGCATGGAGAAAAACAAATCTTCAGTGAATTTAAATGATGATTGAGGCTGTCAGTAATGATGAGTAGTTCATAAACAATTCAGATCATGTTGTCTGTGTTCACCTCAAATAGTTTTATTTATTTAATTATTATTCCAAAATGTGGACAGTGATTGTAATGGTTGCTACAGATGCAATTATAGATAAATTAAGATTATTTATTCAATATTTATTCACATATTCAATATGCAATCAAATTATTATAACACAGCCAAAGATAAAGTATTAGAAGCATAAAAGTTTAACACACTTCCAGAGTTAGTGGAAACATTTCCGTAATACAATATTACTGTTGGTTCTTACACGTTGCTTCTTGCGAGTGAGTGGTACTAAAAGCATGTTCAGTGAATGAACGTAAATTTTCAACAGCGTTTATTATGTTGGTTGTTGTATGTATCGTGGCAGTTTGAAAATGAAATGTCAGGTCAGAAGCACTAAAACTCTTTTGCGTTTGAAAATAAAGTACCACCTACACCTAATTCGCCCATAAACCTGATAGTGTTTACTAAAGCAAAAGTGAGATAAATACACATTTTAGCTTACTTCTTCAAGTCTCCTTTATAATGGCTTGTGTCTTACAGAACCTGTACCCAATCCGCATTGCAAGTGCAAATGTCAGAAAATTCAAACATATGGAGATGATTATGTGATGCAAATGTCAAAATGTATTCATTTACAAATCGTGCTCTACGGTAAAAATGTTTTGAGGTCATAACTGTCACAATATGGTAAGCAGCACACACAACCAAGATATGAATAAACAGTCTTTATTATAATCCAAAATACTCAGGAGACCATATGAATCCATACAGGAACACTAACCACAAAAATCATATATGACACCAAACAAAGAACTGAATGAACTGAAAGCTTATACACAAGGGAGGATTATAAACAGAACAGGGAACAGCTGTGTAACTTATTGTTAGTTTTCGTGGTTGTTAATGACAGGAAACTCAGGCAAGAACAAAAACAAACTAAACCACAATTAAACTAAACAAAACCCTGACATAACATTAGGGCTGCACCCTAATAGTTGACTAAATGTTAGTTGTCAAGAAGGGGCTTAGTCGACCGAAACTGTATTAGTCGGTTAGTTGCAGAAAAAAAAACAAAAAAAAAAAAACATTATAAACCTTGGAGGACTAAGAACATTTTTAAATATATATCTCCGGTTGTGTTCATCTGAAAGATGATAGAAGATAGTCATATACACCAAGGATGGCTTGAGGGTGAGTAAATCATGCGATAATGTTCATTTTTGGGTGAACTATCCCTTTAACATGACAGACAGCAGCAGGTTTATTAGGCTGCTGTCACTTTAAGAGCTTATGCACGGATCCAATATAATGTTACACAATATGCATTTTCTCTCAACTATTTATATTCTACTGACTGTATTTATCTGAATACTCTGCATTTTTACATAATTTTGTATGCATTTGACCGTTTAAGCGCAATAAGCCATGAAAAAGAAGTCAATTTGTTACTCGCAAGCTCTTTGAGAGGCAGCTTGATCAGAGCATCAATTATTTAGATCAGGGGGGATTTGATTGTTTTCATAGTCATTTTATATTGCTTCTTTTACAGTATCACAGTGTCATGTTACAGTATTCATCTGTATTTAGTGAGTTGCTCATTTACTGATGTGATCAAATAGTCTCGGCATGTTGCTCAGAAGATACATTTTCTCTTAAATCCTTGAGGAGCGTTTTACTGTGAACGTCTGCAAAGACCTGCTGTCATATCTTAGCATCGGTCTATGTGAGTCTGCAGGGAAATACACTAGAGGGCATTTTTTTGTGTCCATTTGTGAGCCTACAGTAATTCATCACTCCTCTCTGCTCCCTCTCTACCCTGTCTGCTCTAATTGCCTCTCCAATTTAGGTTTGCCCCACAGACCTGTCAAGGCCTGACCTTGCTCATGGACTCAACACTGATCCTCATATAAGCCTGGGGAAGCAGCTGCAAATTATAAAAGTATTCGCAATTAATTCATTTATGACAGCCAGTACATTTCCATTAAATAAAATAAATATGTGTATTGTATTTAATTATGAAACTATTAGTAACTGTATATCCGTTTGCAAATAACTACTTTTGTAATCTTATCACATTCAAACACAAATCTCTTGTTTGTAGTTGTGATGTAATAACTGGAATTACAATAATATACAGTTGCAAGAAAAAGTATGCGAACCACTTGCAGAATCTGTGAAAATGTGCAAAATTTTAACAAAGTAAGAGAGATCATACAAAAAGCATGTAATTTTTTTTTATTTAGTACTGTCCTGAGTAAGATACTTTACATAAAAGATGTCTACATATAATCAATAAGACAAAAACATAGCTGAATTTATTAAAAAGACCCAGTTCAAAAGTTTGAGAACTATTGATTCTCAATACTGTGTGTCATTATCTGGATGATCTATGAGTTTTTTTGTTTTTTTTTTGTGATGGTTGTTCATGAGTCTCTTGTTTGTCCTGAGCAGTTAAACTGAGCTCTGTTCTTCAGAAAAATCCTCCAGCTTCTGCAGATTATTCAGTTTTCCACCATTTTTTTGCACATTTGAACCCTTTCCAGCAGTGACTGTGTGATTTTGAGATCCATCTTTTCACACTGAGGACAACTGAGGGACTCAAACACATTAAAAAAAGGTTCAAACATTCACTGATGCTCCAGAAGGAAACACGATGCATTAAGAGCCGGGGGGTGAAAACTTTTGAACAGGATGAAGAGGTCAACATTTTTCTTATTTTGCTTGAATATCATTTATTTTTCATTTAGTACTGCCCTTCGGAAGCAACAGAAGATACTTGCATGTTTCCCGAAAGACAAATAAGTACAATATTCCTTGATCTTCAAATTCCAAATGAATTATCTCCCTTATTTTGTTAAAATTATTAACATTTTCACAGATTCTGCAAGTGGTTCACATACTTTTTCTTGCAACTGTATATGTCATTTTGATATGAACTGCATCACATCATAATTAATTCAATTCAATTCACATTTATTTGTATACAGTAGCGTTTTCACAATACATATCGTTTCAAAGCAGCTTTACAGAAAATTCATGTCAACATTACAATTTAGAGTAATATGTTATCAGAGGTAACTGTGTCCGAATTATGTAATTTTAAGAAATGTACATATACAAATCACGCAGCTAACAATGTATTAAATTCTGCAATGTATTAATTTAACATAGAAACATGCTCATGGAAAACATGTTAACAATGATTAGGATATATAGAAAAAATTTGAATGGTGCATGTTGATCCAGAGTTTGCGCCATCTGAAGTCCTTGCGGGGTTATAATTATAATTGATAAAGAACTATCACAGTTGTTTTTAATGAATCATTTTTATTTTATCCAACTTTGTAGTCAAAGACAAATCATATAGAACAGTGAATTCAATCTAGAAATTAACTGTCCTGCTTTGCCAGTACGCTCGACAGCTTTCACTCCTATTGGTTGTCACTCCCAAAAGTCACTCTTTATTTGCATAAAGTCACTGTCCCTCATGTCACTGGAAGTCACTCAATAAAAGTCTCCAATAAAAATGAATAGGATCATGTAGCTTTGTAGCTGGCTGTGTGAAGAGAGCTTAGGAAAGAGATAGAGAGGAAGAAAGAGAGAGAGAGAGAGAGAGAGAGAGAAAGCACAGTCACCTGCTAATGAAGTCAGGAGCCCAGAATCAGCTGATCACACTAGTGACACACCACAATAGACAAAATGTATGAAGGTTATTGTAACACTAAAACCAAACAGCCATGCACAGAAGAAAAAACACAAAACCTTTGCTATCACCAGCAATCACTTCCTAGTAGGACTGCGCCTGGAACACACATTTAGAATTATTAGAACGTCTGCTGGAAACAGCAGTTGGTTGACCTCAACAGAATCATCCAAACAAAGCACTGAACTGTTTGGCCACAAATAGTCTCTAAGCAACATAGAAGACCAAGCAACATAGTAAGCCAAAACAGCATAAAACATGATTATATATATATATCAGACCATTTAAGATTTAGCAAATAAAAATTCAAACCTGATTCCAAAAAAGTTGTGACACTGTACAAATTGTGAATAAAAACAGAATGCAATGATGTAGAAGTTTCAAATTTCAATATTTTATCCAGAATACAACATAGATGACATATCAGATGTTTAAACTGAGAAAATGTATAATTTTAAGGGAAAAATAAGTTGATTTTAACTTTCATGGCATCAACACATCTCAAAAAAGTTGGGACAAGGCCATATTTACCACTGTGTGGCATCCCCTCTTCTTTTTATAACAGTCTGCAAACGTCTGGGGACTGAGGAGACAAGTTACTCAAGTTTAGGAATAGGAATGTTGTCCCATTCTTGTCTAATACAGGCTTCTAGTTGCTCAACTGTCTTAGGTCTTCTTTGTAGCATCTTCCTCTTTATGATGTGCCAAATATTCAATTCAGTACCCGGATCCTCCTCCTATGCAGCCATGATGTTGTAATTGATGCAGTATGTGGTCTGGCATTGTCATGTTGGAAAATGCAAGGTCTTCCCTGAAAGAGATGACGTCTGGATGGGAGCGTATGTTGTTCTAGAACTTGGATATACCTTTCAGCATTGATGGTGCCTTTCCAGATGTGTAAGCTGCCCATGCCACACGCACTCATGCAACCCCATACCATCAGAGATGCAGGCTTCTGAACTGAGTGCTGATAACAACTTGGGTTCCCATTCAGTCGGTCACGTTCGACATACGTCGGACAGACCGACGAATAGGAATCTCGCTAGAGAGGCCAATCTACTTCGAGTGTAACTAAAACAAGCCAATGCACATTGGCATGCAATCATATGCATCAGCTGCTGGCCTTGCAGCGCGGGTATATAATGAGCAGCAGGTGCGTTGCATCTTCAGCTTTTTGCTTCGGAGCCGAACAGTGTTTGTTCCTGTTCTCTGCAAGCGAGTGTCTGCTAGAAGACGAGTCAAGCTTTTTGGTTGAACTTCTTTTTTTTTTTCCGAGTGCGGGCGAACAGCACAGCAGCGGGGTCGAAGTCCTCTCTTTTTCTGTTTTTGTTCCGTGTGGCGAGGGGGACGTGGTTTAGCGGGTTCTGCAACAGGAGGGAGCGTCAGGGGAGGCGCGGTGATTGAACGGGTTGGATGCAAATTACGAACACCTGTTTCTCGTTCCAGTAATTGTCGTGGAGACAGGATAAAACGCCAGGAGAAGCCCGTCTTCGGATGTGGAGAATTGAAGTGTGCGTTGCACCGAGCTTTTGTTTTGTTGTGTTCTTTGTGTGACATTTTCTCTTTGAGAAAGAATAAATCGACTGTCAGCAGCTGAAGCCGATCCCTGTCCTCTTTCCTCCCACAACTACAAACCTTACCACACTGGTGCCGAAACCCGGGAGGAAAAGCCTGCCATGCAGGCAGCCCCCGCCGCTGGAAAGCCGTTTGCGGACATCATCGCATCCCTCGCGGTCCTTCACCAAGAACAACATCGGGCCCTGGTGGATCTTCGCAACGACCAGGAGCGCCGCTTCGAGGCCATCATCCAGGGCCAGCAGGAGGACCGCGAGAGGTTCTGGAGCTGGATAGACCGGGAGGTTCCTGTGAGAACCACCGAGGCAGCTGCTGCCCCCTTCCAGCTGCCACTCCAGAAGATGGGCCCGCACGATGACCCGGAGGCCTTCCTCGACTTGGTTGAGAAGTCAGCTGAAGTGTCCGGTTGGCCCGGGACCAGTGGCCCATGCGGCTCGTCCCCCTGCTGTCGGGCGAGTCGCAGGTGGCAGCCCAGCAGCTGCCCATCCAGAACCTCCTGGTCTTCGACGACCTGAAGAGGGCCATCCTGCAGCGGGTCGGCCGCTCCCCCGAACAGCATCGTCAGCGATTTCGGTCTTTGGAGCTGGGGGAAGCGGGCCGGCCCTTCGTGTTGGCCCAACAGCTCCGGGACTCGTGCCGCAAATGGCTGATGGCCGACGGAGGTGGCGTGGAGCAGACCGAGCCGGGCGTGGTGATTCGCAGCCGGCCGTATAGGTTACCTGAACACAAGAAAAAAGTGGTTCAGGCAGAATTAGAGGCAATGCTTGACATGGGGGTAATAGAGGAATCCAGCAGTAATTGGGCGAGCCCAATAGTTTTGGTTCCCAAAACGGACGGCTCAGTGCGGTTCTGCGTGGATTATCGCAAGGTGAATGCAGTGTCGAAGTTCGACGCGTATCCAATGCCGCGTGTGGACGAATTGCTTGACCGGCTTGGTACAGCTCGCTTTTATTCGACACTGGACTTAACTAAAGGGTATTGGCAGATCCCCTTGTCTCCGTTATCCAAAGAAAAGACCGCTTTCACAACGCCGTTTGGTTTACACCAATTCGTGACCCTTCCGTTCGGGCTGTTCGGGGCACCGGCTACCTTTCAGCGACTCATGGATAAAGTGTTACGGCCCCATGCTGCGTATGCGGCTGCCTATCTGGATGACATTATTATTTTTAGTAATGATTGGCAGCGGCATATGCAGCATTTGAGGGCTGTACTGAGATCGCTGAGAGGAGCTGGGCTCACGGCCAACCCGAAGAAGTGCGCAATTGGGCGCGTGGAAGTAAGGTATCTGGGCTTCCACTTGGGATATGGACAGGTGCGTCCCCAAATTGATAAGACAGCAGCGGTTGCAACCTGTCCGCGTCCCAAGACCAAAAAGGAGGTAAGACAGTTCCACGGGCTGGCGGGATATTACAGGAGGTTTGTTCCTATTTATTCGGACCTCACCAGCCCGTTGACTGATCTGACTAAAAAGGATGCACCAGATACGGTCCAGTGGACGGAGCTGTGCCAGCAGGCCTTTACCCAGGTGAAGGCTGCTTTATGTGGCGGGCCGTTACTTCATTCCCCTGATTTCTCTCTCCCTTTTTTGTTGCAGACAGACGCGTCGGACAGGGGGCTGGGTGCAGTCCTGTCCCAGGAGATAGAGGGTGAGGAGCGGCCGGTGCTGTACATTAGCCGGCTCCCCGGCCTGAGTCGGGCGGTGGGGGTATGTGGCGAGGGGGGCGTGGTTTAGCGGGTTCTGCAACAGGAGGGAGCGTCAGGGGAGGCGCGGTGATTGAACGGGTTGGATGCAAATTACGAACACCTGTTTCTCGTTCCAGTAATTGGCGTGGAGACAGGATAAAACGCCAGGAGAAGCAGGAGTGGAGGAGAGAGAGAGCCTGCTGACAGTCGTGTGTGCCATCTGGATTATTGGAGTGAAGCCCGTCTTCGGATGTGGAGAATTGAAGTGTGCGTTGCACCGAGCTTTTGTTTTGTTGTGTTCTTTGTGTGACATTTTCTCTTTGAGAAAGAATAAAGCGACTGTCAGCAGCTAAAGCCGATCCCTGTCCTCTTTCCTCCCACAACTACGAACCTTATCACATTCCGTTTGCCGTTTTTAAGCAAATAGCTGTTTGACAGCGTCAGAAGGCTGTTCTCACGGCCGGTACGGTGCGCTTTTGAGTGCTGAAAAGCCGTTTTTACGGCTGGTAAGAGTGAGCGCCTTCAAAGAGAGAGAGAGAGCACACGACAGGCTGCACACAATCCCTGTCTGTGTTGTGGTGGCCGTTCCCCTGCGTGCTTCAGCACTTCTAAAAGAGTAAAGTCCCTGAAAGAGCTTACACAAGTAGATTTGCATCTTTTTAAAGATGACATCCTACTTGTGTTTCTGGATGCGGCCGTTCCTGTCCTCACTGACGGCCACGATCACCGTTTCACATGTCTGGGCGCGTGCTGAAACGATGTTCGTGGGTGTTCATGTTTTCATATGAGAACATGATCATGTCGACACGCCGGCCGTGACTCTTCTTTCTCCGGGAAGCTTGAGTCCCCTCTGTTGTTGGCCAGCTGCCGCTTGTGTGTAAAAGCACAGCCGCGGGTCTGCCCGACACTCTGGGAGACCGTGGAGAACAACGAGAGCAAACCTCTCGCTCCTCTGCGTGTCGTGTGCCATCGAGCTGCCAGGCTGCAGCGCGGGTTGTCACGGCAACCCAGCGCTCGCTCGGCGCTCTAGATGCGCGGTTCCCTTGCATAATCTCCATTGTAGCGCCCTCTCTGGTGCACCAGAAGAGGTCTACTTTGCTGATATGGCTTGGGTGACATGAGGTTGAGGGGTTCCTTTGGGGAACCAACCCCCTAGGGCCCCTCCCTCTCTAGCGCATTGCAAGCTGTGCAGTTTCTGGATTGGATTGCTGGTCCTTCTCATAGGGGAACTTAGCATTTCATTCAGAGCTCCATCTGAGGGACAGACGTCGATTGCAGCATCGGAGAGAGTGCTGTTATGCTCTGGAAATGAGGGTGACGCTGCCCACTGTGATGGTGTGTGCTTATGCTGACTCAGATTCAGAGTTTACAGCCATGCTTTCCTGGGTCTTCCAGATGTGCATGGAAAACTTGGCAGTATGGGGGTATATTGGTGCCATAAATATGGAATGCCAAAAGTGCCAAAATCTGCATAAGTTTATCCTCTCTCACTACCCTCTTGGATGGGGTGGCTGTACACAGACCACACCCACCCTGCATGTGAGGCCAAGGCACTCTTTTTGCATGAGGGTAGTTCTGTGCTGGGGTTGAGCTGCGCTTGTTGACTAACCATGATCAAAGTCACGGCGCAGGCCCTCAGCCAGACGATGTCCACCTTAGTGGTCCAGAAGTGCCCCCTGGCTTACCTTGTGAGGTGTGAGAGGTTGTCAAGCTAAATGCTTTCTCAATGCTCCCATCTTACGAGGTGGCCTTTTCGGTGACACTGTCGAGGACTGAGCCCAGCGGTTCTCCTCAGTTAGTAGCGGATCGGGGAGCTTCCCATGACAAACCATTGAGTTTCTCTTGGGCCGCCCCTCAGTCTGCTCGTCGCCAAGGGTGTCGTCCCCTGCAAGAAACTCCGGCCCAGCAGGCTCTGCTGTGTCCATTGCGGGGAGATGACGCCTCCCGTCTCTGCAGCTGTTTAAGTGGTTGGTGAGAATCACCCCTGAGACGGGCGACACAGAGATGGGTGGGGCTGCTCTTCCACCCCTGGAGGAGGGCCGGGTGGTAAATCCTTTTATTGGGTTTGTTTCTGTTCCGCCACTGACGCAAGAGGCAGCGGTACCCAAATTTAAAAGAGCAGTTCCTCCATTTCCAGGTCTGAAGAGGGTTTGGAGAGCAGTGGGAGGAGAAAAACCTCACCACTCTCATCCCCCTCTTCTGTCACCAGCGGACAGCAGCGAGCAGCGGGCAGCCAAAGCCTTGACACTCCCTCTGTCCATCCATGGAGCCAGGTATGTGTTGCCTAGCACACTGTGACGCCGCTTCGAGCCTCCTCACAAAGAGAGCCCCCCGAGCCGCGTCCCTGTGTTCCACCTCGCTGCCCTGCTGCGGGTACACTGGTGGTCCCTTTGGTCCCGCTTGTACGGTCTCTACGAGCCTGGTTAGCGCTCCCCAGTCCGTCTCGCTGGCTCCTTCGGACCATCAGGTTCGGCTTTGCGATTCAGTTCGTCCGGCATCCCCCCAAGTTCAGGGACGTCCTCTTCACTACAGTGAAAGATGTCGTTGCCCCTGTCTTGCGTGCGGAGATCGCAGTCCTACTGGCGGAGGACGCGATAGAGCCAGTCCCTCCAGCCGATTTGAGGTCGGGGTTCTACAGCCCCTACTTCATTGTACCCAAGAAAAGCGGCAGGTTACGACCGATCTTGGACCTGCGAGTTTTGAATCGGAGCCTCCACAAGCTACCGTTCAAAATGCTCACGCAGAAACGCATTTTCAAGTGCATCCGTCCCCGAGATTGGTTTGCAGCGATCGACCTGAAGGACGCGTACTTCCACGTTTCGATTCTTCCGCGACACAGGTCATTCCTGAGATTCGAGTTCGAAGGTCGAGCATATGGCGAATGGGCGCATGCTCGTGCAGCGACCAGCAGCGTGGTAACGTTGAGTACATTGGCATTTTTTTGTTATTTTTATGTGTTTGTGATTAATTTAATAGCACTATGGAGTTGAGATGGACCATTACGTTTGCATTTATTTTATTTTGGTTAACGGGCGATTTAAATGCCATTTGGGACGGCTTGCACCCGAACAGGATTTTCTACGATAGAGATCTGTTGTTGTCATGGGAGAATCCCTCGCCGGTGAATCCACCTGTGGACTTCTCCTTCCCAGATCTGAGTGTCTTTGCTGATGGAATCAACTCTGAATCCCACTTTAATGGCTCGAGTCAGCAACCGAGGAAGCGAGGGAGAAGAGGTGGGGTACGTGAAAGATTGAGAAAGAGACCGCTGTCTCAAATACCACTTCCATCTATTATCTTAGCAAATGCTCGGTCATTACGTAATAAGATTGAGGAACTTCACGCACATGTTCGTTTCCAACACGAATTCAGAGACAGTTGTTTGCTTGCAATCTCGGAGACTTGGCTATTGAAATTGGACTCTGATAAAGAGCTGCTAATTAATGGATTTAGTGGCCAATTTCGAACTGACCGAGACTCTGAGATAACTGGCAAGACGCGAGGCAGGGGGGTTTGTTTATATGTGAATGAACGTTGGTGCAAGACTGTTGTCGTGAGAGAGAAACTATGTACAAAGGATATTGAGATGCTCACGGTATCCCTCCGGCCTCATTATCTGCCTAGGGAGTTTCCCCAAATTTTTGTGTCTGTGGTGTACATTCACCCAAAGGCGAATGTGAACTTGGCTATGGACTATATTGAGAAGAGTCTTATGAAACATCAGTCACTATCCCCGGATGCCCGACTTTTATCATGGGTGATTTCAATAATTGTATATTGGAAAAATCAGTAAAGAACATGTATGCGTATGTAAAGTGTCCAACTAGGTATGAAAGGACATTGGACCAATGCTATGGCTCTATTAAGGGTGCATACAAAGCTTCTCTCTTACCTCCTTTGAGTTCATCAGATCACAATTGTATTCATTTAATTCCATGTTATACTACTGAACTGAAGAGGGGGAAAGTTGAAACAAAAACTGTGAAATCTTGGACTGATGATGCTATTGAGAGTTTAAGAGGATGTTTTGATTGTACCTTATGGAATGTTTTTATTGATTCATCTGCTGATATTGATGAGCTTAATGATGTGGTTAGTTCCTTGGTAACTTATTGTGTTGACTCTGTCATTCCTGAGAAAGTTTTTAAGATATATCCAAATAGTAAGCCATGGGTGAGCACCAATCTTAAGGGTCTGTTGATTAAGAAAAGAACTGCTTTTCAACAAGGGGAATTGCTTGAAGTTAAAAATGTACAGAAATTAATTAGACAAGAAATTAGGAGGGCAAAAATACGTTATAAGGAAAAAGTGGAGCTTAAATTAAGAACAAACTGTATGGGTTCAGTATGGGACAGTCTTAAATTAATGACGGGCCTAAATAACGGATGTAGAAAACAAGTGAAGGTAACCGGTTATGAGTCAGATAGTGCCCTTGCAGAGGATTTTAATACATTTTATGCTAGATTTGAAGAGCAGAATGGTGGCATAAGGCATGAGTTCTATAATTCCTATCAAGAGGGAAGTTTATTTGATTCTTTTAATGTAGAAAATGTAGTCAATCTCTTTAAACAATGTAAAATTAAAGTGAGTCCTGGTCCAGATGGAATAAGTGGCAGGGTCTTGAAACAGTGTGCAGAAGAATTGGGTCCAATATGTACTTATATTTTGAATTGGTCTTTTGAGGATCAGTATGTACCAAAACTTTGGAAACAGTCGATCATTATTCCAGTGGCAAAAAATAATTGTCCTAAAGGCTTGACAGATTATAAACCTGTCTCATTGACCTCATTAGTAATGAAGGTATTTGAGAAATTAGTAAAAGAGGTATTATTGGAAAAAAACAAAACCATTTCTCGACCCGTTGCAATTTGCCTAAAGGGCAGGGAGAGGTGTGCAGGATGCAACAATAACCTTACTGGATTTGTTGTATAAACATCTGGAGAGGAGTAGTAACCATGCAATACTATTATTTGTTGATTTTTCGTCTGCTTTCAACACGATTCGACCAAGCTTGTTGGTTCACAAGCTTAGGTCGGGTTTTGGTGTGGAGGCAAGAATGGCTGCTTGGTTGCTAGATTTCCTTACAAATAGATCTCAGAGGGTAAGAATTAATGGCGTTCTGTCAGGATCTATAATTACATCTATTGGCTCCCCACAGGGGTGTGTACTCTCTCCTCTCCTCTATATCCTATACACAAATGAGTGTCGTAGTCAGCTTGAGAACCGGTACATTCTTAAGTTTGCTGATGATACAGTTGTTGTAAGTTTGTTGGTTGGTGAGGAGAGAGAACACGGGCCTATTGTCGAGAATTTTGCAAATTGGTCTCAAGAGGCGGGTCTACTTCTGAATGCTGGGAAAACCAAGGACATGTGCATTGACCTACGGCGAAATCAGACAGCAGCTCCATGTACTATTGACGATAATCAATTGATTGAAATGGTTGAAAGTTATAAGTACCTAGGTACTATTATTGATAATAAATTTAATTTTTCAAAGAATACCGACCGATTGTGTATGACGAGCCAACAAAGACTGTATTGTCTGTGGAAATTAGCTAAATTTAATATCGATAGGACATTGATGACTGCTTTTTACAAGGCATATATTGAATCGATTTTAACCTTTTCATTGATTTGTTGGTTTGCCTCTTTAAAAGTCAAACAGAAGAATTCTCTCTCAAAGGTTTTAAATAACTGCAGTAAAGTATTAGGTGTAAAACTGCCCGGGTTGTCAGATTTGTTTGACATTCAAGTAATAAAGAAAGCGCAGCATATCATATCTGACACATCTCACCCTCTTCATGAATCATTTCAGACATTCCCCTCAGGATCTTTGTATAGGGTCCCTCTAGCTAAGACAAACAGATTCAAATTTTCATTGTTCCATATGCTGTTAAGCTGCTTAATTTAAATAGGAAAAGGTAATTTTTTAATGTGCTATTAATTAATTCATATGGTGTATTTGTCTGTCTTGTATGTGTGCTATCATGCTGCAGAACAAATTGCCCCTAAGGGGGACAATAAAGTTTTTACAATTACAATTACATATCAGTACAGAGTCCTACCCTTCGGGCTGGCCCTGTCTCCCCGCGTCTTCACGAAAGTCATGGAGGGAGCCCTCATTCCCATGAGAGAACAGGGTGTTCGCATTCTCAACTATCTAGACGACTGGCTCATTCTAGCACAGTCTCAGGATCGGTTGTGCGAACACAGGGACTTGGTGCTCAGTCACCTCAGCCAGTTGGGTCTTCAGGTCAACTGGGAAAAGAGCAAACTCTCCCCCGTGCAGAGGATCTCTTTTCTCGGTATGGAGCTGCATTCGGTCGAACAGATAGCACGCCTCACAGAGGAACGTGCTCAGTCGGTATTGAACTGCCTGAATACGTTCAATGGCGGGACAGCAGTCCCACTGCAATTCTTTCAGAGGCTCCTGGGGCATATGGCGGCCGCGGCGGCAGTAACCCCGCTCGGCCTGCTTCATATGAGACTGCTTCAATACTGGCTTCACGGCCGAGTCCCGAGATGGGCGTGGCAACGCGGTACGTTCCGGGTGCCAATCACTCAGGAGTGCCGCCAAGCCTTCAGTCCGTGGTCGGACCCTTTGTTTCTCCGGGCAGGAGTACCCCTAGAACAAGTGTCCCGGCATGCTGTGGTATTCACAGATGCTTCTGCCACCGGCTGGGGTGCCACTTACAACGGGCATGCAGTGTCAGGGGTTTGGACGGGACCCCATCTGCATTGGCACATCAATCGCCTCGAGTTGCTAGCAGTACGTCTTGCTATGAGCCGCCACAAAGGGCCGCCACGGGGCAAGCATGTACTGGTCTGTACAGACAACACTGCGACCGTTGCGTACATCAACCGTCAAGGTGGTCTACGCTCCTGTCGCATGTCGCAACTCGCCCCCCATCTCCTCCTCTGGAGTCAGAAGTGTCTGAGGTCGCTTCGTGCCATTCTTGTCCCTGGTCTGCTCAGCCATGTGGCCGACGAGCTATCACGAGCTAAGCTGCCAGGAGAGTGGCGACTCCACCCCCAGGTGGTCCAGCTGATCTGGAGAGAGTTTGGAGAGGCTCAGGTAGACCTGTTTGCCTCACCGGAAACCTCCCACTGCAAGTTGTTTTACCCTCTGTCCGAGGGAACACTCGGGACAGACGCACTGGCACTCAGCTGGCCCCGGGGCCTTCGCAAATATGCATTTCCCCCAGTGAGCCTACTTGCACAGACCCTGTGCGAAGTCAGGGAGGACGAGGAGCAGGTCCTCTTAGTTGCGCCCTATTGGCCCAACCAGACCTGGTTCCCAGAACTTCACTCCTTGCGACAGCCCCTCCCTGGCCCATTCTTCTGAGGAAGGACCTTCTTCTCAGAGACGGGGCACTCTTTGGCACCTGCGTCCAGACCTCTGGAAACTCCTTGTCTGGTCCCTGGACGGGACGTGGAGGTTCTAGGTGACTTACCCCCTGAGGTACTTAACACCATCACTTCGGCACGTGCACTGTCTACAAGACGTGCTTACGCCTCAAAGTGGAACCTGTTCGTTGAGTGGTGCTCTTCTCGCCGAGAAGACCCCCGAAGATGCTCGATCAGAGTTGTGCTTTCCTTCTTGCAGCAAGGGTTGGAGCGTAGGCTGTCCCCCTCCACCCACAATGTCCATACTGCTGCTATCTCCGCTTACCACGATCACATAGATGGCAAATATGTTGGTCAGCACGACCTGGTCGTCAGGTTCCTTAGGGGGGCGAGACGGTTAAATCCTCCTCGTCCCCCCTCCATACCCTCTTGGGACCTCGCTCTGGTGCTAAGAGCACTTCAGATTGCTCCCTTTGAGCCTTTGCAATCGGCAGACTTAAAGATTCTGTCTATGAAGACTTTGCTGCATTGGCCTCCATCAAGAGGGTAGGGGATCTGCAGCCTGGCTATGTGCCCAAGGTTCCTACCACTCCCTTCAGGGACCAGGTGGTGAGCCTGCAAGCGCTGCCCTAGGAGGAGGCAGACCCAGCCCTGGCTTTACTCTGTCCAGTTCGCGCTTTGCGACTGTACATAGACAGAACCCAAAGCCTCAGGACCTCAGACCAGCTCTTTGTCTGTTATGGAGGCCAGCAGAAGGGAAAGGCTGTCTCCAAACAGAGGATGGCCCACTGGATAGTGGATGCCATCGCCCTGGCTTACCAAGCTCAGGGCGTGCCCTGCCCTCTCAGATTGCATGCTCACTCCACGAGAGGTGTCGCATCCCAGCGAAAGGGTACGCTTTCCCAGCATTATCCAATAGTGTCACTGAATGGGTTTTGGGGAACAGCAGTGATAGACTCTCTCTGTGTTAGTCCTGTCCCACCATCCTCAGGCAAGGGGGTTCAGGTGGCTTACAATGGAGCGCTGGAAGGGGGCAGCTCCTGTGGCGCTTTGGTAGGGATTCCTATTCGTCGGTCTGTCCGACGTACGTCGAACGTGACCGACTGAATGGGAACGTCTCGGTTACAAAGGTAACCCTCGTTCCCTGAAGGAGGGAACGGAGATGTACGTCCCGTCGCCACAGTCGCTGTACCCCGCTGATGCTGCCGCCTATCTGGTTCGGCTCCTCAGCGAAAACCTGAAGATGCAACGCACCTGCTGCTCATTATATACCCGTGCTGCGAGGCAAGCAGCTGATGCATATGATTGCATGCCAATGTGCATTGGATCGTTTTAGTTACACTCGAAGTAGATTGGCCTCTCTAGCAAGATTCCTATTCGTCGGTCTGTCCGACGTACGTCTCCGTTCCCTCCTTCAGGGAACGAGGGTCACCTTTGTAACCGAGATGTTGTCCTTGTCCTCCTTAGTCCGGATGACATGGCGTCCCAGTTTTCCAAAAAGAACTTCAAATTTTGATTCGTCTGACCACAGAACAGTTTTCCACTTTGTCACAGTCCATTTTAAATGAGCCTTGGCCCAGAGAAAATGCCTGCGCTTCTGGATCATATTTAGATATGGCTTCTTTTTTGACCTATAGAGTTTTAGCCGACAACGGCGAATGGCACGGTGGATTGTGTTCACCGACAAAGTTTTCTGGAACTATTCCTGAGCCCATGTTGTGATTTCCATTACAGTAGCATTCCTGTATGTGATTCAGTGCCGTGTAAGGGCCCAAAGATCACGAGCATCCAGTATGGTTTTCCGGCCTTGACCCTTACATTATGCACTGTATATCATGATAATTTCAAACTCTTTGCAATTTTTCTCTGAGAACCTCCTTTCTGATATTGCTCCACTATTTTTCGCCGCAGCATTGGGGGAACTGGTGATCCTCTGCCCATCTTGACTTCTGAGAGACACTGCCACTCTGAGAGGCTCTTTTTATACCCAATCATGTTGCCAATTGACCTAATAAGTTGCAAATTGGTCCTCCAGCTGTTCCTTATATGTACATTTAACTTTTCCAGCCTCTTATGCCTCGTTTCCACTGAGCGGTACGGTACGGTTCGGTTCGGTACGGTACGCATTTTTTTTCCGTTTCCATTGTCAAAAGTTGTGAATGGTACCCTAATTCCGAACCGTACCGTACCACTTTTTTGGGACCCTTTCGTTGGGGTACCAAGCACAACAGTACCGTACCAAAAGGGTGGAGCTACACTCTGCAGAACGTTGATTGGTTGACAGAGAATTGTCACTTGCGCTTGCTGACAACACAAGAGGCGCCACACACAAATGTGGTTCAGACAATGCATGCATTAATTATCTTCACTTCATGTAGGCTATATAACAAAACAAAATATAAAACACGACCCTGCCTCTTTTCTTTTTTATTTAAAAACTATGAAACCTATTAATGTGTGATTCAGGCAATATGTGCATATGTACTCTGATTATCTTCACTGTATGTAGCCTATAATAAAATGACATGAAATAAGACAAAACAACCTTCTCTTTTTGTTTAACGTCAGTTTTAATTATCAATAATAACCATTATAAATAAAATATGAGAAGCTATAGGCTACAATAAGAAATAAAGACAAGCAAACAATTCAGTCAAACGTACAGCGCACTACAACGGTAAAGTTAAATAAATATATAAAGTTATGAAACTTCATTTTCCCCTCAGCCAAAACGATTTGCTGTAGTAACGTTATGTCCTCTATTGTTGTTTACTATATCGTTTTCTTCTTCGCGCGAGAATGACGTCGATCACTATTTTCTGGCTACACCACGCCTATCAAGTAAGGGTACTGTTTGCGGTGGAAACGCAAGCCTGATCAAGGTGTACCGCTCCGAACCGTACCGAACCGTACCGCTCAGTGGAAATGAGGCATTAATGCTACCTGTCCCAACTTAAAAACGGCATTATAAAGGGGTCATATAATGCCACTTTTACAAGATGTAAAATAAGTCTCTGATTCAAATTTTTTGCAACGCCATATTTGCAACGCCTCCAGGCAGCTATAGAAGGTATGCACGTGACGTCACCGTCGACCATTACAACTGCGGTCACGCCCACTGAGTGGCAAAAGACTGAAGGGACTCGCACACCGGACGCGAAGCTCAGCGCCCTGCCACGTCTTTAAAATTCGAACACATTGTTTTCTATGAGTGTACGCACACCGGCAGCGACATTCGGTGCCTGTCCGCGGCGGCCAGCTACGACTCAGAAAAAATATAAAACAATGTGTTCGAATTTGAAAGATGTGTCGCGGCGCTGAAGCTTCGTGTCCGGTGTGCGAGCCCCTTGCGCAGCAGTATTGGTTTTCAGCGTGAATGTCGTGAAAAACACACAAAACACATCCAAAACGCGAAAGAGCTTTGTGATTGACTGTACAAATAGCTTTGACACAAACCCTGAGGTATAAAAACTAAAAACTGCAGAAGGCAACAGGGAAAAAAAAGCAAATGGATCACTGCAATTCACAGAAACAGCTCGACTCCAGGCAGAGAAACATAGATTTGCATTTATCATTTTGTGTCAAATTGTTGGATTTTGAGGTAAAATCATATCGTATGTATTGATATATATTAGTTTGACAACTCAACAATTAAATATTTTCCATCTTATATTCTGTATAATTGGGTGTTTTTCAATAAACACTGACAAAAACAATACTATAAAACTATATATGTTTTAGGGCTGGACAATATAACGATATAATATTGATATAAGTGATTACGCGGATTTAAACCTACCTATATCGTAGTTATATAAAATAAAAATATTCACAGGCAGATTTGCTTTATGTATTTCCCCGATGTCGAAATCAGGCACATATAAATGTCAGGAAACATGACTCCAGGCTGCATGTCAATATCCATGGATTAGGTTTATTTGAAGTTGTAAGGAACACATTCAATTCCAACCTTTAGTGTAATTTGTTTGTTTTACTTGCGTTTTCGCAGTTTCCCCTGTTAAATCCAGTCACGCAGCAGGTTCTTTTGCCACTCAGTCCAGCTGAGGGAGTGCGTTTACGGCGGGAAAGTGATGTCGATGCATACCCTCTATTTCGGGCATCCAAGACCAAGTCCTATATATCTGAATGGGGGAATTCTGAAATCTTCAAATCAGCAACAAAATCTGACATGAAACTTCCCATAAATGTTGTTTCTTATGCTAAAATAGCAATAAAAAAGTGTAACGGGAGCTTCTAACGGCAGCTGCAGTGATGCAGTGACTTTATCAATTAGCGATTGGCTCTTTTACTTAGAAGGCGGGACATATTCTGCCATATTGCGCGTTGCAGTTTCTCCCATTTATAACAGCAGTGAACTGTCTTATAGTCTTTAGATTACCTCACTGAAAATGTCAGAAACTGTTCAGCCTTTTATGTTTAAACTGGAGTTGGATAATGATGGAGAGACAGTGACAACATGTAGAATGCAACAGGATGTTTCTGAACGGTTAGTTGATACATTTATGTAGCTGATGTGGAGTTAACTATCTTAAAGTCATTGATTAGCATATTCTGTCATGATAATCTATAAATCGCTCCTGTGGGAACTGTTGTAAAATGCCTACAGAGCCAGAGAATATATGCTGCATGAAGATAGTTTAGTTTAATTACGGTTATAACTTATGTGGTCATGTTGCTTTTATTACATGCTATTGCATTTGTGTTACGTACTGTACTGCAATAACATGGCCTCACCCCCTCGTGCAGATCAAACAGCAACATTACACACTAACTAAAGTTAAAAAAGTCAAATCATAATCAACCACCCCTTTAAAGTATCTTTGAAAAGGGGATTTGACTTGTCAAGCAGTGGTGGCTTTTTCTAGACCTCACAGATGAACTTCTCTGCAGTGTCGTCTGCCATTTTAAATGTGAAAGCCCTTAAATTAGAATGGATTCTGATTGGCTGTCATTGTTTTAGTGTTTAACAGCTGGGAAAAAAAAAAAAAAATCATTCTGGATGTGATCCCAAGGATATTGTTTCTCTATAACGTTATCATTATAGCTGTGGTGTAGACTGTGCTATTCGTCTATATTTAGAGAGATATCTTTATCGCTATCTTTATAATTATCGTTCTTGGTGTGAACGGGCCTGTGTAAAGTGTGACTTAAGTGTCCAAATGCTTTATGGAACCACTATATGCCTACATAAAAAACAAACAAAAAAAACAAAACAAAACAAAACAAAACAACAACAAAAAGAAGAAAAAAAAAACATTCTGAAACAAAGAAATATTCTGTTCAGGCTAATTTAAAATAGCTACATAAAAGCGGAGCTCTTTCATGAGTATTGTGTTTGTTCCTGGAATTCACTTTCGGTCATGTTATCCTACTGCTATTCCCCTTGACATAAATGCACAGCCAGTGGATTAATTCACTGCTTCTCTGTGATGAGGCAGATCACAGGCAATGCCTCTGGGATACGTGTCTCGCCATGTTACCTGGGCCCTCCGCCAGTGGCCTCATTCCCAATGACACATCAGCCTTTACAACACCAAATAACAAGCAGCAAATCAGATGCCATAATCTAAACAGTTGTCATTTTTTGATCTTCAAAAAATGATTGAGAATTCCATTAAACTGAAGACAGTTTAAAGCTGGAACCACCTATTTCCTCAACTAATGAGGGGTAGAAAGAAAGCCTGTTTGCAAATGGTCATTATTTCGATTGTCTTTGGGGATGCTAGTAGTGCATTATACACTTCACCTTAAAAGAGAAAAATCTAAAAGGTAAACAAAAAATAACTCTGGTGAAGCTGTATATTTAAATTACTTTCAGATGAATCAAAAGACAGGCAAAAAGCATGAGAGAAAGAGACCATTCTCTAAGCAAAAGTGGTGTGATGTCTTTGATGTTTTTTTCTCCCACACCAGTAGGTCTGACTGTAACCTTCAGCAAAAATACAACTAATGAATGCATGAAGCCGACATATCACACACATTGTTATTATTATTGGAAAATAACTGAAGTACTGGTTTTGAGAGGCAAGGGACAGCAGGTGCTATTTTTCAGTAGTGTATTTACAAAGGAATTAAGCGCTAATGCAGAGATCGCTGAATGTTCTAGTTTGTTTTGTATGTGGGATGAACTAAGTCATCTGGTGCTCACAGAAACAGCCAGCTCTGACTGCTTCTCCCAGATAATGAAGAAGCAGAATGAAAAACAAAGAAATGTTAATATCTTTTGCATCTTGGGACAAAGATTAGCAATTTCATGCAAATTATTTGATTCACAAAAACAATTCATGAAGACAGTCAGTACAATTTGTTTTGCCCACAGCTGGCTTTAGTTTACAGTTTTCCTTTCAGATAAATCTACAATATATTGCAGCCTCACAGTGTCTGAAAACATAATAAAGCTCAAAGTATACTTAGTTTTTTTACGCATTAATGTATTCTTACTAGACTTACTATTGAAGTTCGAATGCTTCTCTCTAATAATAAAGTCTTCTCTGTCAACATATTTCCCTGCGGTTATCACGTGAAGCCCTCGCTGCTGACTTGGTGACAGGTGTTTTCAAAACAGCTTTTTCTATGCGGTTTGGCCATTCGTCCATACGCAAATGCAGTATCAGGTCACTGAAACTGAAGCTTTTTGAAAATCCTACCAGGGTGAAGATTTTCAGAAAATCTGGTTGCAGTGTTGTCGTGTAGCTCGTAAAACTATAGATTTTGGCTTGTGACATCAGAACTGGTACCAATAATAACCTTTTTTTAGGCTTCTGATTGGCATGCTCTTGCCAGCGCTTCATAGCATGTTTTTGCGGAGATTTTTTTTAAATGAAGGTTTATAAACATTTATAAAAAATACCTGTGTACGTGTGGACTAGGCCTTAAAAGGATAGTTCACCCAAAAATGAAAATTCTGTCATCGTTTACTCACCCTCATGTTGTTCCAAGACTCTTGTTCATCTTCGGAACACAAATGAAGGTATTTTTAAATAAATCTGATGGTTTTCTGTCCCTCCATTGACAGTCTATTCAACTACTACTTTAATGCTTAAAAAAGTTTATAAAGAGATTATAAAACTAATACATATGAATGGAGGGATTTATTTCACATTTTCTGAAGAGTGTTGATCGCTTTATATGATGAACACATTTAATTTAGGCTTTTATTGATCACCAAACATAAACATGCAAACAAATGTCATTGGTTCTTGCAGAAGCTCAAATGTGATGCGTAACACGAGAATGAACGTCATTGGTTCTTGAGGAAGCTCAAACGTGCTGCGTAACACCAGAATGAACCTCATTGGTTCTTGCTGACGCTAAAATGTGCTGCGTAACACGAGAATGAACGTCATTGGTTCTTGCTGACGCTCAAACCTGCTGCGTAACACCAGAATGGACCTCATTGGTTCTTGCTGAAGCTCAAACGTGCTGCGTAACACGAGAATGAACCTCATTGATTCTTGAGGAAGCTCAAACGTGTTGCGTAACACGAGAATGAACCTCATTGGTTCTTGAGGAAGCTCAAACGTGCTGCGTAACACGAGAATGAACCTCATTGGTTCTTGCTGAAGCTCAAACGTGCTGCGTAACACGAGAACAAACCTCATTGGTTCTTGCTGAAGCTCAAACGTGCTGCGTAACACAAGAATGAACCTCATTGGTTCTTGCTGAAGCTCAAACGTGCTGCGTAACACGAGAACAAACCTCATTGGTTCTTGCTGAAGCTCAAACGTGCTGCGTAACACGAGAACAAACCTCATTGGTTCTTGCTGAAGCTCAAACGTGCTGCGTAACACGAGAATGAACCTCATTGGTTCTTGCTGAAGCTCAAACCTGCTGCGTAACACGAGAACGAACCTCATTGGTTCTTGCTGAAGCTCAAACGTGCTGCGTAACACGAGAACGAACCTCATTGGTTCTTGCTGAAGCTCAAACCTGCTGCGTAACACGAGAATGAACCTCATTGGTTCTTGCTGAAGCTCAAACCTGCTGCGTAACACGAGAATGAACCTCATTGGTTCTTGCTGAAGCTCAAACGTGCTCCGTAACATGAGAATGAACCTCATTGGTTCTTGCTAAAGCTCAAACGTGCTGCGTAACACGAGAACGAACCTCATTGGTTCTTGCTGAAGCTCAAACCTGCTGCGTAACACGAGAATGAACCTCATTGGTTCTTGCTGAAGCTCAAACCTGCTGCGTAACACGAGAATGAACCTCATTGGTTCTTGCTGAAGCTCAAACGTGATCCGTAACACGAGAACGAACCTCATTGGTTCTTGCAGAAGCTCAAACGTGCTGCGTTACACGAGAATGAACCTCATTGGTTCTTGCTGAAGCTCAAACGTGCTGCGTTACACGAGAATGAACCTCATTGGTTCTTGAGGAAGCTCAAACGTTCTGCGTAACACGAGAATGAATCTCACTGGTTCTTGTTGAAGCTCAACGTGCTGCGTAACACGAGAATGAACCTCATTGGTTCTTGCTGAAGCTCAAACGTGCTCCGTAACATGAGAATGAACCTCATTGGTTCTTGCTAAAGCTCAAATGTGCTGCCTAACACGAGAACGAACCTCATTGGTTCTTGAGGAAGCTCAAACGTTCTGCGTAACACCAGAATGAATCTCACTGGTTCTTGTTGAAGCTCAACGTGCTGCATAACACGAGAACGAACCTCATTGGTTCTTGCTGAAGCTCAAACGTGCTGTGTAACACGAGAATGAACCTCATTGGTTCTTGCTGAAGCTCAAACCTGCTGAGTGACACAAGAATGAACCTCATTGGTTCTTGCTGAAGCTCAAACGTGCTGCGTAACACGAGAATGAACCTCATTGGTTCTTGCTGAAGCTCAAACGTGCTGCGTAACACGAGAATGAACCTCATTGGTTCTTGCTGAAGCTCAAACGTGCTGCGTAACACGAGAACAAACCTCATTGGTTCTTGCTGAAGCTCAAACGTGCTGCGTAACACAAGAATGAACCTCATTGGTTCTTGCTGAAGCTCAAACGTGCTGCGTAACACGAGAACAAACCTCATTGGTTCTTGCTGAAGCTCAAACGTGCTGCGTAACACGAGAACAAACCTCATTGGTTCTTGCTGAAGCTCAAACGTGCTGCGTAACACGAGAATGAACCTCATTGGTTCTTGCTGAAGCTCAAACCTGCTGCGTAACACGAGAACGAACCTCATTGGTTCTTGCTGAAGCTCAAACGTGCTGCGTAACACGAGAACGAACCTCATTGGTTCTTGCTGAAGCTCAAACCTGCTGCGTAACACGAGAATGAACCTCATTGGTTCTTGCTGAAGCTCAAACCTGCTGCGTAACACGAGAATGAACCTCATTGGTTCTTGCTGAAGCTCAAACGTGCTCCGTAACATGAGAATGAACCTCATTGGTTCTTGCTAAAGCTCAAACGTGCTGCGTAACACGAGAACGAACCTCATTGGTTCTTGCTGAAGCTCAAACCTGCTGCGTAACACGAGAATGAACCTCATTGGTTCTTGCTGAAGCTCAAACCTGCTGCGTAACACGAGAATGAACCTCATTGGTTCTTGCTGAAGCTCAAACGTGCTCCGTAACACGAGAACGAACCTCATTGGTTCTTGCAGAAGCTCAAACGTGCTGTGTAACACGAGAATGAACCTCATTGGTTCTTGCTGAAGCTCAAACGTGCTGCGTTACACGAGAATGAACCTCATTGGTTCTTGAGGAAGCTCAAACGTTCTGCGTAACACGAGAATGAATCTCACTGGTTCTTGTTGAAGCTCAACGTGCTGCGTAACACGAGAATGAACCTCATTGGTTCTTGCTGAAGCTCAAACGTGCTCCGTAACATGAGAATGAACCTCATTGGTTCTTGCTAAAGCTCAAATGTGCTGCCTAACACGAGAACGAACCTCATTGGTTCTTGAGGAAGCTCAAACGTTCTGCGTAACACCAGAATGAATCTCACTGGTTCTTGTTGAAGCTCAACGTGCTGCGTAACACGAGAACGAACCTCATTGGTTCTTGCTGAAGCTCAAACGTGCTGTGTAACACGAGAATGAACCTCATTGGTTCTTGCTGAAGCTCAAACCTGCTGAGTGACACAAGAATGAACCTCATTGGTTCTTGCTGAAGCTCAAACGTGCTGCGTAACACGAGAATGAACCTCATTGGTTCTTGCTGAAGCTCAAACGTGCTGCGTAACATGAGAATGAACCTCATTGGTTCTTGCTGAAGCTCAAACGTGCTGCGTAACACGAGAATGAACCTCATTGGTTCTTAACCTCATTGGTTCTTGAGGAAGCTCAAACGTGCTGCGTTACACGAGAATGAACCTCATTGGTTCTTGAGGAAGCTCAAACGTTCTGCGTAACATGAGAATGAACCTCATTGGTTCTTGCTGAAGCTCAAACGTGCTGCGTAACATGAGAATGAACCTCATTGGTTCTTGCTGAAGCTCAAACGTGCTGCGTAACACGAGAATGAACCTCATTGGTTCTTGAAGCTCAAACCTGCTGCGTAACACAAGAATGAACCTCATTGGTTCTTGCTGAAGCTCAAACATGCTGCGTAACACAAGAATGAACCTCATTGGTTCTTGCTGAAGCTCAAACGTGCTGCATAACACGAGAATGAACCTCATTGGTTCTTGATGAAGCTCAAACATGCTGCGTAACACAAGAATGAACCTCATTGGTTCTTGCTGAAGCTCAAACATGCTGCGTAACACGAGAATGAACCTCATTGGTTCTTGAGGAAGCTCAAACGTGCTGCATAACATGAGAATGAACCTCATTGGTTCCCTTTCGAGGGAACTCGCACTGCGTCCCGAAGGGGGCGCTATGGGAACGCCCTCAGCGTGAATGCGTCTGATGCACGTGTGTCAACTAGTCCAATGGCGAGAGTGAACGTCACCGGCGGGTGACGTCACGACCAGGAAAGTATAAATACACATCCGGAAAGACTGGCTTCAGCTTTTGTGCCTCAGCAAAGCGCTCTGTGTTAAACTGTCTCTGTCTATTTATTGTTGTTTGTCCTCAAGCATTATATATATTCTAGACAGAAGCTTATTGGCGAGCAAATAGCAACTTGAGTCATGTGTGCTTCCCTGCCCTCGCCACTGTACGAGTGGGGATACACGCGATTCATGTGTTGTTTGTTTTAGAGCAGAGCATGCACGTCAGTTCTTGTAAAAAAAGGGGATCTGACAGTGTTCATTCATTTTTCCCGATGTGATGCACTATCGAGATTTTTAGCTCTGCACCTCTTGGCTTTTTTCTCGAGGGAATAAAGTCTTAAGCAATAAAGAATCTATGGCCTTGGATCAAGCGTTTGCCGAGGCGACGCGTTGATTTCGGGTCTGCAAACTGCAATAAAGATTCTAGTGGCACGGATCTCGCGTCTGCCGAGGCGACGCGTAGATTTCGTGTCTGCAAACTGCAATAAGTTTCTAGTGGCTCTCATCTCGCGTCTGCCGAGGCGACGCGTAGATTTCGAGTCTGCAAACTGCAATAAAGAATCTAGTGGCACGGATCTCGCGGCTGCCGAGGCGACGCGCAGATTTCGTGTCTGCAAACTGCAATTAAGATTCTAGTGGCTCTGATCTCGCGTCTGCCGAGGCGACGCTTAGATTTCGAGTCTGCAAACTGCATTAAAGAATCTAATGGCTCTGATCTCGCGTCTGCCGAGGCGACGCTTAGATTTCGAGTCTGCAAACTGCAATTAAGATTCTAGTAGCTCTGATCTCGCGTCTGCCGAGGCGACGCTCAGATTTCGAGTCTGCAAACTGCATTAAAGAATCTAATGGCTCTGATCTCGCGTCTGCCGAGGCGACGCTTAGATTTCGAGTCTGCAAACTGCAATTAAGATTCTAGTAGCTCTGATCTCGCGTCTGCCGAGGCGACGCTCAGATTTCGAGTCTGCAAACTGCATTAAAGAATCTAATGGCTCTGATCTCGCGTCTGCCGAGGCGACGCTTAGATTTCGAGTCTGCAAACTGCAATAAAGAATCTAGTGGCACGGATCTCGCGTCTGCCGAGGCGACGCGTAGATTTCGTGTCTGCAAACTGCAATAAAGATTCTAGTGGCTCTGATCTAGCGTGTTTGCCGAGGCAACGCGTAGATTAGGGTGTGCAGACAGCAGTTATAAATATTAAACCAATCATTCAGACCGTGTACACTTGTCTGGTGGTTCATTGATCCATTTAATTTGAGGAATTAAATGGGATATTGCCTGGTTTTAAAAAAAGCTATATGTCTGCACTAATAACTCTTTATTTAGACTTTCATCCAGACCGTTGTTACCTGTCTGGTTGATATGTGACTGCATTTAATTTTGAGAGATTAAATGTGATTTGATGTGTGTATGGCCTGTATGGCCTATATGCCTATATATACATACATACTATATTTAGCATTTCTTTCAGACCATATTAACGTGTCTGATAGATCATTTGTTGCATTTAATTTTGAGGAATTAAATGGACAGTTGGCTGTAATTTAATTTTGAGAAATTAAAATAATACATATTTATCTGACTTTAAGTAGTTAGATTCATGTATTAGTTCAGCCTTTCATGTAGATCCTGACGCCTGTGGTGTTAGGCTTCTTGGGGCAGCCCCTGCGGGGTGGAGCGGTGTACACCTCAGTATACGGTGCCCGTGCCACTTCGTTGCCCTCAGGGGACCGATCTGCCAACCCCATCACTCTTAGTGCTCTGGGGTGCAGCGGTTTCCAGCAAGCTTTGATTCAGCGCTCACTCGACGCTGGATCAGGTTCGCACCCTCTGAGGAGGGTCGAAAAGCAGTCATATGGGTTATTTCCTGCCAGTGTATTTCAGGTCACCAAAGTGGCTGCTCTAGGTATACCAGAGACCAGTCTTGAGAGGCTGGTTCCCTTTTGTGGTTTTTCTGGCAGAGTTGAGGCTTCTGCCAAAGATGTATCTCAATGGGCGGGCTCTGGTAATGGAGCAAAAAGTAAACTCTTTTGCGAAAGGAGCTACAAAATGGGTTCCTCCTCCCAGCAGAGAGTTAGGGTTTTTAGGGCCGCTACTGTTTTGTTCCAAAGAAGGATGGAGAGTTGCATCCTATATTAGATCTTAATCATTTGAATCAGTCAGTCAGGAGACTTAGGTTCAAAATGTTGACTCTAAACCAGATCTGAGGACTGGTTTGTCATGATAGTTCTAAAGGGTGCATACTTCCATGTCTCCATCCTTCTACAGCATAGGAAGTTCCTCGGGTTTGCTTTCAGGGGCAAAGTATACCTATATTAGGTTCTTCCATTTGGTCTAGATCCATCACCCCACACGTTCATGGAATGCGTAGATGCAGCTCTGGCCTTGCTCAGGCTGCAGGGCACACGCATTATGAACTGATAAGATGACTGGCTAATATTAGCGCAGTCGGAACAGATGGTCAGTTCAACATTGAGATGTTGTTCTTGCTCATAAAAAATTGGGGTTGTGGCTGAACGCCAAGAAGAGTGTGCATTCTCCATTACAGAGAACCACCTTCCTGGGCATGGTATGGATTCAGTGACGCTGCGGGCCGTTCTGTCGCCCACTTGTATTGCTGCAATCTTTTCAGTCACACAGGAGATATAACTAGGCCAGTCACTCACTGTAAAACTGATGACCAACGGTGATACCTTTTGGCCTGCTGTTCATGAGACCCTTACAGTGGTGGTTCAGGACCAAGGGTTTTCCCTGAGGGGGAATCCACTTCCTATGATCAAGATCACGCAGCGGTGTCTCCGCGCCTTGGTTATATGGAGGAAAAGTTGGTTCCTGTCCCAGGGACCTGTGTTAGGAGCTTAATATCATTGAGTCACTCTCATGGTAGATGTTTCTCTCACAGGCTGGGGAGTGGTAATGGAAGGCCGCTCAGCTCAAGGGCTGTTGAGGAGTCATCATCTTTCGTGGCACTAATTGCCTGGAGATGATGGCGGGCTTCAATGCGTTGAAGTTCTTCCTTCCAGACCTGAGAGGTCATCGAGCTGTCTGGGAAAACAGACAATTCATCGATGGTCTCTTATATAATTCAACAGGGGGGTTTGCGTTTGCGCCCACTATCTGGCGCACCAGATCCTCCTGTGGTCCCTGGGGAAGATGCTCTCCTCGAGAGCAATCTTATTTCAGGGACCTACAGTATAGGAGCAGACATCCTGTCGAGACAGGGGCTGAGGCCAGGGGTATGGAGACTTCACCCCAAAGTGGTGAAGCTCATTTGGGAGATTTATAGCTACGTGAAGGTGGATCTTTCGCGTCTCAGGATACGACACACTGTCCACTGTGGTTATCCCTTACACATCCAGTTCCTCTTGGACTGGATGCCATGGTACAGACATGGCCGAGGCTACGACTGTACGTTTTTTCCCCCAATTGTTCTGCTCCCAGGAGTTCTGGACAAAATTCGCCGGGAAGGGATAAGTCTACTGCTAGTAGCGCCTTACTGGCCAAGTCGGATATGGTTCTTGGACCTTGTGTCTCTCCTTGACGGCTCTCCCTCGGAGATTCCGATCAGGAGAGACCTATCTCATGCGACGGGCCTGATTTTTCACCCCGCCCAGAAGTATTCAACCTGTGGGTTTGGCCCCTGAGGGGGCCCAACTCATAGTATCTGGTCTCTCGACCGAGGTTGTGGTGACCATACTTTACTCCAGAACTCCAACCACAAGGAAACTATCCTCGTATTGGATTGTACCTCGTTGGTACAATTGTGGGGAATAACCCTTTGAGGTATCGTTTCCTTCGTGGCACTCTGAGGCTGAGGCCTGCAACATGCACTAGGGTTCCTGCTTGGGAGTTGGCCTTTATGTTGGAAGGCTTATCTGCAGCTCCATTTGAGCCGCTTGATTCTGTTTATACTGTTTTCCTCCTTGCCATTTCTTCCCTAAAAGAGTAGGAGACCTTCAGGCCATATCTGTATCCCCTACGTGCCTTGAGTGTGCACCAGGGGTGGTCAAAGTGTTCCTTTACCCTACCGGGTTATATACCTATGGTTCTGACCAATATGACATGGCCTATAGTGCTGCAAGCTTTCTGTCCTCTGTTCTTAGATCCAGACCAGGAAAAGTGGATTCTTGTGTGTCCAGTGTGAGCACTGGACACCTGATATCCACAGAGCTGCCCTGTGGAGGATCTCAGATCAACTGTTTGTTTGGACCGCGCAATTAGGGGTCTCCCTGCGTCCATACAATTGGTTAGCAAGTGGATAGTTGAGACTATATCACTTGCGTATGAGGTCTCCGGCCAGCAGTATTCACTGTCTGCCAGAGCTCGCTCTACTAGGAGTATGGCGGCCTCCAAGGCCTTGATGTTGGGGGTTTTCCTCAAGGAAGTCTGTGATGTGGCGGGCTGATCCTCGCCACTCACGTTGTGAGATGATGTATCTCGACCTGGATGCAGCTCCAGGCTCTTCAGTGCTCTTGTCTTAGTGTGCCACAGTTTCACACAGACAGGCATTTTGGAATTATGGCGTTTTGGGATATCGTTCCCATAGCGCCCCCTTCGGGACGCAGTGCGAGTTCCCTCGAAAGGGAACGTCTCAGGTTATGACTATAACCATAGTTCCCTGAGAGAGGGAACGAGACACTGCGTCGCGTTGCCATACTCCCTGCATCCCTGTGATCGATTTGCTTCGGCAGTTTAAGCTGAAGCCAGTCTTTCCGGATGTGTATTTATACTTTCCTGGTCGTGACGTCACCCGCCGGTGACGTTCACTCTCGCCATTGGACTAGTTGACACACGTGCATCAGACGCATTCACGCTGAGGGCGTTCCCATAGCGCCCCCTTCGGGACGCAGTGTCTCGTTCCCTCTCTCAGGGAACTATGGTTATAGTCATAACCTGAGACGTTCTTGCTGAAGCTCAAACGTGCTGCGTAACACGAGAATGAACCTCATTGGTTCTTGATGAAGCTCAAACATGCTGCGTAACACGAAAATGAACCTCATTGGTTCTTGAGGAAGCTCAAACGTGCTGCGTAACACGAGAATGAACCTCATTGGTTCTTGAGGAAGCTCAAACGTGCTGCATAACATGAGAATGAACCTCATTGGTTCTTGCTGAAGCTCAAACGTGCTGCGTAACACGAGAATGAACCTCATTGGTTCTTGAAGCTCAAACCTGCTGCGTAACACAAGAATGAACCTCATTGGTTCTTGCTGAAGCTCAAACGTGCTGCGTAACACGAGAATGAACCTCATTGGTTCTTGCAGAAGCTCAAACGTGCTGCGTAACACGAGAATGAACCTCATTGGTTCTTGAGGAAGCCCAAACGTGCTGCGTAACACGAGAATGAACCTCATTGGTTCTTGAGGAAGCTCAAACGTGCTGCATAACATGAGAATGAACCTCATTGGTTCTTGCTGAAGCTCAAACGTGCTGCGTAACACGAGAATGAACCTCATTGGTTCTTGAGGAAGCTCAAACGTGCTGCATAACATGAGAATGAACCTCATTGGTTCTTGCTGAAGCTCAAACGTGCTGCGTAACACGAGAATGAACCTCATTGGTTCTTGCTGAAGCTCAAACATGCTGCGTAACACGAGAATGAACCTCATTGGTTCTTGAGGAAGCTCAAACGTGCTGCGTAACACGAGAATGAACCTCATTGGTTCTTGAGGAAGCTCAAACGTGCTGCATAACATGAGAATGAACCTCATTGGTTCTTGCTGAAGCTCAAACGTGCTGCGTAACACGAGAATGAACCTCATTGGTTCTTGAAGCTCAAACCTGCTGCGTAACACAAGAATGAACCTCATTGGTTCTTGCTGAAGCTCAAACGTGCTGCGTAACACGAGAATGAACCTCATTGGTTCTTGCAGAAGCTCAAACATGCTGCGTAACACGAGAATGAACTACATTGGTTCTTGAAGAAGCTCAAACGTGCTGCGTAACACCAGGATGAACCTCATTGGTTCTTGACGTTCAAACATGCTGCGTAAAACTAGAATGAACCTCATTGGTTCTTGAAGATCAAACGTGCTGCGTAACACAAGAATGGACCTCATTGGTTCTTGCTGAAGCTCAAACGTGCTGCTTAATATGAGAATGAACCTCATTGGTTCTTGAAGAAGCTCAAACCTGCTGCGTAACATGAAAATGAACCAGGGATGGGCTGTCGCGAGGAGCATGAGTTCCGGGAACCAGGTACGGTTGGGCCAGTATCCTCCCTGACCTTGCACTGTGTCTGTGCAAGGAGGCTCACTGGGGGAAACGCATATTTGCGTAGGCCCCGGGGCCAGCTGTGTGCCAGTGCATCCGTGCCGAGGGTCCCCTCGGTCAGCGAATAAAACAACTGGCAATGGGCGGATTCCCGAGAAGCGAACAGGTCCACCTGTGCTTCCCCGAACCGGCTCCATATCAGCTGGACCACCTGGGGGTGGAGTCTCCATTCCCCCGGGAGGGTGAGCTGTCGTGAGAGCGCGTCGGCCACACGATTGAGCTCGCCCAGGATGTAGGAGGCGCGCAGCTACCTGAGTCGGTGCTGACTCCACAGGAGGAGATGGCGGGCGAGTTGCGACATGCGACGGGAGCGTAGACCACCCCACCGACGATGTGTTGTCCATCCGGACCAGTACATGCTTGCCCTGCAGCAGCGGTCGAAACCGGCGCAGCGCAAGGAGTACTGCCAGCAACTCGAGGCAGTTGATATGCCAATGGCGATGGGGTCCTGTCCAGGAGCCCGACGCTGACTGACCACTGCATATGGCACCCCAGCCGGTGGTGGAGGCATCTGTTGTGACAACAACATGCCTGGACACATGTTCTAGGGGCACACCGGCCCGTAGAAAAGCAAGGTCTGACCACGGGCTGAATGTGCGGCGACAACTCGGCGTGATGTCCACACTGAGTGAGCCGTGGTGCCATTCCCCCCTCGGGACTCGGTCGTGAAGCCAGTGCTGAAGTGGTCTCATATGGAGCAATCCGAGCGGCGTGACCGCGGCTACGGATGCCATATGCCCCAGGAGCCTCTGAAATTGTTTCAGTGGGACCGCTGTTTTCCGCGAGAACGAGTTCAGGCAGTTCAGCACTGACTGTACACGCTCGTTGGTGAGACGTGCTGTCATGTTGACCGAGTCTAGCTCCACACCGAGAAAAGAGATGCTCTGCACGGGGCAGAGCTTGCTCTTCTCCCAGTTGACCCGAAACCCCCAACTGGCTGAGGTGACTGAGCACCAGGTCCCTGTGTTCGCACAACTGCTCTCGGGACTGGGCCAGAATGAGCCAGTTGTCGAGGTAGTTGAGGATGCGAACGCCCACTTTGGTAAAGACGCGAGGAGACAGGAACAGCCCGAAGGGTAGGACCTTGTACTGATATGCCTGCCCCTCGAACGCAAACCGTAGAAACGGTCTGTGTCGAGGAAGGATCGAGACATGAAAGTACGCGTCCTTCAGGTCTATTGCTGCAAACCAATCCCGGGCGCGAACGCACGTGAGAATGCGTTTCAATGTAAGCATCTTGAACGGGAGCTTGTGAAGGGCCCGATTCAAGACACGCAGATCCAGGATTGGTTGTAACCCCCCGCCTTTCTTGGGTACTATGAAGTAAGGGCTGTATAACCCAGACTCCATCTCGGCTTGAGGGACAGGCTCTATTGCGTCCTTCGCCAAAAGAACCAGTGATGCGCGGGTCAATGTATAAACAACCCGCACCCGACCGACGTTTTCAACTAACTAACTCGGACCGAAAAAAAAAAAAAAAGAAGAACATATTGTACCCGACCCGCTTCCTGACCCGCATTTTTTTAAAAGCAGTAAATGCTCATGGTAGCGTCATTGGGCCATAGACGTAAGAACCCCCCATCAGCCTCCCTGGCCAATAATATCCGGCCTGTGGAGGAGAGAAATGTTTCAGGACCTGACGTGGTGCCCTCAGAGGTGCAGCGGCGAGAGCAGGCAGTTCTTGAGGCGGCCCATCATTTTCCATTTCAGCTGTCAGATGCATATTATTGATGAATGCGATGTTTATGTTTCGACCCTGCTTAAAGAATTAGCCTAATCAGCAGGTCAACTGAGAGAAGGCCCACTTTTGGAAAAGTGTGAAAGCCCTTAGGAGCGCAAATCGTTCTTTTTCTGAATGTTGTAGTGTTATGTAATAAAGGCTTGATTTATTCATTTATTTCGTTTCATTTTCTTAACAATTAAGATGCTGCATGTGTTTATCCAGTCTAATCGAAGTGCGCGTCTCTCCCCCGACTTTCCCAACAAAAATCCCGCCCCCTCTTAGAAAATACATAAAACTGACATTACTGAGCTATATGCATTTAAAAGTAACGTAGCCTATTAAAATTGTACAATTTCATTGCTCAGTTCAACGTGTTGGGAAATCGGGCAATTTGTCCCGCATCAGCATTTATTCAAAAGTTAATAACGCTCAACATTCAAAAGGTAAATAAGGATTTTTCACTTGTATCAGTAGGCTTGGCTATTTCGCCACGTGAATGCCCAATTGAAGCTCTCACAAGCACAAAATGCAGGGATAGAATATGTTAATAAAGTATTTATTAACGCATTTTAGACGAACAAAAACAGGTAGGCTAAGCCAAAGACTGAGGCTACAATAACCATAAATAAATGTTCACAAATACCCATGAAAGTAAAACTGAAACCTTTATTAAGTAAAACTGAAAATTACAAAGGTTTAATTGGCATCTTTATTTCAAACGACCCGACCGACCGCGACCCGAATATCATTAAAAATATTTTTGGATGACTCGTAATGACCGCAGGCACCCGCTCATTTTGGATCAACCCGCGCATCACTGAAAAGAACCACAATCTCCGCCCGCAGGACAGAGGCGTTGGGACCTGTCACTGAGGTGAACAGAACGCCGCTGTTTATACCCGGATGCCGGGGGAGGGGCCTGGCATGTAAATCTCACAGGCCAATTCCCATTGGCTTGTTTTGTATCCTTGGAGGTGATTGGGCTCCCTAGCGAGACCCCATTACGTCAGTATCGACGTAACGTTGAACGTGACTGACTGAATGGGAACTAACGTCCAGTGAAGAGGAGCAAATGTACGACCACACCCTAATCGTACCCTAACCCTACCCACAACTCTGTCTCTCCACCCCACTGGACGTCTGGAGAGGAGGAGCTGGCCATCATAGACTGCACTGAGTACCACTTGGAAAATTTGAATGAAACTGATTGACTCCAACTTACCACAGTTGTTTGATGGACTCATAAATGACAGAGCGCAAGAGAGAAAAGAGACTGTAAGCACGAATGACAAGTTAACTGTGCTAAAGATTTAAATTTAAAAAGCTAGCAATGTCAGATTAATGTGATTAATGTACATGTAGCAATATTAGATTATAAAAGATGTCAAAAAACAAAAAAAAAAAAATAAAAAAAAAATAAGAAAGTGCTTGTCTGAGGGAATTAAAAGATACCCACAACTAGTTTAAACAAGTACTACATTTTTTTATCTCTTATAACCTTATAAAAAGCGCAGACACTGGACAAGGATGAATGTTTTGAGTGCAGATATGTAGGCTCTCTCTCTTAGGTTCTCACTCAGGTTATGAGTTTGACTGTGTACACATCAAAAAATAATAATAATAAAAATTTAAGCTTACTCTGCTCTTAATGAATCACACATGCAAAAGCAGATCACCGACTCTCATGGAATAACTTATAGATTGGAATAACTTATAGATCAGATTGTTTTTTGTTACCTTTTTTTTTTCTCTCTCGATTTTTGAAGCATGACAGGGTGTTTTGGCATTCACTTTCATGGTGTAGTTGTCAGGTATGCTAAAACTCTCTGAGGTTCTGAAAATGAAGACAGGAAGATGGGTATGGAACAGATGGAAGCAAATCTTCTATATCTGGAGAATACATGTCTGCCAGTGTGGGATCAATAATTGGTTGCTGATGATGCCAAATACAACAAACACTTTGAGTGTGTAGTGAAGTGAGGATGCTCTGGGGCTGACCTCAGTGCTTCAGTCCTGGAAAAAAGAGCAGTTTTTATGAATGGTCTGGGAGCAGTCTGTTTTTGTGCTATCAGAGACTAGGGTTCATCAGATTGTTTTTGGTGGTCCTTGGCAATATAAAATAAAAGAAAGAATCTTAGAGGAGAATGGGTGGAATCAAGAAATACACAAAGTAGTAATCTTTGTAAATATATATATATTTACAGTTCTTTCCACCTGCTGCCATGTTTCAAAAGTGTGCAAGGTAAATTTGATTGAAAAAATTATTAGGATGCATAGTTTTACATGGCTAATAACAGAATATTTAAGATGTACACCACCCCTTTATATTCAATAAATAAATAAAATATTTGAATTAAGATTTTATTGGGCTGTGTAATAATGTAATAATGTAGATTTTTAATGTGCTTATTAATACATTTGTAATAATGTATATTTTTAATGTGCAATGCTGTCTCAGTCCTGCCTTGGTCTGCTCTTCGATTTTGCACATTAGGTTGCATGTTAATGTAGCCATTGTGCTGTTTGGTTTCATCAGAGCCAATGATTTTCTTCTGTATTCTTGGTTTCTTTCACTCAACTAGCATGTTTGTGAGAGAGAGAGAGAGAGAGAGAGAGAGAGAGAGAGAGAGAGAGCGCATTCTTGGAGCAATGAAAAATTTCCTTTGAGGATCGGCAAGAAAAAAAAATGCTGTAATAATAAATTAATTTGTTCAACATATTAGTAATAAACTTTACTGCAGATCTACAAGGTTATAACTTTTAAATATGATGCCACTATATTTAAAGTATTATGAATGAATAAGCAGTCAGGCATTATGGAAGATGAAGCATATCCTTGTCCACAGATGTACAGTATTGTTAACTTTGCACATGATGCACAAATGACCTTGTCTTTTCCTTTGGAAGTGTCAAAAAATACAGACCACCAAAGGAGTGTGATTCTATTTTCAGAGGAATATATTCTGATACATATTTTCACCTCTCTGGGGTGAAAAGGTTTGGGCTACATTTTCTCACAGAAAATCTCATAGTGGAAAGCTGCTTAATGTCATAGTGTTACATCTCACTGAAGAGATGTGATTGAAGTGATTATTGAAAAATAAAACAAAACAACAACAAAAAAAGCAATAACAACAATGGAAAAAAAATAAAAATAAAAAATGCTGAAGCAATCTCTCAAAAAGATACAGAAAGACTGTACTAGCCACTGTAGAATGGCGTGCAATATTAATGTGTTGAAAATGAGTGTTTTTAAACCTCATTAGTTGTCTAATGACAGGGTTGTCTAGTTGTCTAATGGCTGGCACCGAAGTGCTTTTATTATAATATCCCATCTTACAATCAACAGCTCAAACTCAGAGAATCTGAGAAATTACATTTGTATGATTCATCAGTTTGTGGCCATTGACAAACCATTGTAAATTGAAGGGTACTCCAAAGCTTTCACAAGAGAATCCAACAAACGAATAAACACTAATTGCAAAATACATAATTAAAATTGGTGCAATGAATCACTGTATTACTCTCAACATTTAAACTCAAACAAAGTGTCAGTTTAAGAGTTTTAAGAGTTTTCAAGAGTTTGGTTTGTATTGTAAACATGTCAAGTAGATATTTTCTGCACAGCAAAAGCAAATTATATATGGTAAAACCAATGCCTGTAACGATGTGTATCAAGTGCTGAGGAGGGAAAGCTGAAATTCAGATATACCAATGGGTGTTTTGTTTCTGACATGTGCTGTAAGCTGTAGACCAATCACAACAGACTGGGCCGTCTGACCAATCAGAGTAGAGTAAGCTATTGGAAAGGATGGGTTTGGGAAAAGAGGCTGTAATGTATATTATAAGAAAATGGAAGTTTTTTATTATTATTATTATTATTATTTTATTATTATTATTTTTTTTTTTACCTTGGATGCAGGTAAACCTATTGTAGGAGATCTCCAAAACAAACCTTTAAAAAAGCATAACAGAACTTAATTAATCTGACTAATCGCAATGCATTACTTGTATTATCTTTGACTCTAAATGAACCAAGGACTGTTACTGTGTTATTTTGTACTTGATCTTTTAGAGCTGTAGTGGTCCTGACTCACACGCCTAAAGCAAGATCAGACATGATCTGAAAGAATCAAAGATGGAAAGCAAAAAGATACAAAACAGGGCCATTAAAATGGAGTGAAAAGAGGTAGGACTCAGCTATTTGAGTGGAATAGATGTCTTTACAAGTTATAGTAAAAGTTTGGCACTTTTTTGTGTCACTCACCCCAGTCTTTTGGAAGGAACATGTTTTGCATTCTCAGTCTTTACCGAGTTGAAAATTCATTGCAAAATGGCAGGCAAACCGAGAAATATGTCTGTTTATAGCAGAACGCTATTTGTGCTCTGCACAAAGTTGCTGTCAGAGCATTTTAAATCAGTCACTTATGAGGCTATATATGTGTTAGCATACTGCTTGAGAAAGATTCTGCCTAGAATAGACAGTGATGCATCTCATATATTACCCTAATATATTATTGCACTTTTTTAGCAGCAAAGTAATGCCCAGGTATGAATATTATGCTGTTATGCAATAAATGAACCAATAAGAAAACATCAAAGAATAGGAGGAAAGAAACTGTCACAAGCTGAGAGATACGGACGATGGAGTTGGCATGCTGAAATTAGGGGCCATCAATCCAAAATGAGCAGGACATTATCTAAATGACTGACAATGAATGATTTAATGTATAGCTTCATCTGCTAATTCTATTCATCATTTTTAACATTTTTCACTTCATCTTTGGCAAAATAACAGTGTATCTGAGCACATGAGAGCTTTTGACAACACAACAAAGAACAATATTAATAGCAACAATAGAAGTATTAAATCAGATACAGCAAATATAGTATCCTACAAAATTGTAAAGTAGCATCATAAAAATTACATTGGTTAAAATACATGCTCTTTTACTACAATCCAAATGTATTTGGTGGGTGATTTTTCATATTGAGATTTTTGAAAGGGTTCACATTCTTTACTTCTGACATTATTTATTTATGTATTTATTCATTCATTTACTTACTAAGAATGTAAATAGGCATTAAACAAAAGAAGTGTTGCATTAAGTACTGTTTAGTTGTCGCATGTTCCCGCCACTCTGTCTCCTTGTTATTAGTACCTTCACCTAGATCTACATTGTGTTCACCATGCCTGTCTTCCTGTTGTATTATTGTAATTAACCCTCTGGAGTCTGAGGCTGATTTGGGGCCTGGAGAAGTTTTGACATGCCCTGACATTTGTGCTTTTTTCAGTCGTTCATAAACATATTAATGGAAAAAGTGTCATTACACTGTATTCAGCACAAACTAGGCTACAATAATATGTGAGGAACATGTATGTACATGTTTGTGTTTTTGAAGGAATAACGTTTATGTGTGGTTAATGAAAAAACAAAAAACTTAAGTCACTGAAATAAGGCCAAAAAGTATATATATATATATATATATATATATATATATATATATATATATATATATATATATATATATATATATATATATATATATATATATATAATGTATTTCTGTGATGCAAAGAGTCTGACTATAGGTTTTTAGTTTAAAAGCATGCACATTTGGAGAAATATTGATGAATTCTCATATGTTTATGTCAATTTTCTATACAGATTTGATTCTATACAGAGTTTACTCTATATTCATTGTCATCACTATGAGCGCTGGTGTTTTCAATTCATTCTTGCAGTCGGAGGGCGCTCTGTACACCTTTAGTCAACAAATTATTCTAAATAAGAAGAGGAAATATCAGGAACTAACGGCATGTCTTCCAGAGGTCATTAACTATGGCTTTTACATACAGATAAACACTTTTCAAGACAATACATGATTGAGATGATGTTTGACTCATAATTTGCCTCTGAATAGCGCTGGCTCCGTGGGCGTGGCTGCATTAGCGGATAATGAGCTGAAACATGGACTTCTGACATGTGTCTCTTTTCATACAGATTACATAAACACAGAATTTTTGTTTTCGATTTGACTTGCACGATTTAAAACCTGACATTTCAACGTTTCTTTTGACATAAGTCTAATTTTTTTGTGATTAGTATTCACTAAGTTACAGTTCATTTTCTGAGGACTATCAGATTGGACTTTGTTCAGAGGGAGACGAGAGATCATGCATCATTTTAGTTTTCTTTATTTTGCAAAAAGCACAACATTTTGTTTTTACTCTGAGTGTATACAATAACAGAAGATGTTCTATAGTTTCAATTGATATATTACTTATGTCTCTATGACAAAAAAATGACGGAGTATTTTAAGTAAATTTTTGCTGCAATGTAATTAAAACCCTGCAAAACGCGCCGGCGCGTTTTCAGACCTCAGGGAGTTAACACCTCAGTATAGCGATGCAGTCTTTCAGATGTTAAACCAAAGCCATAACATTTGCGGTCATTAAAAACCCAAAGTGTTTCTCATGGATGTGAACCTGAATTTCTAATCCCTATCTATGAACTGGCTATATTAGTTTGTAGTTTTGCAGTAATAGAGAGTGTGTGATGATGTGCATTCTTGTCCCCTGTACAGTTACATAATATTGGGGAGACTCTTTAAAGCACAAGGACATTGATAGTTCTCTAACGAAGTTGAGAATAAAATGACAGTTAGACACATGACAAACATTTCTCATGAACAAAGATGTGCTGTAAGTAGGTTACATACTTGCTGGTCTGCATCTGCTAACCGAGCAACTTTGAGATGAACTGGAATGCTAAGAAATGCTCTCTCCAACTATTATGGACCTGCTTGGTAGATACAGCAGAGCTGAGTGAAACCCACTCAACGACCTTTAATTCATCGATAAAATAGCCATTAACAGAACGAATAGGCTATTGATTTCTTGGTTGTCCTCTTCTCATTGCAAAGGAAGTCTTAAACCACAATGGAACGATAAGGTGCTGACTCAATGTAGCCCATTGAAGGTCTTTGCCTGCACAAGAGTGTGGACAAGACAAAACTGTTTGCATGAGCAGGTGGATTGTAGTCCTGTTTTGCATTCCCTCACTGTGAGGTGTACCATTAGCAGGCCCTAACCTAATTAATGGAGCAGCCAGCAGGATAGGAGAGGTGCTGAGTGCTGCTGGTAATGTGATGTCACTGCGCATTAGACTGATGGGCCTGAACTCTCGGCTGGGATATGCCGAAACGCTTTCCCTGTCACGGGCTGCTTTCCTTGCCATTCCGACCCCAGACAGACCCATTCTCCTCTCCCTGCTCAACATCGTACAGTGCCTCTGATTCAATCACATCTGTTCATTCAATTCTGCAGATCTCCATAGGCATGCTGATTAAATGAAACACAAATCGAGAATTTTTTTTCTGTTATCCACAGTGGCAGGATAATGGATGGACCTCTCTGCACTCTCTTGGTTGGTCTACGGCATCTGTGCTGTTTAGTTTTGCTTGAGTCATTCATGGGCAGGGCAGCAAGATTGAATCAGTCGGCAAAGTTGAATGAGTGACTCGTGAGAGGATGGATGGGCTGCTAATCTGATCTGGAGCCTGTGGGCCTTGACTTTCAGCTGTGGGAAGTGACCGCCTCAACCACATATTAGCCACTGCAGTCTGCTGACAAAGCCTGTTCCTCAGCCCATCGCAAGCTTGGGCATCAGTCACAAACACTGGTGAAGACTCTTACACACACTCACAGACACTCGAAAGCACTTTTAGATTAAGTTGTCACATCTCCAGTTCCTGCAATCTTTTGCTTCTTGTCATAAGGTGTTTCATGTTTCACTTCACGGCTGTTTTTCCCCTTTATGTTGTTCTCAACAGGTTTTGCTTTAGGACCCAGATTTTATGTCTGTGTATTTTGTTATCCAAAAACATGTATAATATAAATGTGATATTCATGTTAATTGCATTTCATTGTTTGCATATTGCATGGTTTGGATTGAGACCCACCAGTTGAGAATCTCTGTTGTATGACTACTTGCTAACGGCTACTTTTTTTCTTTTTTTTTTTAACAATTTCATTTTTCACCAGAAAACTGCTGTGAGATGGTTGCTGTGTTGGAGAAGGTAATTGTTCTGCAGGTGCTCATCCCGTCTGGGACACCAAATTACAGCTTGATATCAAACAGGGAAGCATAAAAATGTGTGTTTCACATGATGACAATGATATTGGCATGCTGTGATAGTGAGAGGGAAGTACTTCTGGGCATAATACTGACCTGCAGAACAAATGTGAAGAAAAATACTGCATCATAACACCTTTATTATCTCTTCCCATTTTGATCAAATTCAGTCTTTCTTTCTTGTAAATGAATCCAAAAAACAAAAATGTTTTGCAGAGCAAAATGTTCCAGGGGGCTTGAAATATTGACATCATCTCTGGTGAGCTCCATGGAGCTTGAAAGAAAGTACACATGGAAAATGTGCTCTCTTCATCTAATATGTCCAACTATGCTCAGTCTTTGTTAATGTTGCGGTTTGCTCAGTTAGCAACTGACAGTGCCTCATAACACTCAAAATCTCAGATGCTATAAGTGTGCATTGAACTGCAAAAAGACTGCCCAGGAAACCATGGCCCATCAAACTAGCTCCAATTTTCTCATGTCAGCAGGAACACATCAACATAGATGATTTTACCTTTGTGACAGCTGGGTACTTTGGCTTTTTTTTTTTTTTTCACATTAAGTTTTTATGTGTGTAATAAGCACAGTGTTGTGATAGTCACATATCTAGTGACCCACGTATAGGGTTGGAGAGGTGAAGCAGGAAAAATTGAAGAAAATTTTTTAGAATATCTGAATCAAAATAATTTATTATGTAGCATAGGAGTTGCCAACTTATGGCACATCTGCCAACTTATGGCACAAGGAGGGGTAATCACTGTCACACAATCTATGTATTTGTATATGGAGTGCCACAAGGATCTGTGTTAGGCCCTCTCTTATTTTCAATATATATGCTGCCACTTGGTAATATTATGAGAAAACATGGAATTAGTTTCCACTGTTATGCCAATGATACTCAGTTATATATTTCAACATGGCCAGATGAAATCTCAGAATTATCCAAGATGGCAGAGTGTGTTAAAGTTATAAAAATGTTTGATTACCTGTAATTTTCTTCTGTTAACCCTCTATGGTAAGGTGTTGCATCCAGGCAACATAGTCTATTTTAGTTTGTTTTTAATAAAATAAGACACCAATCTATTGATCAAACCTATCTCAGGGCAGAAGAACTCAAATGCCAGTCAATGAAAGTGCAAAAAAAGTGATCACATGACCCACAGGAGTCCATTTTGTGTCCTGTTTCAGCACATGTCACATGGCTCCATATTTTCTCAAAAAAATACATAAATAAATAAATAAAATAAATAAAAAGTGCATTTTTCACTCATTTGTGTCCATGTAATCACCCCAAAAAATATGAGTCACCTTCACTGGCAAGTAAAGAAGTATTTTCAAGATCTTTACATTATATATCATCAAATGTTTTAGAGAAAATAACAAAAAAAAAAAAAAAAAAACTGTGTGCACCATAGTGGGAGAGTGGGATAAAGGCAGCGAAGGATACAATACATCCATGCTGCCTTCAAATCTCAATCAATCAGGTTGTGACACGATCACATGATTTGGCGCGCCTTGTTGCCTTCATATGCTGCTTCATAATGCTGCCAGCATTTTTCAGCAAGTCCCATGTGCACCTGGATACTAATCTTGACTGGGAAAGCACATGTCTGGTTCACTTTGTTTTGTTGTGGCTATGACATTAACATATGTTATAGCATGTTGAGGCCATGACATAATAACTTATGGGAACGTGATATTTCATGGCCACAAGATCATCTTGTCAAGGTAAAAATAGTGTTGTAGTACTCAAGACCAGTCTTGGTCTCGAGACCAGTCTTAAGACCATTTTTTTGAAGGTCTCGGTCTTGTCTGGGTCTTCAGACTAAAAGGACTCGGGATTTTATTTCAAGACAACTGTGGGGATATCGCTAAATTGCCGTTGCATTGTCTGCTTTCTTTGTTAACATCATTAATTTGATTGGATGTAAAACTACCTGCTTCAAATGCAATCAATAACTTATTTCTAATTTCATTTATTTTGTTACTATTGTGCCAGGTCAGAAATCAATAAGGGATTGTCAAAATTGTCACCAAAATTAGTACAAATGCCCACAAAATTCAAGATATGATTGCCTAAATGTATTCTAAATGTAATTATTGATTTAAAATAAGATATTTCTCAGGCCGTAAATATGGATTTTTACGATGAATTTGAAGAGTGATAGTCTGGTCTTGTCTTGGTCTCAACCCCCCAAAGTTTTGGTTTCGACTTGGTCTCGGTTTAGGTGGTCTTGACTACAACACTAGGTAAAGACATCTTTATGTTGTGGTCATACAATCTGAAGTTGCACTGCTTTATGTCATTCTTATTTCAAAATAAAATGTTAATTTATTAATAATTGCCATTTATATAATCCGAGGCTGGTATAGTCACTCAGGTTTGTTTAAATGTGAAGATCTTGAGGCCACGACATATCATGTTTACTTGAATTATTATGTCATGGCCTTAACATGCTATGACATTCCCATACGTTAATACTGTATGTTGCGGCAACAATAAAGCTAAGTGAACTGAACAATTCACCGTACAATCTACAGTTTTTAGGTAATTATTCCTCATAGTCACAGTCTACTTTAATTTATAGGCTACTGTACTATTACAGTGTGAGAATTTACCAGCACTATTCAACAGAAGCGCACAGCTCCTAAACTATTCAAAAAGAGCAAGACTCAGATCAAGGTAATGCTTTCACTCAAGTTTTTTTTTTTGCTTCCATCACGCTGTTGCGATTGAGTGGATCACAGCTCAAAGTTCAACTGCATTTGTTACTCCTAACTTTCAGAATGAAAACTAACAATGCTGGATATTTTCGACTTAGCAGACAGAGACCTCAAATGAACAATTCACCCAAACATGAACATTCTGTCATCATTTGCTCACCCTTATACCACTCCAAACCCATAAGACTTCCATTCATCTTTGCAACACAAATGAAGATATATTTTTAATATTCTCTCATCCTTTTTGTCGATCTATTGAAAGCCCATGCAACCAAATATTTCACTCTTCAGAAGGGACAAAAAGACATCATAAACATAATTTTCCATAATTAAACAAATTATGCTTAAAATAATTAAATCCATAAATCAAGCCATTTAATTCAAGTTTTCGGAAGAGACATGATGATAGTGTATATTATAATTGATGCCATTTATTAAAGCTAATAGGGGTGGGGGTGGTATGGCACAAGGGAAACAAGGGAAACTAAAAGTTTGTGTACTCCTGGTTGTTCATTAAAAAAATAAATATAGCAGTAAAATTGGCTACATGAGCAAATACTAGTTTGCATGCATCATTTTTAATTGCATGCTCTATTTACATATTTCAACAAAAAACACATGACACCTCAAAGTGGGTATGATATTTTTGCACTCCAGCTTGGCTGAATTTCTGGCCAGCTAGTGTTATTTTTGTATAAAGGGCATATTGCACATCTCTGACTCACTCTCTGTCCTACATTAAAAACCATTTAGCCTCTCTTTTAAAGAAGATAGACCTTTTTGTCCAAATGATTAGACAGTGATAAAAGTATAAAGTGGTTTTGCTTGAATAGAGTAACTACAATGAATGCCAGTGTTAATAGTCACATGAAAATGGATTACTTCCAGAAATTAGTCTTTTTCATACTATTAGTTTCATTAGTTGCATTAGTTTTAAAAATACTTAAAGTGCCTGGAAACACATTGATGTCGGTCTTAGGAGAATCGAGAAATTCTGATCACTTACAATAGTAGTCAAGGTTTCTTGTACTTAAAAAGGCATAATTTAATTTTACATTACCATTTTCTATTATCTCTCTCTCTCTCTCTCTACACAGACATTTTTTTTTTTTTTTTTTAATGCTACTGTATGCCTTTAACTTTGCATGAGTAATGAATTATCTATGTGCTGCTATGTCTTGGCTGCAGTCAGAAATTGCATCTGAAATTGCGCAAAATATATGCTTACAGTTTCAATAAATTACTTTTTTGAACTGGGAAAGTTGATGTTTTACATGGATAAAAGGCAAAATTTAGATTTTTAATTAAATGACCCATTTAAAAATAAGAATTAGGCAGTCTGGCAAGCTTAGGTCCTCAAACTGTGTAAGATGAGAGTCTGAGAGAAGCAGCTTTGGTTTATTAACCATCTGCCCTGTTCTGAACCTGCCCTACATGCTAGTCCGTATGACTCCTGGTCTCAGTCCCACCCTACCAAGCACAAGGCCTGATCACAGCATTTTCCCTGGCGTTAATTGTCACTGCAACCGTCTCTTGGTGCAATGCTCCCTGTGATGGCATTCAAATTCTAGCGAAACACAATTACTGCAGAGCAGCAGGATGTTAAAAGCAAAATTTGTCACTGTTGGCATCAGAGTGTTAGCTAATTGCCAATCTGATTGGAGAAGATGCCTGTGTCCCCCTCCAAATTGCACCCCTGCCACCCTTTTATTTGTGCCAGATCCTCTCCTGCACGGAAAAAAGACCTAGAGTGTTGGAGTCACAGCCTACTGGTTGATACATTCCAGACACTTTAAGCCATGGTGCTCATTTTGGAGATGTGTTTTGACCCAATCCTTTTCTCCATCTACTCTCTTTCATTTCTTATAGTTTCTCCACACTCAGCTAGTGGAAACATTTCAAGAGAAGAATGCTTCATACACATTGAGCTCTGGCCATCATGTGGGAGATGTCAAAATTTGAATCACGCTATGTTATGATCACATTACTGACATTGGGTCTCATTCATGAAACATTGGTAAATATACGAGTAAATATGTGAGTGATTTGCGCATAAAGAGACCTTCCCGAAAACTCTTCTCCTGATTCACAAATACTTCGTAAACGTCAGAAGTGATAGTGAAATGTGTGTGTGTGTGTGTGTTAATGAATTCCAATCAGTCGTAAATGGGACGCACGTGCACGCTCATTCTCAATTACCATAAATCCCGCCCATTAAATCCGACTGACAATTATATATGGGCATCATATTATGACACCAAACGAAGGATTTTGGACATTTTATAGGAAACAATTTCCATAATAAATAAGGGGCCATTAGTTTGCCCAACCGTATTGAAATCAATCCATTATTTGATTAAAGTGCTCCGTTTGCAGATGCTATTACTGGCTCTCACAATAAAAGTAAAAAGAAAAAACATATGTAATAACTATATATAATATTTTTTCAAAATGCTGTGTAAATATGTACCTTATAAGGTGAATTAAAATGCAGCCTTATTAATGAGCAAAACGTTCGGATGTTAAACGCACTATTTACGCGTGGCTGGGAGCAGGTGTAGATTTCTTTTGTACCAACTAACATTTGGAAAATACGAACATTTTAATGAATCTGAAAATTTACGCCAGAACCACTTTACACACGATTTACACAAAAATCCGTTCTGCTCGTGTTGCATGAATGAGACCCAAAGTCACTCAAACATTAATATTAATAAAATGAAAAAAAAAAAAAAAAAAAAAAAAAAAAAACACCCAATGTATCCTTACATTCTCATCTGCCTCACACTCTTTGTTGGAGTTTCAAAAATAGACACAATCCGAAAAGAAAAAAAAAAAGAAAGTTTACAATTTAAAGGGCCCCTATTATGCTCATTTATAGGTTCATAGTTTTGTTTAAGGGGTTCACTAGAATAGGTTTATATGATAAATCCTCTGTTTGAGTATTGGTTTCTTTAAAACCCACCTTCTGAAAAGCACAGTCTGCTCTGATTGGTCAGCTTGCCCCAGTCTGTTGTGATCGGTCCACTGGTTAGAGCATGTCAGAAATGTAATGTCAGTTTTGCCGTATCAGTTCAAGCCTGAGTCCGATAATAAAAAAGTGCGTCCTCACACTGCAAAATATAGTTTAAACTGGGGGAGGTAGGGGACTCTGGAGGAGGACGAGGAGCAGGCAGAGGGTGACACCAAGGAGATGACCATTGGAGGAACCAAGGAGGAGATTAAGGTGGGAAGAGCCAGAGAGGTGATGGGAGGAGCCACGGGATGACCCAGACCAGAGACAGGATAAAGGCTCATGGGGGAACTGATGGAGAGAGGAGCCAAGCTGGAGTCAGGATCCCAAACAAGTAAGGTGGAGACATGACCAGAGAGGACCCATGTGGAGCAGAGGAGATGTAGAGCCAGAATTAAGGCCACAGTGGAGCTGCAGGTGGGAGTGACCGACGTGGAGGCGCGGGCTTAGCAGACCTGGGTGGAGACTGTGGGAGTGAGGACAATTGTGGAGCCCAGCGGAGCCAGAGAGGTGGAGAGTGGTGATGACTCAGAAGTTAGAGTTGGAGCCAGAGCGATGATAGACCAAAGTGGAGCCAGAGGAAGCCCGGCAGAGACTGAGGGATGACAGACCATGGTGGAGCCGAGGGAGTGTTGAGCCAAGGTGGAGCCGATGGGTCGGAGGGCTGAGGTGGAGTGCGGGGCTCTGAAGCTTGAGGTGTATGGAGCTGATGGATCCACAGACAAAGGTGGAGCTGATGACTGGGAAGCCCCAAGTGGATCTACGCAGCTGAGCGGAACCACTGGAAGGGCTGAGGGGCTGAAGGGAGACAGCAGAGATGGGGCCGAAGAACTGGATGCTTTGGTAGAGGAGGAGGGAGAGGGAAGCTGGGCAGAGCCAATAGTAGTGGAAGCAACTTGGTGCTTGGTGCAATTCACACACCTCAGTGACGGTACGCATGTTTGGTGTGCTGTCCGAGGAGAGGGCTAGAGCTTGGTATTTGCCCCGAACCCAGAGTACTCCCCTGTATTTCTGATTAGGAAAGTAACCAAGTGCATGTGAGGAGACGGGGTGGTGGAGGGATGATATATATATATATACATGATGTATACTGTTTATAGGTCTCCACTCATGATGATTGGGTAGACATGTTGATTGCTGATTGCTTACTGCTGGTTGGAATGAGGTGATGATTAGTTAGATCATTTGTGTTCCTCCCGAACTTTGTTAATAATACATAATTTTGTATAAAATAAAATAAAATAAAATAAAATAATATTTAGTTAAGTAAATTTGCTCTACAGCAAAGTTAAAGTGCTATTTTCTTTCACATCTGCAATAATCTTCTGAGTATCTTCTTTAGGGACTACATAAAAATTCTGTCATCATTCACTCACACTCATGTCGTTCCAAACCTGTATTACTTTCTTTCTTATATAGAACACACACACACACACACACACACACACACACACACACACACACACACACACACACACACACACACACACACACACACACACACAAATGAAGAATGTTGGTAAAAAAAACAGTATCAGTTATTATTGACTTCCATTGTTTGAAGAAAAAAAAAAAAGACATTTCTAAAAATGTTGAGACAGCATAGAAAGGTAAAGGTATTTGAAAGATGCAGGATGGAACGACATGAGGGTGAGTACATTATGACAATTTTCATTTCTGGCTGAACTATCTCTTTAACTGCCAAGGCTAACCAGCCAAACCCAGAACCTTTGTATCTGTAAGACAGAAGGGATAATGAGGAAAAGAAAGTCAGAAGAAGGTGATAAAGAACACAAGGTTAAGAGAGTGAACAGACCACCTGCAGTCCCATTTGAAACAATCTGTTCAAGGGAATGGATCAGAAGTATCAAATGGACACATTTGATGTCGCTATCTTGGCGAGAAGGTGGGGAGTGTTTGTGAGCGTGTTTTGTGCATTTGTGATTACACCTCACCTAGTGGGTAGGGTAAAATATTCTCTCATACTTCTCATGGACTACAGAATAGAAGAAAGGGTGTGAAACTACACAATGACTTATTCATGTAGTCTGATTCTACCGTTCTCTCTTTCTTCTACTCTAAACACTCTCTCCTGTCCTTGTACTCTGCATTCCTATGAATTCAATACTGATGCTATGTCCAGGCAAAAGTGAAATAGATGTTCATATCAAAGTAACAAAGACAAATTGCCTTCTTTATTTTCTAGCAGCTGTTCCTGTGGCTGGCAGCATCTCGTTTCTACACCAGGGGGCAACATCTTACCATTACTCATAGAGCTTTCTTGCCAATATGAATGCACCTAAATACAATAGTTTCATTTTAGATGTTAAATATTAATTTGTAATCAATTACATTTTCGAAAAACTGTTACTTTTGATTTAATATTACAGCAGACTGTATCATGTGTCCTGTGCTGTAGCTATAAATGCATTTATATGAATAACAAAGATAAGTCGAGTAGTTTGCATCACTGGATGTTACTGTTGGTCGTTTAGCATTTTTATTGTTTACGTGTATTAAATGTTTTGCTAGTTACATCTTACTTCACTCTATTTCAACGTTAAACTGACACTTAAATTTTGGCACTGCAATTCACGCTCTGCTTCTGTGAACAGTAAACCCCACCCACTTTGATTTGATTTGCATCTCAATTAGGCCACTGAGGCAAACCAGACCAATTTGGCCATTTCTAACTATTGAAGGGGACTTGTCACCCACAATGTCTATGGTGGTTATGGCCCTGACACACACACACACACACACACACACACACACACACACACACACACACACACACACACACACACACACACACATATATATATTATATATATATACCAAAATTTATTCAGACACTTTGAACATTTTGTTCATTAATACAGTTTATTCAGTATAGTTTAAAAAAATGGATATGAAATACGACAGAGTTAAACTGTGACAGAAAAAAAAAATAATAATAATAATCTTAATTATGTCAGATAACACTTAAACAAAACATGGTCAGGTCAAAGTGTCTGAATAATTTTTGGTTCAAAATTTTTATCAATTTTACTGGTAGTCACTGTATGAAGAATTTGTGGGTATAATATGTCAGTTTATTTTATTTTGCTATCCTCATTTACATAAATGAAATATAGAAATATACAAAAAAATATAAAAAAAAATGACTGAATAATTTCTGGTTTGACATATATATATATATATATATATATATATATATATATATATATATATATATATATATATATATATATATATATATATATATATACACACACACACACACACACACACACACACACACACACACACACACACACACACACAGCATATATACAGGGCTGTCAATTGATTAAAATATTTAATTGCGATTAAATCACATGGTTGTCGTGACTAATTGCAACTTAATCACACATTTTTATCTGTAATCTTTACTTTTTTTTTCTGTAACAAAACATCGAAAGCTCAGCCAAACAGCCGACCAGGTAGGCTCCGGCCACTCAGGAACCCCATTAGAAGACCAGGATGGGGTGGGAGGGACAGACCAGGCAGGCTCCAACAGATCTAGGCCCTGTCCCAAATGGCACACTCTGGACTTGTGGACTTCCTCAGACGTCACAGTTTGGTGACGTCATGTAGTGCAGACCTATAGGGCCCCTTGTCGCGAGTCCACGAGGGCGCATTGAGAGGTAGGCCTATTTTTGGGACAGACTCGATCGTCACGCCGGAAATAACAGTCTGGTTGTTTTTTGACAGGATCTGCAGGTTCGGGGATAATATTTAGCATCAAGAACAGGTTTCCTTTCTTTTGCAAAATATTATCTCCATGTCAACTACACAGCCTGCTTTTGCCTATGCCACCTGGGCATTAGACAATATATACATACTTATTTAAATAATGTATCCACTTGTAATAATACATAATGTTCCATTTGAACTGAGATTACAATTTTAACACATAATAAACATGTGTGTGAGTTTCAGATTAATTTACAGGTTTAAATATAAATACTAGGTTTACATATGACTCAATAAAGCCCTGACATTCGGTTCTATTTATTTAATGAATCATAATGCGATCGTATTATTCAATGCGCTATTATTATGTTTGAGATATCAACCACTGGTCGATGACCATAATGTTTGTATAAACTGTAGGTAACAACTGGTAAAAAGTACACCTAGGTCATAAAAACCGTAATGATACCTACACTTAAATATTTTATTCTTAGCCATGTCATCAATTGCTCTTGAGCGAAATCTCCTCCCATCCGTTGTCTGATTGGCATTTCGCAAGGATTCCTGGGTAGTTAAAGTATGCGGAGCCTGCATCTATGCGGGCTTCGCGGAAGACCGCTTCAAGGGTACAAAGGAGGTGGTGCCGGAGGGATGTGCCGGAGTGCACCAAAACTCTACGCTGCATAGACCGATCGGCGGCTGACTTGAAGCAGTGCATGCCGGTAAGAAATTTTGTCCAACTTGAGACAGCGCTGATGCCATGTGTTTGTTACGTATGACTTCAAAGTACCGCAAGAGCGATTCGAGAGACAGCCAGTGCAGTTTCTCAAGAGCGGCTGCACAAGCTCTGATGACGACACAGCTGTTCAGCGAGTGAAAGAATACGCACCCCATTGCGGCCACAAATAAGAACAGGGAACGCGAGTGTCCGAACCTCGACACGAAACCGAAATTAAACTAGACATCAGTACCAGGATCCGAACACCATGCTCCCAACATGAAACGAGACACACAAGCGAGGAACAAACACAAAGATTACAATATGGGAGTGTCAAAGCTCTGTCACAAAATCATGAAATTACAATAAATAGAAGTGACAGATCTGTGACAATATCTGCATGTAATTACGTTTACACTGTTGACCCATCCCTTACACCTTAACCCACCCCATACCCCCATACCACCAAACCTGTCCCTAATCCATATCCCACCTCAATAGCAGTAAAAGTGTTTTACAATACAATATGAACAAAATAAGTATACATTGTACTTATTTTCTGATGTAAATACATAGTAGTTAAGGCCACCTAATATAAAATTGGACCAAAATTGTCATTTTATCTTTGACATTTTATCTTTTATTTAAATTATGTGTAAATCTGTGTAAATGTCCATTTCTGAATGTACAGTATGTCTAAAGAGAGCGCAGAGATGTGTGTGTATGCCTACTCAACCATATTTTGGGGACTCATTTTTTACCCAAAAATGAGCTAAACGTAACAAAACAATATAATTCTATACAATCATCCCATTTTAAGTAAATAAACATGTTTTGTTGTCATTTTATACCATGGGTGTCGGAACCATTGTATGTGGGTGGGACAAGACCCACCCCACCCATAAATTGCATAAAAAAAATTTGGAGGGAGGACCCACCCACATTTTTTTTTTTTTTTTGCTTCCGACGTCCATGCTTTGTACACATATACTTGTACAACAATTAAATTCTGTTCTACCCACTGTATCCACCTTCTCTCGAGACCTTATGTAAAAAAAAAAGCCATGCATGTGACCCTGGAAGTGTTACATCCCGCACTTATGAAAACTGGGTTTAATTTCCGCCTTGTTCTCTGTATTTTTCTCACCCCAGAGACCAGGTACAGGTAGTGTGATATAGACCTGCATATAGGTACGGTTCCATATGGTGCAGACCTTTTGCTTTGTGTGGGCTTAATTTACCCTTCACTGCTGTTCGCAGTCAGTAGGTTGTGTGTGGCCTTACCTAGTGTGGCCTCTCAGAGATGGATATAGGACCCTCGAGATGGATATAGGGAATGCATTTTATGCCTGGGGATTGTTCAATTGATGGAGGATGTAGATAATCCCTGTAGTCCAGCTTGTGACCCGTCCGGAGTGGAACGACTTTGCCACGCTAATAGGGTATGTGGTTCTGTACCTGAGCGTGGTAGGGAGAGGGAATGCTCATCAGACAGACCTAGTCATAAGCATTCTCGGAAGGACTCACATGATTGTTATGACTCTGCACACAGATCAAGCCATGAGAGTGTGGTCAAAGTAACCAAATGCCCAACTCCTGCTCCACCAGCAGAAGATTTCAACACAGACACTCAACTACAGATCCTGGCAGCTATTCAGCATTTATCACAGAGGATGGACAGACTTTAATCTCATCAATCATTCTCACCATCCCTACATCCCAGTCAGCAATGCGTTCCTCCACCTGGGCAACAGTGTCATCCTGACAAAGGCACAGAAGATGCTGGTGTATCATCTCTTCTTGCTCTCCATGCGGTGTTTCAATTATGCACATCAGTCAGATGGAGGGAGCCAATGGGAGGAACCCCTTTTAGATTCCAGAGAAGTGGATGAAGAATCTGCAGTGAAGGAGGATTTTCCATGGAATACTCCTGTTACCAGAGTATTTAGTGCAGATTGTTGGTTTGCAGCCTTCTTTGCCTAATCCTGCTCCTGTTGGGGCTGTCTCAGAAGGCATATCTCAGACTAAATCTCCACCTTGCATTCCAGTGGCAGATCAATGTTCAATGTTTAGGACAGCATGGGAGAAAAAAAAATAAAAAAAAAAAAATAATAAAACATCTTAGAAGCTTAAATTCAATGCAGGTTGTAGATGGTTGGCATTGAATAATGGACACTGGACTGTGTGACATGACGCCAGTAGAACAAGTGTAGCATTACCAGATGCATGACTGCTCTGGGACCAGCCCATTCTTTTAATGCTGCTGCATGTGCAGCTTGTACAGGTAATGCTTTGGCTATCCTCTTAGCAGCCCTACAGAATGTGACTGTGGACCTGCATAGGGATCAGGCGCCAGCCTTCAACTGTTCCTATCAACTTTCACAGGCCAGTTGGGAGAAAGTGGCCTCAGACCAGTGAGTTTTATCCACAATAGCTCATGGGTATCAGCTACAGTTTCAATGCCCCCCGGTGAACTGGAAGAAGAGCAGTATCCAGCCTCAACCACATGTAAACTTCCTGGGACTACATTTCAAGTCCATAACAATGGAAGCATGTCTCACTCCCCAGAGAACAGATGGCCTGGAGAAGGTGCCCTATCAAAGGTGACAGCTCACAGGCTTCAGAAACTGCTAGGAATGATGGCGGCAGCATCAATGGTGATTCCCTTACTGTGTGTTCACACCGCTGGCGGCGAGAGCGTCAAAGTGACGTTAGTCATTCAGAGCGGCGCGGCGTGTCTTGGATGGTGAGAGCGTCGAGGAGAGTTGAAATCAGGTTAACTTTATGGTAATGAGCTATGACGCGGTTCTGCGGCAACCAATTAGAATGTAGAGGTCCTCACTTGAGAGGCTTCCGACTGGTTGACGCGACTTGTCATTTACTTTGGCTCTGCTTTGACCCTTCCGTCGGCGGCGGTTTGAACGAACAGTAGAGCGTTGTTGGCAGGGAGGCCAAGGCGAATGTTGACGCTCTTGCCGGAGGCTGTGTGAACACACGGTTAGCCCTGCTGAGGACACTGAATACAGGGCTGGTTCTATTATTTTCATCTTCATCCAAAAAAGGACAGAAGGATGAGGCTGTTGGTGACACAGTCCTGTATGTGGGCCTTACTCAATTGACAAGGATTTCCATCACAGCTGAACCCCACTGAGCAATCTTCCTCACAGAAGATCATTGATAACAACAGACACATCGCTGATAGGCTGGGGAGTGGTTTGGTAAGACAGGTCAGTAAGTGGCATATGGAACCCCCTTGGTCATCAGAACACATAAATGTACTGGAACTGAGGACTGTTCATCTCACTTTCAATGGTCTGTTACCATTTTTATGCCACAAGCATGTGCTAGTGAGAATGGACATCTCTGCAGTTTACACGTAAATCACCAAAGTGGGATGAAATCAGGAGGCAACGCATCTGCTGACATCGGCATGGCTACAGCTGTCATCACTGAGAACAATCCCCATACTGGGTATGGCAAACAGAGCAGTTGACATTTTGTCCAGAACAGGGCCTCTCCCAAGAGAGTGGCGTTTACACACAGTAATAGCCCCAATTTCGGCCCAATACGGGACAGCTCAGGTAGATATTTTTGCTTACAGGGAAACAAGTTATTGCCTGGGAAGGTACTCCATCACAGTACAAGAAGGGAGATTGGACCTGGATGCTCTGTCTCAAGAATGGCCGCTTATTATTCCCCCCTTCTTTTGATTTCCCAGGTCCTGCAGAGGGTCATGGAGGGTCATTGCACAGTTCTGCTAGTTGCTCCATGCTGGCTGGGAAGACCATGGTTCCCGGACCTAGTTCAGCTAAATCAGTGTCCCCTTTGGCAACTACCATCACGGGCGGATCTCCTGTCACAAAAAGACAGACAGATTAGGCGTCCAAACCCAATGGCACTGCGCTTTTGGGTATGGCCTCTGCAGAGTCTGTTCCTCAATAGCTAGATGAAACTGTACATGAGACATTGAATAACACCAGAGGTCCATATACTCATACTAATTACTCCATAAAGTGGAGAAGTGCTGATCCAATAACACGCTCTCTGCCATTTGTCCTTTGATTTCTGTGGTCTTAACTGGATCAGGGCAATGCAGCCAGTACAATAAGCATTTATTCCTGTTCTATTTCAGCATTTCATGGGGAAGTTGATGGCCAGCCAACAGGCCAACATCCCCTGGTATGTCAGTTTCTGGGAGCTCGTTGCTTGTATCCAAAGTATTAAATAGCACAGATTCTGCTGTTCCTGTTGACATCTTGTTTAGACAATAGTGACGGACAGAGTGAGGTGAAACAGACAGTAAGTTATGAATATAACTATGGATCTGTGAGACTGAAGGATGACCTCACTATCCTTGTCACGCGGAACACTAGGGCATTCAAGGCAAGAGAATGAGATGGAAGTTAAACATGCTTTTATAAGTACGGGACGTTCCGCTTCCAGAAGTGGAGCAGAACGTCCTTAATCAGGAACATGCAGGCAACGGTACCTGAAAGTGAAGGAAAGAGTTTCACTTTTTTGCAGATGTGTCTGTATTGACTTCATCTCAGGGCCAGAGACTCAGAACTTGTTCAATCTGCTTTTGTCTCTCTTGGATGGAGATTCAGGACATACTGAGCATGTTGTTGTCCCACTGAATGAAGACTCATAATGTAGTATGTCTGTTAATGTATATTCCCTTTACAGGCAGGATACTCAGATCATGTTGTGTCTGATAATATTCACTGAACATGCATGCATTTATTTACATGTTAACAGCTGAATTTGTGTAAACTGTTGTGCAACAAGCATGAAGTGGATGTGTTGCAGCTTGTTTCCATTTTGTCTCAGAAAGTGTGTAGAGACTTATTTTTCTCTGTTCTAGCCTCTGATCTTGCATGGCCAGTAAATTGCCATGCTGCATCTAGAGGTCCTTAGGAATTTTATGGCTGTCCTGCTGTGAACCTTAGGGTGAGAGTCAAGTTGGGTAAAGGGCAGTTAGTTCATAAGAAACAGCATGTGGAAAAACCTTTCTCCACTGTGGCAGTCAGAGAGGTGTCCTGCCATGAAAACATTAACCTAGATAAGTAAATGCTGTAAAATGGTGTTCATTATAATGTTTTGATACTGAATGAATAGTGTTAACAAATTGAACCTTATTCTAAAATAAACTATTATGTATGCAACTAGTTTGAATGTATGTATTTGTCTTTGATGCTTGAAAACCATTTTATAATAATGTCTAGTTTTGATGGGCTATCAAAGGAGAAAGTTATTTTTCCCCATAATGGTGTAACATATTGTCAGAAAATAAAACGTAAACAAATCCATCCAGCGAAACCAAATACTTATCTAGAGACCAGAATATCAGAGACACTTGAGGGTGGGCTCTTTTTGACTTGAGCTAGTAAGCAACAATCCACAACATCCTAGCAATGTATTTTGCACAGGCATGCCCCCCACATTTTTTTCCCCAAAAAATATCAAGATAATCCCACCCACCAAAGCAATTTTTTGGAACTAAAGATTCATAGATTCTAAAAACACTACTATATTCTTAAAAGGAGAATCAGAAGTACAAGAGAGTGCAAAGAATGCGAGAAATGGAGAGAGAAACAGAGAAAGGAAATAGAAGGGAGAGAAGTGGTTCAAGGAGGGAAGATAGGAGAGTAGATTACTCCTGCACTATTTTTCATTTTAAGCAGCTTGTTGACCTTTTGCAGTCAAGCCTGTAGGTGTAGTTTAGCTTCTGTGCTGGAGTCTACTGTAATTTAGGTGGGAACTGAAGCAAAGAGAGGAGTGACACAGAGGGGGAGTGTGTCCGTGTGCGGCTCTGGGGCAATGCAAGAGTCTGGGCAGTCGACCATCTCAAAATGATTGCCTCTCGTATGACTGCACTTTTATATGAGTAGGATTTACTGCCCTCCTTCAGTAGCAGCTGTGAAAGGACTCCCATTCAGGACGAGCCAACAGGAAGTGATGATGCTGTTAAAAATCATCAACACCATCAGAGAGAAGCATAATATGTCAAACTTACAGTGCAAAACACAGCTGTCTTACCCAACAACTATGGCAGACAAGGGATGTAAACTGTAAAATATCACCAGGATTTCACTAGATTTAACTAGAATTTCTTACAGCATATTGTAAGAACAATGTATTTTACTGTGAAATGAACACAAGCTATAACTTCTTTTTTTTATTTTTTTATTATTATTTATTTATTTATTTTTATTATTAAAAAAACAGAATAGGAAAAGGAAATATGCTCTCTGCAGTTAGAATTATGATGATCAGTATCCCTTTGGCCAGGAACTTGTTAATTTTTATTACAAAGATGAATGAAATGAAGCTTGTTGATTAACATTTAAAGGGTTAGATCACCCAAAAATGAAATTTCTGGTATTAAAGACATCATTAAAATAGTCCATGTGACTACAGTGGTTCAACCTTAATTTTATTAAGTGACTAGAATAATTTTTGTGTGCAAAAACAAAACAAAAATAACTTTAATTTTATTCAACAAATTCACCTCTGCCCTGTCATTCTGCTACGCTATTTACATGGCAGAGTTTTCGTGTTTACATCCGAATGCCAAGGGACAGATCGTTAACGGCAGGTCCTTATGGTGTTAATCACAGTATGTCAGGCAGGAAATCCAAATGTTCACCTATCATCCATCTACCTCAAATATGGATTAACATTTGAAACATGTATGTATTAGCAATTTATGAAGCCTCGCCACTGCTGTGAGACACTAGAGGTTACAGTCATATAATTCTAAGTTATATAACTACTGCTGTAAAATTAACAGTGTAAGTTCTGCAACTAGTCGCTGTAAGTATGCAGTAAATTCACATGATTTTTTTTTTTTTTTTTTTACCATGTACCATCGGACAGTTACTGAATGTTTAAGATTACTAACAATTCATTGTGCTTTTACGCTGAACCATTGCAAACTTTGCAGACACTGATCTAGAGAGATAAGGACTGAAATATCACTCTCACGTTGTGTATTAGTAGCAGGCTGTTCATCTGCTAACTACGGTACATCTATAAAATCTGCCAGTTGCAATAAATACCATTAAATGATTCTGAACAGGTGGGTCAGTATAATACACATGTCCTCACCTCTCCTCGAGCGTTGGAGGCTCCCGCCTCTCAATCCTTTAGATTGTGCTGCCTCTAATGTGCCATTTAAAACTATTCTCTCCTCAATTATAATACGAAAAAAGCCTTATTTCCCCCTCAGCAAGCCCTTCAATTGGGAACAGATGTTTTTCCCTCCCCAGGAAATGACTCGCTCCTTAGTGATAGAGGCAGGCGGCTGTGCTTTATTAAACATATAAAAAGCCTCTTAAATGATGTGATTCAGAGGAAATATAGGCTGATATTCATTCTTTCAATTTGGGGCAAGCGAGTGCCGCTGCAATAATTACAGAGAGAGAGTGGCAGCTCTCATCGTGCTGTGAAAATGTCACGTTTCAGACGCTGCAGCTAGGGGAGGTGCACCACCAACTGATTGATGGGAAAGTTAGTTTTGCTTAGCATAAGACACAAACAACTTCCACAGGTGAAGAAACATGGAAGTACTCATCCAATGGTACTTTTCTGGGAATCTGAATCTAAAAGAACACCATCCAAAAGTGAACATTATCTAACTATCATGTAATTTAATACCAACCATATAGCTTCAGAAGGTTTGAAATATAGCATATCTATTTATTTAATTTTATTTATGGAAGTCATTATGTATTGCATCACAGTTTGGAAGTCTCTAGCCACTGCATGCTTTTATTATATGCAAAAGAACAGTGTGAAGATTCTTGATAACATCTCATTTCAGATGCACTAAGGATTATGATGATGAATGGGAAATGAGTATATTCAAAAATATAAAATATTTTGGTAAATATAAAGTGACCAACAGAAAAAAAGAGGCATTTCTGATATAAACTGAAAACTGGATTTGTTATTTTATTAACAAACTGAATATTATATACTGTAGCTTCTGCACACTGATTTTCTGAATACTGGATTTATAGAAAATACTGGAAATATGTTCTGTCATTCCAGAAAGAAACCTCAAAACAAACAAAACCTGATTGCCACTTACTCCTATCTGAAGGACAGATTTCAGTGGGTATGGTCCTCATTAGCATAGAAATGAATATGATGCCAGATAATGAATATATGGCTCTTGATGCTTCACAAAAGAACTTCAGAGAGAGAGGGTAAGAAAAAAAAAAAGAGCGAGAGATAGAGAGAAAGAAAAAAATAGACCAACTTTTATTTTTAATGGAGTGCTTGTGTAAGACATTAGCATGAAGAGAGAGAGTGTTTGAAAACTAGGCTAGGGAAATGAAGGACATTCTCAAGGTCAGCATCAGAGAAAGAACAAATGACAGAGGGATAAAAGAAGCCCAATAAAAACAAATGTCTTCATTCATAAGTATAGAACAATATTAGCAACACATTTGTCATTTAAAATGTTAAGGGAAAGCTATCAGCCCTCTCAAAAAAGATCCTATTAGTATTTAGTAGGTATTCATATAGTTCAATACACTCAGAGAATTTAAGTAAATTCATTGGCATATATTTAACTAATCTCTTACAATAAAACAAATTGTAAATAAAAGCCATGTGTTGATGAGTGGAGACTGCAGGCTAGTTGTTATGTTCAGAGCATGAAGAGATGAGAATCTATATGCAGCAGTCTTTTAGATTAAATTAAACAAAGATAATCCAAGAAGTGACAGAGATTCAAAGAAAACACAAACATAACATTGACAGTAAAAACAATAACCTAAATGGACCTGAATAAACATGAGTTTAAATACACAGGGTAACAATGAACTAAACAAGACACATAAGAACCAAAATCAGGAACTACTAGCGACTAATGGGAACATACTGAGGGGCTGTTTACATGACACCATTTTCAACTAAAAAAAAAAAAAAAAATATATATATATATATATATATATATATATATATATATATATATATATATATATATATATATATATATATATATATATATATTGGCTGTTCATTTACACAACACTGGCATTTTGGGGAACTGAAATGCAAGCTTTTGAAAATAGGTTCAGGCAGTGGAATAAAGCGAACCAATGATGGCGCGTCAGAGCTGGCTATATAAGTGGGCGTTCCGGCATAGGATCCTCAGGTCATTTCAACTGAAGCGATAACTCTAAGTTGTGCAGCATGTTACACAGTACTCGTTCCTGTATCTCAGAGAACCGAGGTTACGTACATAACCAAGTACGTTCCCTTTTGATACTACACTTGTACTGCGTAGCTAGACGCATATGGGGAACATATTCAATCATGCCGTGCCATGATAGGGAACGACTAATAGCTTGTCGTATGCACCTGATCAAGCCTAAGATAAAAAGGGGCTCAGACAAGGTTGGAGTCCCCAGTGGAACAATCGGCTGAACTAAAGGTCAAGCTGTGCCCTGCATGATTGTTCCTATAGGGAGCTACACAGCCTGGGCACCAGCGAGTCCAGATGAGTAACAGTAGGACTAACGCCCCAGTATGTAACAGTAGGGCTGACGCGACACGGAGAATTCTGGGTTGCACAGATATAGGAGAGCTAGCTCCTGTGAAGTAATACTGTATGTGAGGCGGGCTCAGTTGAGGTCGTCTTAAGCAATGCAGAAAGGACCCATGCTTGTAATGCAGGGATATTTAAGTTATTAAACCTAGCGAAAGTGGACGGCGAGGACCAGCTGGCTGTCTCACAGATATGGCCAATGGAAACACCACTGGATCAGGCCCAAGGTGAAGCCATATCTCTAGTGGAATGGGCTCATACTCTGATGGGACAATGCAGAGCGATTGCGTCAACAATCCCAATGAAAAAGTCTTTGCTTCGTGACCGGAAGCCCCTTGGTGCAGCTGCCGAAGCACACAAAGTGTTGTTCCGACTGTCTGAAGTAGGCGGAACGCTCTATGTAAGTTCTCAATGCCCTGATAGGACTCCTAAATTGGACTCCTGCTCATCTCCCAATGAGTGTTATAACCTGTGCTAATGGAGTAGAGAGCACTTTGGGTATGTAGCCATGTCAGCAGACTGTAGGAGCTTGAGGGGAGGTCCCTTGAGAGCCCTTAGGACCATGGAAAGCTCCCAGATAGGAATGGTAAGATTGCAAGTTGAGTTGAACCTCCTGGAACCTCTCAGAAACCGAACAACTAAGTTGTTCTTTCCTACAGACTGGCCGGCAATGCATAAAATGCTGCTATGGCTGCCATGTACACTTTGAGAGTGGAGGGGGTGAGGCCCTTATCTAAACACTCTTGAAAGGGAAAACAGTATCAATGATCCGTCACAATAGACTAGGTCTTCATTCCGAGCTGCGCTCCAGGCGGAGAAGACCAACCATTTAAGGGCATAGAGGTGTCTTGTAGACAGGGCTCTAGCCTGGGAGATGGTGTTTAGCACGCTCTCTAGGAGGTACACAGGCTCTCATCTAGAGGCCGAAGATGCAGTGTCCACAGCTCGGGCTGGGGGTGCCAAATTGTTCTGTTCGCCTGAGAGAGGAAGTCCTACCTCAGGGGAATGGGCCACAGGGCTGCTACAAGCAGCTGAAAGAATCAGAGAATCAAGTTTGGTTCCTCCAGAGCGGGGCCACATGAAGCAATTTCTGGGGAATCAGGGGAATAGCGTAAAGGAGGAGACTGGGCCAGTCGTGGGTCAGTGCATCCTCATCCTTTGAAAAATAGATTGGGCAGTGAGAGTTGTCTTCTGAGGTGAAGAGGTCGACCTCTGCCTTCCCGAAGATTTCCCTAATTTTTGTGAACCATTTGGGGGTGGAGCATCCACTCTTCTGAGGAGACATTGCTCTGGGACAGCATGTCTGCTCCCTGGTTCAGTTTGCTCGGAACTAAGCCCCCCTTGGCAATTTATGTACCACACCACCGTCATGCTGTCCGACCGGAATAAGACTTGGTGACCTCTCAGGTTTAGCAGGAAGGTCTGGAAGGCTCAACAAACTGCACATTTCTAGGCAGTTGATGTGTAGCTGACTTTTCTTGTCCGACCAGGAGCCGAAGGCCGGAATGCCCTTGCACAGAGCTCCCCAACCTGTGTTGGAAGCATCTGTCGAGACCACCTTCCTTCTGTTGACCGTTCCCAGGGGCACACCTCGGTTGAACTAGACTGGGTCCTTCCAGAGAGCCAAAGATGCTAAGCAGGTCTGTGTCATCCTGATGTGCAGACGGTCATGCCGCCAAGCGTGAGGTGGAACCTCACGGGGTGAATGCGTAGCAGGACCAGCTATAGTACTGGAGAGACAGAGGCCATAAGGCCTAGAAAACTCTGAAACAATCTGAGGGAAAGTGGTGGAGGGTGGAGGGACTTTGGTAGCACACTGCAGGACAGCAAACACTGTTTTCCCATCATTCATGTCGCACACAGAAGACACCGTTGCTCATCACAAACCTTTAATTGAATTACACTGCATTTATTTATTCCTAGTGTTCAAAGTGGATCACTTTTATTGTGTGTGGTCCAGAGAAAAGTGTTCAATTTGCATACAGATTCTGTATACTGGCCTTTGTGTTTCACTTAAGTTGCTTTGTTCCATGATAATTAGAGTGTGTTTCTAGCTGACAACATTGACCACTGCCTCCTGTTAAATACCATTGAACATTAAAATTAGATTCATTAAAAGCCTATGAATAGCCACTTATGTCACCTTGCAAGCCTGTGTTCAAAAACATTCAATATTGCTTGACTATAAAAATCAATGAGAAGAAGCCAATTTGTTAATCAGACTAATGTCTGACTGGAACAGCCAGTCTTAAAATGTGGCCGTATGTCGAGAGCACAATTAACACGAACGCACACATCACAATAAGTTTTTTTTTTTTACAATCAACACTTTTGAGCTATTGCACACATGCTCAGCAAATCTGTTTACTGTACATTTAATCAAAACAGAAACCATGTAACAACAGTTATATTGTTAGAAGTCAAGACCTATTCATACAGAGTGCATGTGTGTCATGAATATTCACAATAAATAAAAAAAAAATAATCCTTATTAACCAATAATATAAAATATTTTAGGTCATGTATCTGAACCCAGTATTATACATGGACGTGGAAATGTTAAAATAATTGGTCTTATAATGCAGGCAAATTATTAAAGGTATAATAGTACAAGCATGCAGAGTGAAAAAGATTGATTTTTGTTTTTATAATTTCTGAATGGTTAACATGTACTACCGGCCAAATGTTTGGAATTATAAAGTTATTTATTTATTTATTTTTATTTTTTTTTAATGCAAGGCTGCATTTATTTAGTCAAAAATACAGTAAAAACAGTAATATTGTAAACTTAAATGTTTAGTTAAAATAATTATTTTCTATTTCAATGTTTAGTAAAGTGTAATTTTTTCCTGTGAACATAGCTGAATTTTCAGCATCATTACTCATTACTCATGATCCTTCAAAAATCATCCTAATATCTAAGAAACACTTCTTATTATTATCAATTTTGAAAACATTTGTGCTGCTTAATATTTTTTGTGGGAACCTTGATACAATATCATTCAGAAGTTAACTGTATTTTTAAGAGTAATAACAATGACAAATAAGCCTCTGCACACAGATCTTTACACAGAGCTTCTGAATTACAGCAGAAAATCCTAAGCAGAATATGCATTCAGAAAAGCCTAACATTTCCCTTTCGAAGGGAACTCAACTCTGCGTTGCCACGCTTTGAGGAACGTCACACGTGACTCGGTGTCTGAAAAACCAACTATCCAACAACGCCAATGCTCATTGGCCGGCGACAGCCTATGACGTCATAGGGGCGCGACCCGTATAAAAGCGCGCCCGCGGAAGCAGTCATTATCTTTTCGTCTTTCAGGGACTGCCTGTGTCTTGCCACTGTCTGATTTCTCTATATTTCGAAACTGTGAGTATCTTGGAAACTATGTATGAGGGCAAAAGTTTTAGGAAGTGTGTGGATCCTTGTCTGAGGTTTCTGACCCCGGAGGATCCTCACACCCTATGTGTGTTATGTCTGGGTGAAGAGCAAGCACGGTCGGCGTTTGAGGACACTGGCTGTGAGCTATGTGAGCGTTTTCCCATGAGAACGCTCCGTTCCCGCCTGACGCTCTTCTCGAGGGGAGGGACGTCTACACCTGTGCCTGGAGGATCTGGTCCTGCTCTAGCTGAGGCCGAGCGGCGGCTGCATTCATGGGGGTCGCAGGTGGAGCTTGCCGCTAAGTTTGAGAGAGGTGTCACGGTCTCTCAACCTCAAGCGGTGGCTGGCGGGGATGAGCTTCTGGATGACGATGATGCCATCTCCTTGACATCATCGGATCCAGGAGCGGGTGCTCTTCTGGCTGAGAGCCCCCGAGAGCAGGAGATGGTTTTGGAAAAGGGAGAAGTGACTGAGGTTGCCTCTTTCTCTTCCAAGCCTCCCTGTCCAGCATATGTGGAATTATTGGAGGTTGTGGAATGCGCTGCAGGCAGGCTGTAGCTGCCATGGCAGCGCGTCAGGAAAGAGCCTGTTCGTGGCAGATTGGACGAACGGTTTCTCTCCGACCACAACCCTATAATTCCTGTGAGCCTTCCATTCCTTCCCGACCTACATGTTGAGGTGGGGAAGTCATGGAAGAACCCATACTCGGCTAGGATTCTTTTGCATCAGCGGGGGAATTTCGCTGATGTGGAGGAATTGGGCCAGCATGGGTATGTGTCGATGCCCCCATTGACGAGACGTTTGCTATCTCATCCAAGTAGTGCGCCGACACTGAAGGCTCCGGTTCTGCCGTCTAAACCCCTTAAGATGACATCCCGTTTGAACGGCAGAGCATATGCTGCTGCGGGCCAGGCGTGTGCTGCTTTGCACACGATGGCAGTGTTGCATGCATACCAGGCTGACCTGCTGAAGGACCTGGATCAGGGGCTGGGTTTGTCCACTAAGCAAACGGCCGCCTCAATTGGAAGATCTCTCCTCGATGCCCCGGTCTCGCCATCTGAACTTTTCGGCGGTTCTGTTGAAGCGGTCGTTGGAAAGTTTAGGGAGGCGAGGGCGTGCTCAGCAGCATTTAAGAAGTGCATACCGCTCAGGCCCGATTCTGGGCCCAGACAACCGGGAGGCTCTGGTCCGCCTCGAGCCGAGGCTCGGAGGCAGGGTTAGAGATCCAATGTCGGGATGCGAAGAGAAGGAGAGGTGATTTGAGAGAGGTGATCAATCAGTGGCGTGATCAACGCCGCTGATTGCTCCCCTATCTTGGCGAGGGAGGATTTGGTACTTTCCTTCGCCCCTTTTCTTCGTCCTGCCGGGATATGTTTTTAATTCTAATCTGTGCACATTCAGGATAACACCTTTGGACAGTCAGGCCGGTGGCCGGCCCATGATAAAACTTTTTCTGAAGGCCCGCCTTCTGGCTTGATAGTGAAAAGGTTCGTAGGCTTATGGAACCAGGGATATCATTCTTCTACTATGAAAGAACATGGAAGGAATCTCTGGTCTTTGAGCCATGGGAAGGTAAGACAAGGTCTGATTTAATCGCTTAAATGTTCGACCTTGTTTTTATTTCCTGTATTGTTTCCTGAATGTTTAACAGTAAATATGTAATAGGGGTTTTTTGGGCAAAAACTGGAGTGTTGAGACTGACTGAGCGAGCCACAGAATGGCTGCTGTTCAGTTTTCTCTCTGTATGTTCTGCCGTTCGACTATTGTCAGTATAGTTTGAGCTGGCGCTCATCACTTCAGTTTATGTGTTTGCGGCGGTCCTAACCGGCCGCCCAGCGCAGTAGCTGTGATCTTTGCTGTATTTCTTATCTGAAATTTCGAGGTAGAGATCAGGCTTATTATAGCGCCTGTTATTTTGAATAGGCCTGTATGTTGTTTGGCCAGGCTAGAACTAAGTGTATGTATGGTGTATGTATAAATAATTCCCATATGTATTTTAGTTTTTGGCTTTCTCCTGAGGGAGTGGCTGAATTGTTTTGCCCAGATTATCCCATTGCTTATGTAGGTGCAACTATGAGTGTAACAGCTAGGTTTTAGTCTGCTTTGTTAGTGACCTGATGCTGTTTCTCAGGTGGTAAGCCCTTATCTTTGCGTAGATAAGTTTATGCTATTAATATTGCTAGGCCCCACTCTCTAGAACGTTCATGCTGAGAGGGAAAAAATATTTTCTTCCGAGCCACTTGATATTTTCAAGTTTGAGTTGACTATGCCAGCATTTTAGCTCTGTCCTCTAAGGCTTGGAACAGATTTGAGAATCTGTAGCAATGATTTTATTTTTTTCTCTCTGTCAAATAGCATGTATTTCAAAGTTTCCTTTGAGTTCTAGACGTTTGCCCTACATTTTGGTATGTGAGCTTGATATGCTGCCACAGGTTGGCACCCGCTTATTATGGTAGGCCTTCTTAAAAAGTGGCCTCTATGTAAGTGTTGGTGGATCCTTTCCCCAGGGTTACTGAGTGCATCACCTGTTGGATTGCATACTCAGGGTAGCTAGATCACTTTTTGAGAAAAGTTAGTATCTGTCAGCTCCCTTTCAGTTATCTGTTTATCAGCTATATTGCATATAACGGTGATTGTAGGCTAGACTGTTCAGCATCCTTCTAGTTACCAATAGTTTTATACTGCTGTATAATAGATTTCAGTCTGCTCACATACTGTTTTGGATTCACACTGCTTCAGGCCCTGCAGCATGTTGTTTGAGGTAGCAGGCTCAACTAGCCTCCCTTAAGCCATGTTGGTTGTGTATGGTTCCCTTTAGTCACATAACTTAGGGTACTTTGCCTGTTTGGAAAGTGTAGCCTAGCACAGGTAGCAGTTAGCTTCCCATAGTTAATTGGGTTAGAGCTGGTTCCCTGTAGCTTGGTTCCCAAGAAATTCACGAACTGAAGCCACGTGTCATTGAATCGGCAGGCCCCTTCAGGCCTCCTTTTTAGTTTACATGTTGGCACAGATTGTGTTTTTCTGTGCGTCTTAGGATGAGATGACAGTAGTGAAACCTTACTGAGGTTTGGTTTAGCCTATTTTTGCCTCTCTGAGTCGATGATTCTAGTTGAGCTAAGAGCCACCTAGCGCCTAGGTTGGATCTTTAGGCTCCTGGAAACGGCCACGAGACTTACGCCATGTGTCCTGGAGGATGCTAAGCCTGCAGGCCACCTTTTTTGGACACACTGGTGTTTGTTTTGGGTGTATTTCTCTCTGAGAACTAGTCATATACACTTTCGCTGGCCAGGGGCCCAAGTGGTAGATTCAACCCCCTCTTTTGCGGGTTGTTTACCTGGCTTGGAACCTAAACACTACCACGAGCTGATGCCACGTGTTTGTTGAAGTTATAGGCCTTCCAGGCCTTCCTTAATACGTGTTGGCGTACGCTGTACTCCTCTTGTTTAAAGAGTAAAAAGTGTTTTTTACTGAGTACACTGCTTATCGGATTGTGTTGGGTGGATTATTAAGGAGCACTGTGCAGCTTTCCTTGGCTGCCATGGAAGTTATCTGTCTCTGTCTGTTAGACAGGTGTTCAGAAAGGCGTTTTACCTTAACCCTCTGGAGTCTGAGGCTGATTTGGGGCCTGGAGAAGTTTTGACATGCCCTGACATTTGTGCTTTTTTCAGTTGTTCATAAACATATTAATGGAAAAAGTGTCATTACACTGTATTCAGCACAAACTAGGCTACAATAATATGTGAGGAACACGTATGTACATGTTTGTGTTTTTGAAGGAATAACATTTATGCGTGGTTATTGAAAAAACAAAAAACTTAAGTCACTGATATAAGGCCAAAAAAAGTATAGTAAATCTGTGTTCACAAGACTTTTGGGTATTGGAGGTTGTAGACTAGAGTTTTCCTTCAAAATTATGTAAAAATTATGCTGCCTACTCCTTCATATAAAAAAATATATTGATTTAGTTTTTGTAAGACACTTTTTGCCAAGAAACACAGTATGCGAGGAGGCGTGAATCACCACTGAAAATGGGCCATTCTCACCTGAGAAGACAAAAGAATTGGATAGTAATGAGCTGAAATGACTTGCATATTAATTTCTGGATGTGGTCGTTTCCTGACCTCTTCTGATGGCCACGATCGCTGTCTCACGTGTTTGGGTAAACCGCACGCTGAGTCAGCGCTCGTGGATGGTACATGCCCTCACTGTGAGGGCATGTCCATGTTGGCGTTGAGCTTGTGACTCTCCTTCTTTAACACAGAAGTGAGGGTCCCCTCTGTCACTACCCCAGCACTGGCGGCTGTAGTGGCCGCCGGTTCGGTTAGTGCTCTGGGAGATCTGAGGATCACAGTGGGAGCCACTTCGTCGGGTCCGCCCCCACGAACCTCCCACTCCTCCGCAACGCCATGTGCCGTCGAGCTGCCGGCTGCTGCCGTGGGGCCCTCCTCGGGGGTGCCCTGCGTCACTTTCGGTGCTCCGGAGGAGGATCAGATGTCGATCGCTGCATCGGGGAGCGGGATCGCTGACTCGGAGGACGACGATGACTCCGAGCTTCCACCCTCAGGGGTAGTCGCTCAGTCTGAGGCGGACTCTGAATTGGCGGCCATGCTTGCCCGGGCCGCCGCGGGCATCGGTCTCGTGTGGAAACCCTCCACCGTGTCCTGAGCGCTTGCGGTTGGATGATTGGTTTATGGGTTCCCCAGTGCCTTTCTTCCCGGAGGTGCATGAGGAGCTCCAGAAGACGTGGATGGCCCCTTACATGGCCAGAAACCGTTCTTCTGCCTCCTCCGCCCTCACTACCCTCGATACCAAGGGGTAAGTGGAGATTACACAGGCGGAACGTGCAATTGCGGTGCACTTGTGCCCGCAGTCCGCGGCCACCTGGTGGAACCGTCCGCGTCTCCCGTCCAAGGCCAGTAAGACCACGGCCGCTCTCACTGCCAAGGCTTACTCAGCCACTGGATAGGCAGCTTCTGCCCTGCACACCATGGCCATCTTGCAGGTCCATCAGGCGAAAGCTCTTAAGGAGCTGCACGAGGGTAGTGCTGAACCAGGGTTGCTGCAAGAACTGCGCATGGCGACCGACCTCGCCCTCCGGGAAACGAAGGTCACGGCGCGCGCCCTGGGTCAAACGATGTCCATCCTGGTGGTCCAGGAACAGCATCTTTGGTTGGACCTGGCTGAGATGAAGGAGGTCGACAAAGCTTGGTTTCTCGACGCCCCCATCTCCCAGGCCGGCCTCTTCGGCGACACTGTCGAGGACTTCGCTCAACAGTTCTCGGCAGTACAAAAGCAGACGGAGGCCATCAAACACATCCTGCCCCGGCGTAATGATGCCACCCATCCGCCACGGGCTGCGCCTCCGTCTGCTCCTCGCCGAGGGCGTCCTCCTGTGGTTTAGGAGGACGCCCTCGTTGCTGTGTCCCGTTCGTGCTCTGCGTGTTTACGTGGACCGCACGCAGAGCTTCGGAAGCTCTGAGCAGCTCTTCGTCTGTTTTGGAGGTCAGCAGAAGGAAAAGGCTGTCTCCAAACAGAGGTTGGCCCACTGGATAGTGGATGCCATCGCCTTGGCGTACCAGTCCCAAGGCGAGCCGTGCCCTCTCGGGTTGCGAGCTCACTCCACTCGGGGTGTTGCCTTTTCCTGGGCGTCGGCGCACGGCGCCTCTGTTGCAGACATTTGCAAAGCTGCAGGCTGGGCGACACCGAATACATTCGCGAGATATTATAATCTCCGGGTGGAACCGGTGTCCACCCGTGTGCTGTCTACTCATAGATAGGTAGGACCTACATCAGAGATCTTCCATATGCGTTACTGTCCTCTGGCCAGTCCATATGTGTCTTCCACACATTACCTCCCTTCGGGCAGGGTGTGGTCTCCGTAGCTTTCCCCTCCTCTGGGAACGCTTTCCTGGCATTTTTGTCGTTGCTGAAAAACTGGGGAATGGGTTCCGAAGCACTCTTCCCCGTGGGTAAGGAACAGCAGCTTCGACTTCTCCACGGTAACGCCCTGTCCTCTCCATCCGACTGGTATGGAAAACATTCCTTGGCTTACTCTGGGCGCTGGATGGTTGCGAGTATGGGCCGCAATTGCATTGGCACGCTATGGCCTGCCAGCATCTGCCTCCCTAACACTCGCAACGTGGTTCAGTCGCTATGGCGCTTTCCAAGGGACCCCATTACGTTAGTATCGACGTAACGTTGAACGTGACTGACTGAATGGGAACGTCTAGGTTACTAGTGTAACCCCCGTTCCCAGAAGGAGGGAACGAAGACGTTACGTTCCCCTGCCATAGCTCTGAGTCACCGCTGAGCGACCAGATACCTATCTCGGCTCCTCAGCAAAAATATGAATGAAGGTGAGTATGCCGGCCCTATTTATACCCGGATGCCGGGGGAGGGGCCCGGCATGTAAATCTCACAGGCCAATTCCCATTGGCTTGTTTTGTACCCTTGGAGGTGATTGGGCTCCCAGGCGAGACCCCATTACGTCAGTATCGACGTAACGTCTCCGTTCCCTCCTTCTGGGAACGGGGGTTACACTAGTAACCTAGACGTTTCCTGAGAACAGGGAACAAGACTCTGCGTTCCTTTGCCATGCTTCAGGCGGCCTGCTGGGCAGTCCCTTCAAGACGATGGATAACGACTGCTCCCGCGGGCGCGCTTTTATACATCCGGGTCGCGCTCCTATGACGTCATAGGCTGTCGCCGGCCAATGAACATTAGCGTTGTTGGATAGTTGGTTTTTCAGACGGCGAGTCACATGTGACGTTCCCCAAAGCGTGGCAATGCAGAGTCTCGTTCCCTGTTCTCAGGGAACTATGGTTACATACGTAACCTGAGAAGTTTTCAGTCAAATTCATTTTATTGTCTTGTATCTTGTGTGTGTGTGTGTGTGTGTGTGTGTGTGTGTGTGTGTGTGTGTGTGTGTGTGTGTGTGTGTGTGTGTGTGTGTGTAAACAGCAGAATTTAGAGCAGAGGCTGTGCAGGATTCAGAAGACACTCATCACTGCAGGAACGTTTTGCACTCAGATACCCTGTCCAAATGCCCACACTTGTGGTCTTGGCCACTTGAGTGCTCATGCACGTGACAGGAAGTAAGTGCGCAAGACTGTCCCATGTCTTAAAAATGTCCAAGTGCAGTGCCCTTAATGCACACTAAACCCACACTATCACGAATACCACTTTGGAGCAGTATTCAAGGCTAAGCGTATCCCATCATGCATTATGTTCAGGAACTCACACGCCCCGAAATCACGAGATGTTGAGGAAATCATTCGACTAAGTTAAATTAATTATATATTACATATAATTTGGTAGTAAAATATAAAGTGGTGCACATTTTATTGATACAAAGATGAGTAGGCTATGTATATTTTGTACATCATTTGCAACTGCTTTTTATCACTTAAAGAAGCACCACAATTTTAAAATTAAAGTTAAAATTAAGTTACATAGCGACCACTAAACAGACATTTAGAAGTGTATTTTAAAATGCAAAGTATTGAAAATAATATTTAAAAAAAAAGGCTGTATACACTTGCACTTTTTGCAACACTATAAGTGTGTCCCATCGGGTAATCAAAGGTTCTACACACACTTGCGGTCTTTACGCCCACTTGAACTCATGTAAGTAGACAAGTGGTCAAGTGCAAAGACTGCAAGTGTGGGTATTTGGACAGGGCAATAGTCTGAGATTGTTGTCTTCTGATTGTTTTAGACTTGTTCTTTGACTGCACTTGTTTCTAGTGAGGTTTGAAAAAGAAAAAAAAAACCCTCTGGTATTTTTCTCAGCATATTTGTTAAGACATTTCTGTTGAAAATATTCATGTAAAATTATATTGAGGACTTTCAAAAATACAATGTTCATTCTCCAACCGTATTATTATTTATAACTTGGTTGTTTAGAAAATGCAATAAAATTAACAGGAAGGAAACAAAGAGCTATATTTGGCCTTACAACTGCTTACATGAGGTTGTCAACTTGAAGTTAATTTTGATATTTTTACTCATCTTTTGGAATTTCACAAAGGAAATATTTTAGCATGAGAGAAACATCACAAAACATTGGATTCATTGAATTGTGAATAATTACAGCGGTATTTACTATCCGATTGTTAAATTGTGACATAAGAAATGCTGTTTCTTGGTTCAAGCCTCTACTTGTTGCACTTTGAGAATACTATCTCAACAGCAGTTTATGAGCAATATGTTTAGTGACATATTTAACCTAAGCATTTAAAGCTACACTACAGTATCCTTGCCCACGGCATTCCAGACACAAATATTTGAACTCTTTACACACCATTGATGGAATTTTCTGTCATTTTTGATACAAAGCTTCCCTGTCATTGGCAGAATGTTTGGGCAATCTGTGTTTTCACTGTTATATGGTAGGGGGCACTGTTACACATCTTCTGAAAGAGTACAGAATCTCCAGATCAAAAAGGTGAAAATGAAGCAGAAACAAGCGACAGAAGCATTGTTTATGCACTTGTAAAATGATGATAAAATCGACCCAAGATGAGGTATAAGATTGATTAAAAAAAAAGCATGAAGTCAGAGTAACTGGCACAGACTGGAAAATATTGTCGGAAAAGAGTTAACGATTTATAAAAGATGAATCATTGTCTGGCCATCTGGGATTTTTGTATGGAGATAAAGGTTAGGATCATGATTTTTCAGTAGTTTGACATCACATCATGACTGTACCAGAAGTAATGAGCAGATCGCATAAAAGATAATGTCACTTCCTGGAAGATGATGTCATTTAAGGAAATGGCTTTTGTAGTTAGGCCCGTATTACACATACTGTGTACTTTTATATGTTTGCATCCTTGTTTACTTCCCATGCATCCTACCTCTTCTCTCGTGTGATGATGAGATGAAGGATGAAGGTATCGAAGCAAATGCGTTTGTAAAACTGAATATTCTTGCTCACTCAGGCATTGCTTCAAAAGGACATCAATGTGCTTAAAGGATCTGCTGTTATGTTTTGTTAATTAAAGCACTCTTAATAAATATTAATGAAGCAAGATGCACTGTTGAAGTATGTGAAATTTATGTTTTATTTAAACCACATACTTGTTTCCGGGTCATAGACTGAAGGATGGATGAGGGAGTAAACGAGGAAGCATCAGCACAGAGTATGGAGCAGAATTCAGTGTCTGCAGCTCGTCTGCTGCCTGAGGCGTCACTGCAACAGGATGCTCACATCATGCTGACAACTTCTCTATTGCAAAATAGAGCTGCAGCTTTCAACAAGAAATAATAAAAAAAAAAAAATCTATATTGTGTAGGTTCATTTACATACCTTTATGCATAATTATTAATGACCAGACATTATGATGTGGTTATTGAGAAGGGGCTAGTGAGAATTATTACAAACTTGATTGTTGTGAAATCTAATGGAACCCAAATCTTAAAGCAGGGTTCTTCAGTCCTGATCCTGGAAAACTGATGCTTTATAAAATCCTAAAATGCAAAAGTTTATGTTAGTTAATGTGTTTATACTGTATTTTTAAACCAATTTCTGCTAAATTACTCTGCTAATAATTTCATTGCCATCTGAAATCATATTGTAAGTATATTAATTATCAATATCAAAAGTTAATGTCTGATAGGGATATCAGAATTAGGTGTGATAAAATGTCTTGATAGCGCCACCAACAAAATTTCAATTTAGCGCCCTTCACACTATGTTTCACGTACAGGTATGACATTTGGTAGACACATGTTTGTGCAGTTTTTTGCCATTTCCACACATTGTACATTAACAAACTCCTCCTAGAGCTTTAATCAGACCAACATCATGTTTGGTCAGTCTAATCTAAAGGCGTTTGTGACGTTAAATCGCGAAGATCTAGAGTTTTCACTGAAGGGCGTGTCCGTGGCGCCCTGACAAATCTGATGTTTCACTGAATATTAAATGCCAATATTAAATTACAGTCATAGCGTCACCTGCGGGCAACAGGAAATTACATGTTTTACACTGTGATTAACTCCTCATAGAGATTTAACCAGAACCACATCATACATGGTCTGTCTAATCTGAAGGCCTTTGTGACATTAATTGTGAAGGTCTAGAGTTTTCCCTGAAGGGCGTGTCCGTTGCGGCCTGACTAAGTCTGATGTTTCGCCTTGAAAGAGGAAGCTGTTGTACCTCAATGTCCGATCTGCCCCAAACTACACATGTGTGATATGAGTCCTGGCCTGAAGACATCTATATGCCAATATTCAGTTCGTCAAAGTGCCACCTGTTGGCAACAGGAAGTAGAATACTTTGCACTGTAATACATTCCCTGAAACACATTTAAATATGCCATGAAGTTCCAAACATTCTAGAAACACATTAAATCATGCAATGATATAATGTATGTGATTAAAGCCACAAAACAGGAAGTTGTTGTAACTCAGGCATACAATGCCCAAACTTCACATGTTTGATAATAGACCTGGCCTGAAGACATCTACATGCCAAAATTAAGTTATAGTCATATCTCCACCAGCTGGTAGCAAGAAGTGTGGCAAATACAAATGACTGACATCACTCTCTTATATTTATGTACGTAAAAGCATATTGTCCATCATGCTCTTTTTTCCTAAAGCCACCAGGTGGCACGGGTGCGAGGGCACTTTCATCACTGTTCGTTCTGGTTTTGTGTTTCTTCAGTGACTTGTTAACTACTTGTTTATTAGGGTCCGACACCGTTACACAATTCTGTTTTCAACTAAAAATGTAAACTTTTTATGCATTTTGGCCATTTATTTACATGACAACAGCATTTTGGGGGCCTGAAAACACAAACTTTTGAAAACAGGTTTCAAAGTTTTTGAAAAGAACACCATTATTGACGCCATGTAAACTACAAACACGTGAATTTTTGAAAATGGTGATGTCATTCGAGTTCATATTATATGTTCAGTCTGTAGGTGTGTAGTGTTTATAAAGTGACATCGCCGACTACTGGCCTGGCAGCAGAAAGCAGCATTTTTAGTTGTTTTCACAGATCTGTGTGAACGTGGATCATTCTGACAATGTTGTCATCTGTACGTGAAAAATGCAAAGAAAAAACTTTCCGTTTTTAGTACATCGTTGTTGTATAAGCGTATACCCTTAATTTATGTACTGCAACACTGCTTTGGTGTTACGGTAATGTTCTGTTATACTGTAATTGTCACAGTAATGTTCTGTTTTAGTTTTGTTTTCATTGTTTCCTGTCACTGTTTTCCTGACTTCTTGTTACTTATTTGTTTCCATGGTTTCAGATTAAGCTATGCACCTGTTTCTGGTTCCATTAATTATCTAGCGCTGTGTATTTAAGCCCTTAGTTGTTTTTTTCTGTTCATGGTTTGGTATCATTGATGTTTATGTGGTGGTTTATCAATGTTTATTACTGCGAGCTCCTGTGTTTTGTTAGTGTTAATAAAAGTGTTTTTGTTTAATTCTCCATCGTGCACTTACTACTGCCACAGTTCATGACAACTATTACCATTATTGCTGATAAAGATGATTGATTGATTGATTGATTGATTGATTGATTGATTGATTGATTCATTGATTCATTCATTTATTCATTTATTCATTTATTCATTCATTCATTTTAATATTCAATATAAAATACTACAAAAAACATTTTTGGACACTTAAAGACTTAAAACAGTAATAAACAAATAAATAAATAATCCATAAGATAAAATAACCAAAGTCATATTCTAATAGAAAAGGATACATTGTTGAGTCTACTTTTAATAGGTACTGTACAACACACTGTAATTAAACATTATACACATTGGCACAAGTCTAGTGTGATTGAATCACTTTCTGACATTTTCTGACTGAAGTTATATTCATCTTTCCAACTTTGCTGAAATGTGACTATAAATGTCATATGATAATGATAACAAAAAAAAAAAAAAAAATAAAAATAGGCTAACTGTTTACAGAAAACTTCACCCATAGTATGCTTGAAAAATGCAGGGATTATTTCATGTGCGAATCAGAATTATGAAATGTATGCTAATTAGTGCTAGCAGTAACTTGTATTGAACTAGGAACACACTTAAAGCTGAGCAGTACTGAATTTGATTGTTTTTTGTTTTGTTTTGTTTTGTTTTTTTGCTGTGGGTTGAACATGGGACAGTCATTTACAGTAAACTCGTGTTGAGACTCCTGAAATGATCCTCAGCAGGAAACAGCATGATGCACTGCTTATGAGACTAATACAGAGACAGAGAAGGAGACTCGAAGGAGAGAAAAAGGAGGGGTTGAGTATGCAGTTAAGGCAATTTCAAAATTCAGATTAGAAACAAAAGCCATCAGTGCAAGAGCAAGAGAGTGGAGAAAAAATGCTAGTGATGCAATTAGGAAATGACTGCAGACTGTGCAAAAGTAGTTTAGCTGTCAATCTCGGCTTTCTTCAAGACCTTCCCAATCATTGTCAAGGACACATGTACAATTTCTTTTTCTTTTCTTTTTTTTTTTTTTATTTTGTGTGTGTTTTGGCTCCCCCCAATTTTAAATAATTGCCTTCAGTGCTCCATTCAGAACACTTGTGTGGCAGTCCATTTGGAGGAAATGACCACCTTTACAGTTCTCATCTTGCTGTCTGATTGAAAAGATAGCTTCAGACAGACTGTGTTTGCTTGTAAGTTCATGTTGTTGTTTCTTCATTGGCCCTCTAGTACTTTTTTATTTTTTATTTTTTTTATTTTATTTTATTTATTTTTTGTCCTCTGGGCAATCGTTCAACAGATCTATTTGTGAAAAAGTCTCTGAAATCTTTTCAGCTCTTCTGAGGATATCAGTAGGTGCCTAGATAGACAGATATACTGTGGATCATTCTTGTGTCTGGCATTTTATGTCTCTAGTAATTGAAATTATTAATTAGAGGTTTGCAATCTTGGCTTGAAAGATTGAAATTAATTTACTCTGAACTCTAATTAATGGCATTTGTTAAGATGAGCCTCACCCACATCATTTTAGGCTTGTTAGGAAGTAAGTGATGAGTGATCAGACTTAACACAGGATAAAAACATTATATGGACTTAAGTTTGAAGATGGACTTGAGCCATAGCTAGACCAAAATCATCCAGAACTCCCTAGCATAGCAACAACCCAGAACACTCTTCCAGCCATTTTGAAAACACCCACATATCATTGAGTTTGCATGGACCAACACAACTCAGATTTTCTTTAAAAAAAAAAAAAAAAAAGTAGGGTAATTTGATAGTTCACTTTAGACATTCTACTAACATTTGAGTACCTTTGCAACTACATGTCAACTAGCAGTCATTAGCGTGTTAGTAGACTGTCAGCTTCATATTTGCTAACACTTTATTCTGATGGTCCTCAACAGACATTATACTGACTATAAGTAACGTTGCCGCTACATGGCAACTTATTCTACTAACCTGAACCGTAGTGTAACCCAAAGGGATAACCTAGTTAAAATAAATACAGTTGACTTAGCATGTAGAAAAGAAAAAATATAGTCAGGAAAGCGTAAAAAATATAGTCAGGAAAGTGGCTATAAACTTGACCCTACCAACAATACAAAACGGTTTACCTTTACAATGATTTATACATGCATACATATACAGTACATTGCATCTATGTTTTCTGTACCAAAGACTGTTGAACAGCTGCCGGAAAAAGAAAGAAAAAAATAAATAAATAGGAATAGTCCAATAGCAGAGTCAGGGGAGCTCATTTGGACAAAAGTTGCTCTTCGCATTTTCCTGAGCCTGCAGTTCATCTCTGCACTAGCTGGGCTGGCGCTGCTGTAGTCAGATCAGATTTCCACCACCCGTAGACATTATTCACTAACAATAAGCTCTGTACAGGAACTAAAAAAAAAAAAAAAACAGGTGTCATAGAGAGCACCCCCTTAAAGCTTCATGTGATAAACAGGTATTGATTCAACAGGCCTCTCAGCATGAGGCTGGACAACACAAGCCAAAACCAGCCTGCCTTTATTTGTAAAGAAAGATATTGATTACACAGATACACTTTGCATGTATCTGTAAAAGTAGAAATGATATATTTGCATTTAACATTCATGCATTTCAAAATGCATAAAGCAGACGCTTTTATCCAAAGTGACTAACATTGCCTTGAATGTATACACTTTATCATGCATTACCTGAGAATCGAACATGTTACCACTGCATTGCTAGTGAGATACAGGACTTTATATATTGCACAGTATTTCAAATGACTTGTACTACATTCCATGTCTTCTGAAGCTATGCGATAACTTTGTGTGAGGAACTGAGTGAAACAATGTTTTAATCTCTGTCGTTTCGTGAGTGCAGTCACATCACATCCGTATTCGCAAAAAACATTTTATCTCATCAAGAGTTCTCCTAAATAGCAGTAAATGTTCCTAGTCAAGAGTTTTCTCTTAAAACTTATTTACAAAGCTGCTGAGACTAACTTAAGGAATAGAGAGAAGTCTTAAGCTAAGAGAAAGGGCGGGGCTGACCTCGTTGCTGTGGATGATGTCTACACGGGGTCTCTGTCAGTGATTTATCCATAGAAATATTGTAGAATGAGGTATCATGTTGCCATAATCAAATAAAGATTTACAATTGTAGGCTAAGTGTCACTAATGAAACAAGTATATGTTCAGCTAATTGTCAGCCTCTTACATGTCTGCATCTCCAGAGATCACAGAATTCAAGCAACAAATTATGTTTTATAAACAAAGTACAGGAGGATAATTTTATATATATATATATATATATATATATATATATATATATATATATATATATATATATATATATATATATATATATATATATATATATATATATATATATATATATATATATATATATATATATAGGGTTGGGAAGTAATGAAATACATGTAACGACATTACGTTTCAGTTACGTAACAGTTACATTTTAAATAGATGGTAATCAAATTACAGTTGCATTCAAAAAGTATTTTACTTTGATTTTTTATGTCATTTATTTCATTTAATAAGCTATTAACGTAAGCTGTTTGAGGATTTTTAACCAACGAGCCAATGTTGATGATTTTCCGACTGTTTAAAAAAAAAATGTGCGCTGCCTGATCAGTTTTCAGATATCAGCAACCTGTAGAGTGCAGACATGAGATCGCACGTAACAAATGGATGGGAAAACAGGGCATAATGCATTTCTCTAGTGGAAAGTCAAAGATAGTTTTAATTATAAACATGAAAAAGGACGTACAGTAACATCATAGTGCAATGCAAGCTATGTCTACGCAACAAAACTTCAATCGGCTTCAGGATTCAACATCTAATCTGAAAAGCATCTTGAGGTAGGCCTAAGCTGTTCTTGGTCTTTGAAAATGTTATTTTCCTTATTAAATCCTTATTTTCCTATTTACTCATATGTTGAGCTTTGTATGGTTATATTAGCCTACGGTTAATATTTATAAGAATTTATTAGGTCTTTGAAAAATAACACGTAGAATTAACATCCACTTAATCATGCGATAAATAATGTTTTATAAAGTCTGTCTGTCTTTGTGTACTTTACAGACAAACTTTAAATCTTAATAATTCATTCCAAATGTTTAGGTATATATGGCGCGTACTCGAGTTCATGATCAAAAATATAGATGCAGTAGCCTACTCCACTGGTCATGAATCCAAAGGTTTTTTAGTTTTATTTTGATCTTTATTCCGGGCTTGCAAACAAACAGCTTTGTAAAAATTTCCCAAAATGTCAGGAAATATTTAATAAGTCTGTCAGCAGGACGTTAACACAGGCACACGCTGAAAACGGACACAAAGAGGAGAACAGACGCACTGCACCATGCACAAGCTCACTGCTCGCGAAACATAAATAATAATATAAATATTAAATTGGGGTTGATATGAATGCATCTTTGAAGGGAACTGTCTTCAGACATGTTTTGATGGCTTTTCATCTTATCTCCAGCGCAGCGCTGCTGTATATAGTGGTAACCATGGAAACGCTATATCACTGCTGTTCCATAAGCGCCACCTACTGTCAGAGAGGGAATTTGCATTTCATGCAGGTGTCTTATAGCATAATTTCAAAAAGCTGAAGTCAGACCACGTTGTTTTTGCTGTTAATCTTGAAATTATACAATAATTTAAATGAAAAACAACTGATCATGCTCATGTTCATAACATCTTTGTTGGGATTGTGATAAAAATCCAGTGTTTGCCTCTATTATCAAAGAGCTACACATTTTTTGAACAAATAAACAAATAAATTTGCTTTAAAAAAAATCTGCAACCAATATCAGAATCGTGGCTGTGAAAAATCAAAATAGGTGCATCACTAATAATAATTAAATTGATTATTTAAAATGAACAGTTATTTTTTCTTTGCTTTTTGTTGTTTATTTGGTTAATATAAATGCAGTTATCAGTGCACTAAGGTTAAATAATATTATAAACATATTTATACTAGGGATAGTTCACACAAAATGATCATATTTTGTTTCCAAACCTGCAAATTGTGGTGGTGGAGAGATGCAAAAAACTGTTGAGAAACCGTAGCTTTGAATACAGGCCTTCTCTCGAGATTATTGGGTAGATCATTTCATTTTCTTTATAAACATTCTAAAATGTTACAAACAAACTTTGTTAATAAAATAATTTAAACCACTGTGTCAATTTAACTCTATATACCTATAAAAGAGCCTATATTGTTAACAATATTTTATTGTTATGCAATATTTTGTTATCCTTCTGATACACATCTTTACAAATATAAAAATATAATTTAGGAATGATATATCAATAATAATTATATATGGATGTGATGTTAAAAGAAACAAATATTTTCTTAATTCGTTTATCAAGATATAAAGTCTTTACCAACACATAGGTTATGTCTAATAAACTGCAGATATATATTTTGTAACTGATGTTAAAAATACAATTTAGTGGAAAACCAAACCTGATGGTCATTTTTAATTACAGGTTGTAAACTTAAAACAGAACCTCAAGTTAATATGGTCCTTTGAGTGAAGCATTTCAAAACTTGGGTAAAGTTGGTTTTTTATTCGCACATTCGGACATCCGTATTCAATAGCCTTGTTAATCACACTACATTGGACATTCAGTGGACATTCACAAGTAAATATGCCATTAAATCAACACTTGCCTATTTTGATCGACTGTGAATAATGTTGTAAGTTGACAATCGTTGGTTGTCAATATCATGTTGCTGCTTACACATTCGCAAACATTAATTTATTGCACATTTATTGGAAAGTCTGAATTTATCAGAAGTCCGAATATGCGAATATAAAACCAACTTTACCCAAGTTATTTCAAAGTATTCCAAAGTATTTAGATTAAAGCTGCTGTCCGCAGTTTTTCCTCTTTGTCGCCATCTCTGTTTGACACATGCGATTGCAGATATGCGGAACAGTTATTTGTACGTGCATTGTGCAGCGCGGATGAATCTAATGTTTGATTCTACATCTTGAAAGTATGACCAATATAATAATTTTCACTGGAAAATATCACCTGAACAAGTAAGTAACATTTCTGCCACTTTTGTTCTGACCAACTGAGGAAAAAAGCATTAGGCCTACAATAAATCATCGCTTAGCTCGGATCATGCCACACCGTGCAAATGATTATTACTGTTATATTGTTCTCAAATTGTTATTGTTAACAACATCAGCACTGCGTGACTGTATTTAGTGTGTATTAGCGTTACCTGTAGATTTCAATGTCTGTAGCCACTCCACAGTCCAAAGTCTTTTGCTTTTCACGACGAGTGAATCTCCAGTTGTCACTGATGATTGTCATTTGGACCTTTCTGGATTACAATCCACCATCAAAATGATAAGTTTAATTATTTCAGCTGCTGTGAGAAAAGGCTATAAACGTGCCGCTACGGCAGCTTCCTCACGTGATTTAACTGAGCCTCTCGACGGGACTCCTTTCTGTTTACGGACGTGACGTAATGACGCACAGAGGAACTGCTGCATGCTTGAATTTCCCGCGGAAATCCGCCAGTTCGCTCTTATTATAAAACATTATTACAAGCTTACCATTGTGAATCAAGACAAGATAATTAGATAGTTTTGAACACTGCTGGTTATGTACTTGTTCAAAAGTTGATTTTGGATCATTTTTAACCAAAAATAGTTGCGGACTGCAGCTTTAAGTTACTAAACTAGAGTAATGTAACGAAATACGTTACAGATTACTTTTTAAAACATGTATTTTGTAATCTGTAGTGAAATACATTCTAAAAGTAACCTTCCCAACCCTGTATACAGGCACGTGCACAGATAGGGCTCAACCTGTGCAGAGCACATGCCCTTTTTGTCCGTACACTCCGAAGTGCCCTTTTTTTGGGAGGTGTTTTATTTTATTTATTTATTTTCTAGAATAAATCAATGGTATTGGTCACTCTTTACGTCTGTCTGTCTGTCTGATTTACAAATATATTTAGCCTAATAAAAGTATTAAAAAGAGCTTGTGACAAGATCATTTTGGATCCGCAAAAACTGTCAGTCAAACCTCTTAACTCCGCCCCCTGAGTGTCGCGAACTGAAGTTCCACAGCAGCTGAACGTCTTGCAGCGGTAAATAAATATCTTGTTGAATGTTTGAATAAGTAGGCTACAACATTGTCTTCACGAAAGAAACATTGGTATGTCTATAAAGTTTCATATTTTATGCATTTGAAGCCTGAGACCGGCGGCGGAGAGAGAGGGAGGGGGCTAGCAATTGCCTTCTAAGTTAGTCATAAATAGCCTATGCATACAGTACAGTAGTATTACATCTTTTATAAATTGAGATTTTGGCCAAAAACTGAGCGCTCATAACCTATTGATGATGACGTAGCACGTAACCTAATGTGATGCCATCGTTTTAACGTTTTTATTTTGCACATATTCGCTGATCAAAAATCCGGCGTAACTGCATTTGAGTTTGACAAAAAAGCGACTGAGTGATCCCCGTCATCAGCTAGGTAAAATATATTTCTAAGAAATTTCTTCTTTGATTTGTGATGGCTATCTGCTGATACACTTAATTCAATAACATTTAATCATATTATATATGGTCACACAGTATGGTTAATGTATGTTACATGTGAAGACGAGCGGGGAGTATACAATACTAGATTAAAAAAATTATCTAGCAAGCAAATACATGTTGTAGTAACTAAAAAACATTACAGAATCGTAAGGTCACTGTGCTTCTCACAGAAGATTGCTGTTGTAATTATTTTTAAAGAAGCCCTGATATATATATATATATATATATATATATATATATATAAAAATAGATATATATATATATATATAATATGGGGGGGGGGGTGCCCTTTTTCAGTTTTCAGCACATGCCCCTCAAAAGGTGTGTGTGTGTATGTTGGATGTAATAATTTCACATGGAGATCAGGTGGATGGTCACTCGAGGTTGCTTTACTGTATCTGGGAAAACAGCACCAAAAGGCTTATCAGAATACATCATACAGCGCATTTAACGTCTTAAATGAAATAAACAGAAGTTTGGAGATTACAATCAGGCCAATTAACACACTGTTCATCATATAGTCATAAATAACACATTTGACTCGCCTAACACAACTAGGAGTTGACAGACAAAATAGGTAACCTTTTGTGTGTTTTATAGTTCAAACTTGGGCTTGAAAATGATATATATATATATATATATATATATATATATATATATATATATATATATATATATATATATATATATATATATATATATATATATATATATACAGTCAAACCAAAATGTATTCAGACACCTTGAACATTTCATTCATTAATTCAGTTTATTCACTAGAGTTGGTAATAAAAATGTTAATAAAACATGACAAGATCTCAGAGTTAAACTGTGTCAGAAAAGAATTAATCTTAATTATGTCAGATAACACTTAATCAGGTCAGGTCAAATTTCCATCAATTTTACTGGTAGTCCACTGTATGAAGAATTTGTGGGTATAATATGTCACAGTTTACTTTATTTTGGTATCCTCACTTACATAAATGAACTATAGTGTCCTGCACCCACTAGTAATAACATATCAAAAATATAAAAAATGTCTGAATACATTTTGGTTTGGCTGTAAATATATATTATACACACACACACAGCCGACTCACCGACCTGAAGTGTTTTCTGCATCGTTTTCTGCATCCCTCCGCCACCCTCTCTCCTCACTCTCGGCTGGTTCCAATCACAGCCAGGGATACAGGGATTAGCCTACTCTGGGTTTGGGATGAATTCTGAGCTCGAAGCCCTCGATCCCCTCTGACAACACCCCAAACACGCTCATTTTACTCGTTCACTCTATTCGATAATTTGTAAGTGTGAACTCGTGAAAACAACTGCCACATGTAATCGGACATTATTTTGTTATTTATTTAATATTTATTTTCGGCATTTTATTATGATAGGACAGTGAGTAAACAGGAAGCAGAGTTGAATAAAAAAAGGGGGACGGGATCTGGAAAGGTCCATGAGCCAAAACTGGACTCGTGTCACTCAAGCTGCCCCACAAAGCTATCATCAGGATATTATTTTCAACTTGACCACAATGTCTTCATTGAAATCATTCAATACATTTTGCCTGTACATAAATGAACTTTTATGTTATGTCATCGCAGATTAAGATCTATAAATTTAAATATTTATTGCATTTATGAAGAAAAGGCTCAGCACCCAAGGTCGTTGTCTTGTCTTTGGGCTAATTGCTGAGGCAGATTGCCAGCAACAGCCATTTTATGGCCAAATCATTTTCATGATTTGGTATTAGTGAGTTAGGAGTCCTCTTGACTACTCATAACTTTTCACAGGTTTAGGAGCTAGCACTAAAATGCTTTTGTGAAATACTCTTAGAGCAACAATTTAAGAGTCCTAAATTTATGACTGACACACCCGTTATTTTTAAGAGTTTCTGCTAAATTGGCAAGTTAGAAGCTACTTTTAGCCTTACAATGTTTTGTGAATATGGCCCCTGGTCTTCACACAAAGCAATCGTTTGGCTTTGGAAGTCTTGCAATATTTGTCATTTTTGAATAAATTATTGTGGCTGTACTTTTTTCTGCCCAGTATGTGTTTTATATATAAATATATCTTTTAGAAATACTGATATTGAGTCAGGGTTAGGTTCAGGGTTAGAAATAAACACTGATCAGTGATGATTTAACTCTGAGGATTTTGCTTTTCAAAAATGTTAAACAATGTGAAAGGGCCCGTCATCATCAAGTGCTCCATCTGGAATAGTTACACTACTGATTTACAGTTTAAACCTACAATCTGCAGTATTGATTTGAAAATAAGTGGTCATTTTTAAACAATGCAAATGCTCCATGGCTAAAGTTACACTATGAGGGATGATTTTGTTCATGGCATTCACATTTTCGCCTGATCAAAAAACAACAGCTGGACTCTCCCAAACCCATCTATAACCCTTAACGTTAAACATGTAACATCTGCAGAATAAATTGCATCATGGGCCACAAATAGTATCAATTCTTACGTCTCCACATTTTTAATTTAGTTTGTGTTGACACAGATTGCCATCTTCTCTCGCTCGTCTACTATCACAGTGAAGAAATGGAATTTTTGACGCCATATATAGGTGATTCTCCAGGAGCTTATCTGTCATAGTGTGGAAATGCCTTATCTGTCATCAGCAGTGACTTTATTCATTTTTTAACAGCTTTCACCCATGTTCAGATTTATAGCCGTTTTGTCCTTGCTCAAAGCCTTGTGCTTCAACCCTGGGCAAATAGAAGCAGCGATTGAATGGAAGCCTTTTTAATGTCTCTCTCCCAAGGCCCATCAGCAGTGCACGTAGGCCAGGTTTAATCTCGCTTCAGATTGAACTACATGCAGGGGCAGCTCTCAGAGTCATGATCGATACCTCCGCTTTGATTATTGCTTAACATCATATTGAACGGTTGGCAGAATGAGTTCTCAGAACCTCTGTTAATTGCGCACTAAAGGTACAGTGCTGCACAATACAATTGCATGGTGCGTCAATAGGGGAAGCTTATATTTAGGACCATTAAGATTTTAAGCTATTATGAAGGCTAATCATTATAAAAAGACATTAAAACTAGAAAGTTTGTGAACCCTTCAGAATTTTGTATATTTCTGAATAAATTTGTCCAACATTGAGATAAATGCTACATTGATGCTAAGGACGTCACATTTCAATGGGAAATTGATTTCCAACATGGAATAAAAGAATTAAAAACGCAATTGTGACTTTTTATCTTGCAATTCTGACTGTTTTTTTTTTTCTTTTTTTTTCAGAATCGTGAGATATAAACTTGCAATTTTGAGAAATAAAGTCAGGGTTGCGGGAAATACAGTGACTGCACAATTGCGAGTTATAAAGTCCAAAATGCAAGATATAACCTTTCAATTCTGAGGAAAAAAGTCAACGCATTAATATTATTAATATGTTTGTCAGAAAATTACTGCTAAAGACCACTGTCTCTTAAATGCATTATAACCACCAAATTATACAATCCTCTCCGAAATATGTATTGTTAGACACAACCCAAGTGGGAATAAAGGATATTAAGACAGTCGGGATAAAGCAAATTGAAACAAACACAACTATTATTCAAAAAAAACACTACTCTTTTTTTTTATCACTTCTTCCTGCTATTTCATGGCTTCTTCTGTCTATTTCTCAGACTGATATAGTTAATACAGTTTTATAGTTATATAACAGTTTTATAGTCTATTTCTCAGACTGATATAGTTAATACAGTTTTGTTACAGTTTTTGATTGTCAGACAAAGCTGCTCACAGTTTTGGATAGGAAAATCAAATCAAACCAATCAAATCAAAAGATCCTTCCTAGTGTGGAGATTCAATCTAGCATTTGTTTAATAATCTACTAACTATGTTTTTAAAGACCTCTGTAAAAGGTTTAGATATTTTGTTATATAACCTTTCAATTCTGAGGAAAAAAGTCAACGCACAATTCTGAATTTTTCTCGCGATTGAAGAAAGAGAAAGATGGCAGAAATCGCACCCAGTGTGCTTTCATTATTTAACAAAAGCATGTTTTGTTGTTATTGTGAGTGCAAACAAATAAAAGTAGTTTCAAAAGATGTATTACTCTTATCTGTATGATCCAAAATTATGGAGTATTTGAAGTGGAAGTGATCTCACCGGCGCCTCCATGTTAGCTGCCATGCAGTAAGTGTGCTACTATTCAGCTTTCACACTCCGCAAAACACTTGAACAGCCCACATTTATCTAGGTTAATGTTAAAGTGAGCGGCCATGTAAAGGATAAGGATAAGCCATATTTGAGGTTGATGAATGAGTGTTTGGATGTCCTGCGACTAAAAAAATTTTGTTAGTCGACTATTAGGGGGAAGCCCTGGAGATAAGTCACAATTAACTTTTTTAATTTTTTTTTATTTTTTATTTTATTCCATGGTGAAAACAAAATTTGCGTACATTTCTCATGTTTTTGCTTTTCAGTGACAGACATTCTTGCCTGTTTATGGACATTTTTGCTTTAATAAAACAGGGCCTGCTAACCTCACACCTGATTTATCTAATAAATTATCTGTCTCCATTTACAACTTTAAAAGAACTAAGAATCCTAGTCATCATAGTTTCTCCAACAAAGATATTTGGACTGAATTGAGCTGGAAAATGATAGTAACTTTGCAACAACAATACTGTTATTGAACTGAACTGATAAAGACAATACTATTCGTTACATTGCAAATGCTGTATACAGTTTACAAAAAAAAGAGCAGTATAAGTTAATCGATTTGAAATGTAAATGTTGAGGAATTTCAATTCGGTTGTTAAGTCTGACGTCACAGGGCAGCGCTCATACCACAAGAAAACAACAAATGGTGCTAATCTACACACACAATGTGGTGTAATACTACAAAAATTTATAATCAGAACCTTTATCTCCATATCAAAATTCCAGATGGCCAGACAATGATTCATCTTTTATAAATCGTTAAAATATTAAAGTCTGTGACGCTGTGAGCACGGAGACTGTTGTGTAGACTGTAAGTATTGAAAATGTTTAACTTTTTAAAATGATTGATGTTTAATATGACTAAATAGTGCTCATAAGTGACACAGCAGAAAAATCAAACAAACAAACAAACAAAAAAATTGTAAATAGTAAAATTGAAAGGGCTATGAGTTTACATGCTTTCCCTGTGCTCTGGTTTACCCACAGTCCAAAGATGCAGGATAGGTGAATTAGAAACACTGCAAGTCTGTCTGTAAGTGTGAATGTGTATGTCTTTGTGGGTTAGCACTGTTATGGACTGGCTATTCATCAGGGAACCTTCAGTTTCCCTGCCCCGACTCCCACAGGATCCCTCTGGAAGTACATTACCCTACAAATATACTTAACATTTGCAAGATGAAAGAAAAACTCAACAAGGTTCTCTCTTTCAGTTAATTTCATTCTGATTGCATCTGAAAATGGTTGGCTAAAAATGCTTTTGGGAAAATTATTTTTTTATTTTTATTTTAAGAGCAAGGAAAAGCATGGTTCAGCAAAGCAGGGGTTAATTTGTTATGCTAAACAGCTATACCTTGACCCCTTGCAGAGATTCAAAATGATGCATAGAGCAATGATCCTCAATTTTAGGAAGAGTTGAGGACACAACGCAGGAGTTCTAGTTCAGCTGCTGTTAGAATGAGGCTGGGAAAAATAAAAAAGAATAAATAAAAAAGGATAAAAGGAAAAGGAAAAAAAAAAAAAAAAAAGAAAAGATTAATAGCCTGTCAGAGAAAGTGGAAGCTAATAACATGGATCACTGAAATCAAAAGCTACTGGTTTGTGTTTCAGAGCTGGATAAATATGTTTGAGAGAATGGACCAGCCGTTAGGACAAATCCTTGAAAATGTTTATTATCTGAAAGACTGGTGCCATGAGGATTTCAACAAACAAACTGGGAAAACGCTCAGTGATCGAACATAAAGTGCACCAAGTTTGTGGCAAAGATGTGAAAGCAAGTCAAACCAAAAAATTAAAATCTCATCTTCAGAAACTCAGTACTGGGGTGGAATATTGCTCTACGCTGCAGCTGAACATATTGTACAATTAGTTCTAGACTTACTAAAACAATACTGATTATTATTCTTAGTTAATGATGCATTTAATCTGTTTGTCAGAAAATTACTGCTAAAGACCACTGTCTCTTAAATGCATTACATTACCACCAAATTATACAATCCTCTCCGAAATATGTATTGAATAAAGGATATTAAGACAGTCGGGATAAAGCAAATTGAAACAAACACAACTATTATTCAAAAAACACTACTCTTTTTTTATCACTTCTTCCTGCTATTTCATGGCTTCTTCTGTCTATCTCTCAGACTGATATAGTTAATACAGTTTTGTTAACTGGTTTTAATTGTCAGACAAAGCTGCTCACAGTTTTGGATAGCAAAATCAAATCAAACCAATCAAATCAAAAGATCCTTCCTAGTGTGGAGATTCAATCTAGCATTTGTTTAATAATCTACTAACTATGTTTTTAAAGACCTCTGTAAAAGGTTTAGATATTTTGTTATATCTAAACTGAACAACTCAATAATTATTTTCCACTGTACATTTATTCTTTGGCATATTTGAAAGTGAAATTAATATTATCATGCTTCCACAGCAGGTTCTTGTATACTGTAATATTATTAAAACAGGATGGAGTATTGACCAAGTATTTATTTATTTATTTTTTCCTGGACATTTTACTGTTTTACGATTTTTCTGTGTCACTTGCATCACTTGCCCTTATGGTTAGCACATTGAAATTTATTTTCATAACAAATGAAAAATTGATGTGTAATGATTTACTGTTTGATGAAACTATCATAGTTGGTTAAAGTAAGCGCCATCTACAGGCCTATTATGTGAAATGTAGCTAAAACACTCAAAATGGCGAAGTGAAATGGCCTACATATACATACTTTTATATATATATATACACACATGTCTATGGCATGTCGCATGAAGTTTGAGAATATGGAATGTAATAAAAATCTGAATATATGGAATGAAACTTGAGTAAATGAAATGAGAGTGTACATACGTGGAATGACACTCTGAAAATGGAAAGAAACTTGAAAATATTTAAAAGTTAATAATTATATTAATAGCAAGATGTTTGAGTATATGGAATGAATCAGAGACACTCTCCCAGTTTAAATCTAGAAAAAAGGCACATCTCTTTAGCCAAGCATTCTCATAATCTCATACTTTCGTTATATCAGATCAAATGCACATTATCTTTAGTTAATGTTATGAACAGCAGCTATGCTAATTATTCTCCATTTGTTATTCTCCGGTTTTATCAAGGGATACCTAGTTTGGATCCAGCCTCTTATGAAGACTTTATGCCTCAACACCTGTTAAGAGATGATCCCAAACCCTGCAAGGACTTCAGATGAAGCTAACTCTGAATAAAAATGCACCAGTGCTAATTTTTGTTATACACTGTAATCATTATGTTCACAACTTGTAATAATTACATCAATGAGCTGATTGTTTCTGCCTAAAGTTAATAAATGATGTTAGCTAACTGTGTGATTTCTATATGTACATTTCTGAAATACATTACTTGGACACAGTCACCTCTGATAACAGATCACTCTAAATTGTAATGTAGACACATGCATTTTCTGTAAAGCTGCTTTGAAACGACATGTTTTGTGAAAAGTGCTATACAAATAAATGTGAATGTAATTGAAATATGGACAAATATTGTCTATGTTTGACCCAAACATGGTTTGAAACAACCCAGCATTTTTTAGAGTGTGTATATATACACCAATCAGGCATAACAATATGACCACCTTAATATGACTCCTCTAGACCCCTGAAGGTGTGCTGTGGGATCTGCACCAAGATGTTAGCAGCAGATGCTTTAAGTCCTGTAAGTTGCGAGGTGGATCCTCCATGGATCGGACTTGTTTGTTCAGCACATCCCACAGATGCTCGATTAGATTGAGATCTGAGGAATTTGGAGGCCAAGGCAACACCTCAAACTCGTTGTTGTGCTCTTCAAACAATTCCTGAACCATTTTTGCTTTGTGTCAGGAGCATTATCCTGCTGAAAGAGGCCACAGCCACCAGGGAATACTGTTTCCATGAAAGGGTGTACATGGTCTGCAACAATGCTTAGGTAGGTGGTACGTGTCAAAGTAACATCCATATGGATGGCAGGACCCAAGGTTTCCCAGCAGAACATTGCCAAAAGCATCACTCTTCCTCCGCCGGCTCGCCTTCTTCCCATAGTGCATCCTGGTGTCATGTGTTTCCCAGGTAAGTGACACACACACACCCGGCCATCCACGTGATGTAAAAGAAAACGTGATTCATCAGACCAGGCCACCTTCTACCATTGCTCCATGGTCCAGTTCTGATGCTCACGTGTCCACTGTTGGCTCTTTCGGTGGTGGACAGGGGTCACCCTGACTGGTCTGCAGCTATGCAGCTCCATACGCAATAAACTGTGATGCACTGTGTATTCTGACACGATATATATATATATATATATATATATATATATATATATATATATATATATATATATATATATATATATATATATATATATATATAATGAATTATAGTGATAGACGCACATTTTTTTATTTTTTTTACATTTGAGCCACTGGCTCTGAGGAACTGCACATCCCTGATTTAATTTTTACATACGTCCTAAATTCCTCCACTTTGTCTCTAACAATATCAGTGTCAGCTCCTTTGTAAACCTTCAGCTCCTTTGTTAACCATGGCTTATTATTAGGAAATATATTTCACAAAATGTTCACAAAACTTTATATAAGATGTAATAATATCCAGAAGTTCATAAACAACAAGGCACAAGTCAAATCTGTACTGGCAAAACAACAATTAAGTTCCTCTACTGTCCTCCAACAACTGCTGTACAGTTTGTGAGTCAGGTTTTTCATGTTTAATCATCTGTTGGTATCTCTGCAGTAGGTGGATAATATTGTGGTCTGATTTGCCTAAAGCGGGTCTGCACACTGCTTTATAAGCATCCCCTATATTCCCAAAGCATTTATCCAGGGCTTGTGTTGAACGTGTCAGAAATGTGATGTATTGTTGAAGAGCTGGAAGATGAGAAGACAAATCACAGGTATAGAATTCTCCAAAAACAAACACCGGTTGACTCATGGACCCAGTGCATCATTAAAGCATCTTGTGATTTTATCAGCAGCTTCAGTATTATTCGGTCCAGAGCTGCTTTATAGATGAATTGAACATTTCATATTTGACGATCTTTATACAGTCATTGAATAGAACTGGATCAACACTGAACTGACTTCAGCTGAGCGATTAAATTATTGCCTTTTATGAACTGCTTTACAGCAGAATTGAACTCTTTTTGCATCACTGAATAATTTTCCTGTTTATTAATGTAAAGCTGCTTTGTATAAAGTGCTATATAAATTATCTTACTGCACATCATTGTTACTATGTGTGAATCCAGCAGAATGTGCTAAGGGTCATGACAACAAAGTGGCTCACATGCAGAATTTTATTTAGCTACACAGAACAAGATCCTTAAACCTATTTCCTTCAGGAATTGCAAATGTAGTTACTTTTTTAGTTTAAAGGGAGGCTTATTGTGATAATACACCTTAAAGACAAGAGACTCTTGTGTATTCTCACTGTGATCCTGATGTATGACCTTGAAGACCAGTCGAAGGCTAGAAGCAGCTGCAGGTGAATTATAACTAATGGATTTACTTGTTATAATTCACAAGGCAGTGATCTTTCATCCTTTTCAATGTTCTCACAAGATCCAAGGTCCACAACCCTGAGTTGTGGTGAAATACAAGCTTACTTATACAGATGACACACACACACGACGACACAAGACTCATCTATGCATTAGAAATAAATACGTAACATTGTAACCACTATATATTTGTGGAGTATAAGGGTGGAGATTTTGGTAACAATTGTCATTTCTTTGTCATTATCATTTAGTTAAAGATGCCATCGAATTGAAAATTGAATTTACCTCGGCATAGTTTAATAACAAGAATTCAGCACATGGAAATGACATACAGTGAGTCTCAAACTCCATTGTTTGCTCCTTCTTATATAAATCTCATTTGTTTAAAAGACCTCCGAAGAATCTCAACATAACACCGACTGTTACGTACCAGTCGGGATCATTAATATGTACGCCCCCAATATTTGCATATGCCAGCCCATGATCCCAACATTATGAAAGGCATTAGACAAGGGCAGCCAGTATTAACGTCTGGAGCAGCACAGCTGAATCATCAGACTAGGTAAGCAAGCAAGAACAACAGCCGAAAAAATGGCAGATGGAGCAATAATAACTGACATGATCCATGATATCATGATATTTTTAGTGATATTTGTAAATTGTCTTTCTAAATGTTTCGTTAGCATGTTGCTAATGTACTGTTAAATGTGGTTAAAGTTACCATTGTTTATTAATGTATTCACGGAGAAAAGAGCCGTCGCTATTTTCATTTTAAAAAACTTGCAGTCTGTATAATTCATAAACACAACTTCATTCTTTATAAATCTCTCAAACAGTGTAGCATTAGCCGTTAGCCATAGAGCATTCTGTCAAACTCATTCAGAATCAATCTAAACATCAAAATAAACACAGTACTTACGTAATTTGACATGCTGCATGACGAACACTTTGTAAAGATCCATTTTGAGGGTTATATTACCTGTGTGAACTTTGTTTATGCAACGATAGAGTCGAGAGCTCTGGGGGGCGGAGGGTGCAAGCAATTAAAGGGGCAGCAGCTAATTATGCACCAAAATAGGCAGTTAAAAAAATTATATTAAAAAAAAAAAATCTATGGGGTATTTTGAGCTAAAACTTCATAGACACATTCAGGGGACACCTTAGACTTATATTACATTTTGTAAAAAAAAAAAAAAAACAAAACAAAAAAACGTTCGATGGCACCTTTAAATCAATTTAATGTTGTAATGTTTCTATTGGAGACATGCTATAGTATGCACTTGTTCTCTGTCTTTGTATTTGTTTTTATATGAAGTGAAGTTCTCACACATTTTTTTGTTTTGGATAGACAATGCAATATCAGCATGGGCAGCTTCTTAGATGTTGACCAGTTGACATACATTATATGAAATATAATAATTAATCCTTTCAGAAAACCACATAAAATCACTTAGAGGATTCTGTTCTTAATTGGATCACTCTAAAACAGTGTACTGAAAAAAATAAATACATAAATAACATTTACTGTGTTTCACTATACTTCTTCAGGTAAATCTCCCACCACTGACCCTATGATCACAGTGCAAAACAATGTAAAGAGGACATGGAGTCCGAAGTACAATCCATTTGCAGAGGATTTATTGAGCAGCAACAGAACGTCTCAGGTTACGCTGATACCGCAACACTCCAATCCTATTGGCCAGCGGCAGCCTATCACGTTAAACGGCGCGAACCGTGACGTATAAAGGGAGTGCCTGGGTAAACAGCAGTCTTTGAGGGACTGTTCAGCAGGCATCCCGAAGCATGGAGGGAAGTGCAGAGTCTCGTTCCCTGTTCTCAGGGAACCATGGTTACACGCGTAACCTGAGACGTTCCTTTTCAAAAGGGAACTTCAACTCTGCGCTGATTGCGCTATGGGGAACGATATACCCACGCCACCATGCTAGAGGAGAATGCCGGCACAAAATGTCTGGACACATATCCGGCAGTTACAGGGAAAGCCTGGAGCAGAACTCCAAGGCTGTCAGTGACAGCATTCCCTACGGCCAACAGCTCAAGCTGAGCCTAAAAGAGGCCTTCCTCAAAAGGCCTACCAAGGCTACTCGAACATCTGGAACCAACAAACCAGAGAAGGTGGTCCCTTTTAGGGAATGTGGCCAAGTGTCCAAAGGAACCTCGGCCAGTCACTAGGGGGGGAAAAGAGTTCACCCCCGCCGCCACCAAGGAGGCCTAGCTAAACTTAGCGATCACCAAACCTGGCCTGGCCAACCTTGTCTGATACTCAGAATCTCCAGCAACTCAAACCCACACGCAGAGATGGGCATCCAGGAGAGCGGAACTCAGCTGAATGCTATAAGCCCCCGTATGAGGGGAGTTCAACCACTCATCTTAGGATCTACTCAGCCACTGACGAAGTACTGAGGAGGCTGTGCGCTAAAGAAACCCAGATCCAGGGGAGCACAAACCAGCCTGGGGGCCGGTCTAACAGGAGACTTTACAGAAGTCTACAACCAATAACCGGCTTCGGGAGCTAAGCACAATCACACAGTTAACCCCGAAGGGAGGTACGAAGCACAACCTAACAGACAGACCGCGCTGTGGGCACATAGTCATGGAGGCCGGGACAAAGGGCCTACAACATAACCAGAGTTCAAAAGAATGAACTAAGCATACCAGAGAAACTTAGTACAGGCGGTGGTAACCCAGGATGGCCCGTAAGGCCAAAACCTGCAACATAGCATGCTGGAAGCATGACCACCAAGTAATAAGCAGCTGTGAGTGCCCACAAGACAGCCCATCCAACACAATCCAACGAGCTCGTGGCAGTGTTAACAAGGTTCAGGCTAAACAGACCGACTACAAAGGAGGTCATTAGTAAACCCGAGCCCCGGCCAGCCAGCGACACAAATCCCTTTGCTGTCATAGGGAAAAACCTTGAAAAGGTAAATGCCAGCATGCTCCACAGGAGGCCCTTAAGGCCTACCCTTCGCACGCAGTATCAGCTAGCGGGCACTAAAGTTCTAGGAGCAGAATAGAACCAAGAAACAGAAAGGGTAACTATTTAGCTCGACTACAGCTAAAGGAAACAAATGCACCCAAATGTACTCAGTAAAACACCTTTTACTCTCTAAGCGGGAAGAGTACCAAGCCAAACTCCGACATGCTAGCAAAGGAAGAGAGGCATACAGAAACCCAAACTAGCTGTGCCAACATGCTTAGTTTAACAACGAAAGGAGGCCCCAATGGGGGCCAACAACTTCCATGAACACCTGGCAACAACAGGGTAATGCATGACTCAATCATGGAATGAACCAGTACACAACCAGCCCAGCTGGGCCAAAAGGAAGCTACAAGAGAGGCCTGGAAAGGCCTACTACTTTAAGTACCATGTGGCACCAGCCCGTGGCCATAATAGGGCCTGAGCTCAAAGAAGGACCAGTTCAAAACCTTAAATGACAATTTGAGGGAAACTAGCTACACAACCTGAGCCTAGGTGCACACATTCCAACAGGCAATGTAAATATGCTAAAAAGCGTGAGCAAACCGGAAATCGTAGACCAACAGCGCTGTATTCCAACAACGAGCTTCATAACAGAGAGGCTATAACAAATAGCCAACAATCAAACAGCAATGAAACCCAGCTGCTGCGGTACAAACGACCGGGAGAGGTTGGGGCAAAAACTATTCCCTACATTCACCCTGAGTGTGCAATCCAACAGGTGATGCACTCAGTGAAACACAAACCCTAACCGGGGAGTACAACAAAAACACCACATTCATAGATAGAGGCTTAACATAGCCTGCTATCACAGAAACAGGTGTAACCTGTAGCAGCACAAATTAAGCTCACATAAACATGCCTGCATATATTTAGATATGAAGGGGAAATCTGGGCAAAAAATGGCCAGCAACTCCCTCAGGAGGAGGCCAGAACTAGGAACGATACAACCGCAGGGGGATAGTCATAACAGGGGTGATGTAAACAAACAAACACCTAACCTAGTTATAGCCTAGCCGCTAGCTAAGGCCTATATGAGACCAAGCTATACTCGGGCTTCATATTCTCAAAAATACGGAGAAGTGAAGCAACGCGAGCGACAGCATCAGATAGACGAAAAAACGTCCAATCAAAACAAATAACTAAAATAGCGAGTGCTAGCTCTAGCTATAAACACAGTATCAGCCGAGAAGCTACACAAGCGCCGAAGGCTAAACAGCAAAACATCCATAAGCGACCTGCCTGAAAACAGCCAGCCTATCATTCAGTTATTCGACCAAATAACACCTTAATAAAATAAACAATGACAACTATATGCATGGGAAGCTATACAGGAAAACCAAGATCTATATTGGAAATAAAGATGGACCTGGCTTACCTCCTGCGGCTCGTAGAACGCAGATTCCCCCTCGTTTTATCCACACGGAAGGAAAAATCAAAAGTTCTTTTAAGCCTAAAAGCACTTTCACTATCAAGCCAGACGGCGGGCCGTCGGAAAAATATTCATCATAGGCCCACATCATCAGCCTGACTGTAATGCCCGTAGATGTATTGCCCATAGATGCCGAGAATGCTACCGGGAGGTGAAGGAAGAGCGAGGGCGAGAGAAATTACCGGCACTGCTGGCGCCGATTCTCGATCACCTCCCTCAGATCTTGCTTCTTCCTTCTTGCATCCCGCCGTCTCTACGACTTAAGGCCTTTGCACACAGAGTCCGAAATTTTCGCATTCATTTTTTCGTATTCGCAATCCTAAAAATTCGTCACGCACCGAGACCTTGCACACTGAGTCCGATGCGTATTAATGAATGCGTTGCGAAAAAAATCGCAAAACAAATCGCAAAACAATACAAAATGAAGTCTTCAAGCAGTGAGCACGATTAGTTGTCTCCTCTAGAAAAAGAAAGAGAAAATATTGGGTCTATTCAATCCCGAGATTGCATAGAGAGAAAGAAGAATTCACCTCATCAAGGAGCTGCGGGATTATCCGAGCGTTTCAAAGTTTACTTCAGGATGTCAGTGGCTCTGTTTGATGCTTTACTACTGGCACAATCTGTCTTTATATTCGGTCTCTTTGTGTTCCTCACGTTGTTAGTCATTCAGTGCTGCTGTTTTGTGCTGTAGGCAACGTGGATCAACTTGTCAGATGGCATTCTGGATTTTTGCGTTCGCGTACGGTGGCTCTGAATTGTCAAAACGTCTCTCAAAATGCGTGTCACGGATGCGAAAAACGCAGAAAATCGAACCTGATCCGAATATTTTTTTGACGGACGAAAGTTTCGGAGGCAGTGTGCAAACACGATTGACATAACGTGAGGTCGAATTTATTTTTTAACGTGCGAAAGTTTCGCATGCAAATTTCTCAGTGTGCAATGACCTTTACTCCGGGGAGGAGGAGGCGCATGAGCGGCAACACTATCCTTCTGGGCCTGCCTCTGAGCCTCGGCTCGAGACGGCCCGGGACCTCCTGGCTGTCTGGGCCCAGAACTGGATCTGAGCGGAATGCAAGATCTAAAAGCCACTGAGCGCGCCTTCGCCTCCCTGAACTTCTCAACCACCACCTGCACAGAGGTTCCGAAAAGCTCAGTTGGCGAAACCGGGGCATCGAAGAGAAAACGTTTTTCTTCCTCCCCGATGTCTGCGCAGTTAAGCCACAGAGGTCGCTCTGTGGCCACCATTCGCAGTTTGTTTGGTGGCCCTCAGAGCGTTGAAGAATTCGGGCCGAGAATGGGTTCTTCCATGCCCTCTCGATCTCAAAATGGAGATCGGGAAGGAATGGAAGGCTCGCCAGAGTTATTGGGTTATGGCTAGAAAGAAACCGATCATCTAACCTGCTGTGAGCGGGTTCCCTTCTCACGCGCTCCCAGGGCAGCTGCAGTCTGCTCGAGGCATGTTCCATAACCTCGAGTAACTCCGAAAACGCCGCGCAGGGTGGCCCAGTGGGAGCCGCGAGCTCACTCGCTTCTCCTGCCTCGGCCATCTCCTGCTCTCTGGGGCTTTGAGCCAAGAGAGCACTCGCTCCTAGGTTTGAAGATGTCAAAGACAGAACATCATCATCCCCCAGAAGCGCGTCCTCGTCAGTCGCTTCGGCATGAGAAAGATTAACACCTCTCTCAAATTCCTCAGCGAACTCCACCTGAGAGCCCCATGATTTCAGCCGCCGCTCTGCTTCAGCACGAGCGGGGCCGGAGCCACCAGGCAACGGTGATGATGCCTCTCCTCTGGAGAAGAGGGCCAAATGAAAACTGAGAGTTTTCATGGGGAAATGCTCACAGTTGACGCAGACAGCACCCTCGAGTACTGTCCGTGCGTGCTCCTCGCCCAGACATATAACGCACAGGTTGTGTGTGTCCTCCGATGTCAGAAACCTGGGACAAGGATCAGCACACTTCCTGAACGATTTCTCAGACATTTTTTTTTTTTTTTTGACAGAACTATCGTGAGATGGCAACGAACAACACAGTCACAAAAAGACAAAAGAATGACGGCTGTTTACCCAAGTGCTCCCTTTATACGTCACGGTTCGTGCCGTTTGACGTGATAGGCTGTCGCCGGCCAATAGGATTGGAGTGTTGAGATTGGAAACAAACAGATATCGTAGACAGGCAGTGGGTCAATACCAGAAAATCAGTCCAATCTGTGAACATACACAAGGGAGAATTCAAAGGCAAAGTGGCAGGCAGGCAATAGGTCCAAACACAGATATCACTCCAATCAGGCAGCCAAATCAAAAGGGATAATCCAGACAATCAAAGACAAACAGGCAGAATCATACACGTAGTCAGCAAACAGGAAAACGCTCGGTAAGGCAGTGTAACTGGCAATACTTCGCAAAGCATGAGTGTAGCTTCTCTGCTGGCATGGCGTTACAGAACCCTCTAGGAGCATCTCCTGACGCTCTCCAAGGCTGTCCCCTTGGTCGTGGTGCTGGTCGGTCGGGTCTGGCTCGATGAAACTCCTTGATGAGAGATGGGTCCAGAATGTCACGGGCAGCTACCCATGATCTCTCCTCAGGTCTGTAGCCCTCCCAGTCCACCAGATACTGGAGCTGACCCCCTCTGCGCCTCGAGTCCAACAACAGGTTTACCCTATAAGCAGGGACACCTTCAATGTCCAATGCTCTTGAGCATTGTTGTTGGGGCCAGGCTTCAGGTGGACCGGATTCAAGAGGGAAACATGAAAGGAGGGAGAGATGCAGTAGTTAGCAGCAAGCTCTAATTGGTAAGTGACCTCATTAATTCTTCGTAGAATTTTAAAAGGGCCCACATACCTTGGGCTGAGCTTCCTGCTTGGTAGCCGCAACTTGAGATCTCTGGTGGAGAGCCTCCAAACCTGAGAAGTGAATTGGGTGCTTCTGTCGGTGACTATGTCATCAGGTAGACCATAGACTCGGAAGACATGATGAAATAAGGCTTGGGCGGTCTCCATGGCTGTGGGAAGTCCCTTTAATGGTACCAGATGGCAAGATTTGGAGAAGCGGTCAATCATAGCTGGAATAGTGGTGAATCTGTTTGAAGGGGGTAGATCAGTGACAAAATCTATGGAGAGGTGAGACCAGGGACTTTGGGGAATTGGTAATGGTTATAGGAGGCCTGAGGGTAATTCTTTGGGGGTCTTAGATTGAGCGCAGACTTGGCATGATTTTACATAGTCTGTAATGGCTTGTGACATAGCTGGCCACCAGAATGTGTTTTGTAACAACTGGAGGGTGTGAGATATACCAGGATGACCTGAGCCAATGGATGAATGGACCCACTGCATGACACGGAGGCATAAGGTACATATTGTTTGCCAGGTGGGCACTTGGAGGGTGCTGGTTCTGATTGTTGTTCTTTCTAAAGACAATGGATGGTGGAAGAATGGGTTCAGGATGGACATTGTCAGTGGAGAGGTCATACTGTCTAGACAGAGCGTCAGCCTAACTGTTCTTACTGCCTGGCCTATAGGTTACAGTAAACTGGAAGCAGGTGAAGAACAGCGACCATCAAGCTTGGCGTGGGTTCAGACGTTTTGCACTCTTTATGTATTCAAGGTTTTGATGGTCAGTTATGATCTGGAATGGATGTGCTGCACCTTCTAGCCAGTGTTGCCATTCTTCAAGGGCGGATTTCATGGAAAGAAGTTCCTTGCAAAGTATTCTGTAAAGAGGACGTGGAGTCCGAACTGGCAATACTTCGCTGAGCATGGATGTAGCTTCTCTGGCTAAATAGTGACCAAACAGGAAGTCAAGGTAGAAGCAGCAGAGGGAGTAGATCTCAGTCAGTATTCAGGGGATGGCTCTGTCTGCTGGCGTAGCATTACAAACAACCTCAACAGAATGTGATTATGTGATAATTCTAGGCAAATGTGATAAATGAGTTCACTGCTGGCAAGCCAAATTAATCTGTAAAAAATAAAAGCTTTACAGCAAGACTTGCAGAAGTCTGTGTACTTATTGATGAAGGACACACTGGGGAATTTTAACTATGTAGGGCTGAATGCACCACTGTACAAAAGAGCAACTAACAATGAACCATTGAACAATGCGATACTTGCCGTTTAGGTGTCTGAAATGGGCTTCCAGGAAAAAAAAAAGAAAAAAGACTTATTATTGAAGGATTGTACTAATGAGCAATAGGATCACATTCATGTATGGGCACAAAAGGAAACATGCATCCATGCCAATGTTTTACATCTTTTGTATTTGGTTCATAAGGCTATTTCATTGCATAAATACTATTTACATCTCAAATAAATATTATGGTTTTATATGCTTATTCATTGAGCCAACTACAAATAAGACATTCTTAGGTTGATCCCCTAGAAAAATACTGAATATGAATATGAAGTGGTATTAAAACAAGAATAAGAATTTAAGAATTTCAAATAGCCTGGCACAGAAATATTGGCTTAACCAATGATGTGTGTTTGGAGTGGGGGAGTTTGGGGAGTTTTAGCACAACCAATAGCAAATAAGGGCAAATGGATTACATGGCTGTAATATGTTTGCAATTCCATTTAGTGACACTAGTACCACAGAAATTAAATACTTCATCTTCAGAGAGAGAGAGAGAGAGAGAGAGAGAGAGAGAGGTGGACTCTCTTATAATTATTATTATTATTATTATTATTATTATTTTTTGCTTTAAAATGAATGCCAGTTACATTTGATTTCCAATGAAGCATCCATTAGTTTCAGCTCATTAGTTCATATTTCATAATATTATGTGATATCCACATTATTCCAAAATATCTTATACAATGGTGAAAAAACAGACAGTATTATAATAAATCACAACTAATAATTAATTAATAACTTGAATGTCACTGTGTTACTTCTGAAAATGTTTTGCTCTGCCAAAGTTTTCAAATCTCATTCATGCACTGAAAAAAGTACTTTGATTTTACACTATTAATGTTTATACAGTCAAACCAAAATGTATTCAGACACCATGAACATTTCATTAATTAATACAGTTTATTCACTATAGTTAAAAAAAAAAAAAAATGGTAATAAAATATGACAAGATCTCAGAGTTGAACTTTGCCAGAACAAAATAATCGGTAACACTTTATAATGACGTTCAGTTATAAGTCACTTGTAAATTATTAGTTAATGATGAACTAATCATTTACAAAACATGATTATATGTTCATAAATGATTGATAAGTGATATATTAACATTTTATGTATGTTTTATTAATTCAGTTATAGGTCATTTATGAATTATTAGATAATGTTCAACAAATCATTTACAAAACATGAATATACATTCATATATGATAAATAAGTGAAATACTAACATTTTATGAATGTTTTATTAATTTGGCTATAAGTAATTTATAATTTATTAATTAATGATCAATGATGAGATATTAGTAAATTATCATTAGTAAATGAGCAGTATATGATTTATTGATGAAGCCTGTAAGCTGGTCTGTGTTCAAAAGCACAAACATGCAGGTATGCTAAAGCACTATTTTTAAGAAGAGTAATTTATTTATTTATTTTTTTTGAAGTGGACATTTATAAATGCCTTACAGTCAGGTGATTCCAGTGGATTATATTAAATCCTTTCACTCATCAGCACAGACTTGTGTTCTGTGTGGAGTGTGTGGGGTCTAGTGATGAATTCATCCTCTGATCCGGATTTACCTTCCACTGAAGCTCACATCAGGAGCACAGAGTTAAACACTCCATGTGTGTCAGAGAAGACAGCTGTCTATACCCTCACCAGTCAGCACTTACACTGCAGTACACACTACAAAACACCTGTTATATATGATGTGTAAACACATGAATAAATCATTTACAATGCTTTCTGCATCCACTACTCTAAAGTGTAAACTATTCTTCACTTGTAAATGTGTACATATCATTTGTAGACCTTTCTTACCTGTTACAAATTATTTGTATATGTATACAAGTCATTTATAACACTTTCTGCATACCCTATTCTAAAGTGTAAACTATTCATCACTTATGTTACACATCATTTTTAGACCTTTCTTACCTGTTACAAATTATTTGTGTATGTATACAAGTAATTTATAACACTTTCTGCATACCCTGTTCTAAAGTGTAAACTATTCATCACTTATAAATGTGTTACACATAATTTGTAGACCTTTCTTTCCTGTTAAAAATTATTTGTATATGTATACAAGTAATTTATAACACTTTCTGCATCCCCTATTCTAAAGTGTTAACTATTCATCACTTATGTACAAACTGCAATTTGTAAATTTACCATTTATTAGCCATATGCAAAGTATACCTTTCAGTTACAGGATATACAAATCTATACGAATCCCGATATTTAAATTATATATTTTTATATAAAAATGATAATATTTTTATGCAAATATATTTTACTATTATATAGATATCTTTGAGCCCCTAACTCACCCCTTACACCTAAACATGACCACTTTTTAGCCACTTCACAAAAATAAAAACGCAATATTTACAGTGACTGTTATCTTAGTTGATATACTGCTGTATAAAAAGAATAATTTTAAGCTCCCTACTCCACCCTATAGCCTTAAGCATAACCATTTTGACAATATACGCAGTGTAACAGGCAGATAAATGTACGTTAGTCACAATAATTTATTTAAAACATTACAAAAAGCAGTATACAGAACAGACAAAATGACGTGTGTGCTACATTACCAGCGAAATGACAGCAAATCATAATATTGTGTGAGTAACAGACAGAAATTAAAGTGTTTAATTGCTGCAAACATTCGTCTGATCTGCATTTCCATCATTTTAAGCATCGCGCTGAATCTATCTAACACAGCAACTCAAATTCGGCATGTCGCAAACACTCTATGGTAGTCGCAAATCACATGTGACAACCAATAAGGAGCGAGGTTTGACGTCATTGCCGCAAACTTGTGTCGTATTCTTAGACACGACAATTTTAATTTGAAAGTTATGAAACGGTGGATTGATACGAATATTAATGTATAATGGTTATATTACGTTATAAGAATCTTTTCCACACACGATGGCATCGTACGACTTCTGAAGACTTGCTCGAAATAATGGACTACGTTTATTATCAGTTTATGGTGCGTTTTAATGTTATGGTGAGGAGCTGTTCCATGAAAAACAAGATACAAAATGTAATTATTGCTGGTTTAAACGGTGGTGTTGATTTATTTATTTATTTATTTAAATAATGTAAATTTTAGGCTTGGGTAAAGTGATGGAGTGAGATGGATCATGTAACAGGAACATCTGCAAATTACACATTTATAAGTGATGAATAGTTTACACTTTAGAATAGGGAATGCAGAAAGTGTTATAAATGACTTATATACATATACAAATAATTTGTAACAGGTAAGAAAGGTCTACAAATGATACATAACACATTTACAAGTGAAGAATAGTTTACACTTTAGAATAGGGTATGCAGAAAGCTTTGTAAATTATTTATTCATGCGTTTACACATCATCTATAACAGGTGTTGAACACTTTGTAGTGTGTACTGCAGTGTAAGTGCTGACTGGTGATGGTATAGACAGCTGTCTTCTCTGACACACATGGAGTGTTTAACTTTGTGCACCTGATGTGAGCTTCAGTGGAAGGTAAATCCGGATCAGAGGATGACTTCATCACTAGACCCCACACACAGAACACAAGCCTGTGCTGATGAGTGAAAGGATTTAATATAATGCACTGGATTTATAAATGTTTATCCACTTCAAAACTAAATTAAGAAGAAAATAAATTAATCTTCTTAAAAATAGTGCTTTAGCATACCTGCATGTTTGTGCTTTTGAACACAGACCAGCTTACAACTTAATCATAAAATCATATACTGATCGTTTACTAATGGTTTGTTCAACATTTGTTCATGATTAACAATTGTTTATTGAGATGATACTAAAACAATTTTGTCATAAATACTTCAGTTATTATAAGTGATAAATAATCTTAACTAATAACTTATAAACCATCTACCAATGATCTGTTTAATTTATTTAATTGAGATAACTTACAACACATTTGTAAATTGTTAGCATAACACTTATTAATCATTTATGAACGTATATTGTAATGTTTTGTAAATGATTTGTTCATCATTAACTAATAACTTATAAGTGTCTCATAACTGAACTAATAAAACATTCATAAAATGTTAACATATCACTTATTAATCATTTCTGAACGTATAACCATGTTTTATAAATGATTTGTTCATAATTAACAAATAATTTATAAATGACTTATAACTGAATTTATAAAACATTAAAAAAAATATTAGTATATCACTTATCAATCATTTACAAATGTATATTCATGTTTTGTAAATTGTTTGTTAATCATCTTCTAATAATTCATAAATGACTTATAACTGAACGTTATTATAAAGTGTTACCACTATGATGCCATGTACCCACTAGTAAACATATATCAAAAATATCAAAAATGTCTGAATAATTTTTGGTTTGACTGTATTAATCATATACAGTAGTGGCCAAAAGTGATGTCTGGTTTGGGGAAATTTACATCTATACCCTTAATTCAAATATTATTAAAAAAATTTGGTCAAGCTTTTGTAAGCATATTGCACAGTTGTACATCCCAAATTCCAGAAAAGTTGGGATGTTTTTTTGTTTTTTTTTAATAAAATGAAAACTAAAAGACTTTCAAATCACATGAGCCATTATTTTATTCACAATAGAACATAGATAACATGACAAATGTTTAAACTGAGACATTTTACAATTTTATGCACAAAATGAGCTCAGTTCAAGTTTGATGCCTGCTACAGGTCTCAAAGTAATTGGGACGAGGGCATGTTTACAATGGTGTAGCATCAGTTTTGGTGTTGAAATTTAGCGCCATTTTTGCCTGATATAGGTTTCCAGCTTCTGAAGTGTTTGTGGTCGTCTTTGACGTTTTTTTCTCTATAAGATGAAAGATCTGGACTGCAGGCAGGTCAATTCAGCACCCTGACTCTAGAGTTTTAGTTGGCATCTGCAGATGGCACGGCAGATTGTGTTTACCGACAGTGGTTTCTGGAAGTTTTCCTGGGCCCATTTAGTAATGTGACTGACACAATCATGCCGATGAGTGATGCAGTCTGAGGGCTCGAAGACCACAGGCATCCAATAAAGTTCTTTGGCCTTGTCCCTTATGCACAGAGATTTCTCCAGTTTATCTGAATCTTTTGATGATGGTATGCATTGTAGATGATGAGATTTGCAAAAACCTTTGCAATTTGATGTTGATGAACAATGTTTTTAATCTTTTTACGCACTCTTTCACAGCTCTGCCCATCTTTACTTCTGAGAGACTCTGCCTCTCTAAGACATCCCTTTTATAGCTAATCATGTTACAGACCTGATGTCAATTAACTTAATTAGTTGCTAGATGTTCTCCCAGCTGAATCTTTTCAAAATTTCTTGATTTTTCAGCCATTTGTTGCCCCAGTGCCAACTTTTTTGAGACCTGTAGCAGGCACCAAATTTGAAATGAGCTCATTTAGTGGATAAAAGTGTAAAATTTCTCCGTTTAAACATTTGTTATGTTCTCTATGTTCTATTTTGAATAAAATATTGCCTTTTATATTACACTTTTAGTTTTCACTTTATTTAAATTTTTAAAAAAACGTCACAACTTTTCAGAAATTTGAGTTGTACTTGTACTCGATTTCAATGTTTTATTTGTGATAATAACACAATGAAACATGCCAAATTGTGCAGACATAAATTTGGCCAGGCTGTCATACAAAGACATAATGTGATGATTTGAATAAGGGACTATGACTAAGAGAGAGAATGGGATATTAATAACTGATTATGTTGCAGTCAATGTTTGCTTTTTCTTGTCAGCTTTTAGTTTTTTTCTATGCATTTTTTTTTTATTTTTTTTTTGCATAGTAGAATAAAAAACTGTAGCTGTAGTTTGCCATTTTCCTAAATATTTTCCACAGACAAATACATTAACCACATTTAGTGTTTCCTTTAAAAAGGGAACTCAACGCTGCGTCAAGCGCTAGGGGAACCGCCTCCATGGGAACCGGTGTCACATATCCAATCTTGGCAATATCATATTGAACGGCAACAGCCCATGACTTCATAACAATGTGACCCGATCGTATATAAGGGGCGCCTAGATAACATGTCATCCTCTTTACGTCTTCAGGGACTGTTTCGTGGCAATTATGAAATGCACAGAGGTTTACTTAGTGTGTGGGTCTGTGTCCTCATTATCTGACACCAGAAAACACACACAGAATGTTTCCACACAAATTCATGTCTGTGGGTAAAAAAGTTCGATCTTTAGTTTTAGTTTAAAATATCCTTTTTGCATCACCTGGTGGACTTTCACTGACAAACAGGACATCTGGTTTCACGGAGCACCCATCACGAAGAAAAAGTACACATTGTTCACTTACATTCATAACCAACATTGTACCAGTAAAAAAATTATTGATAATAGGGGGAACTTTTTCTCAAAAACATTTTCCAACACTTGCATCACACCATACATGAGTGGAAATGTGATTTTGTACTTTCTCATTTTATTTCCCAATGATTTTGTCTACTGTTGAGTCTGTATGTGTCTATGTTCTTCTCTTCATTGGGAGAGCACAGGGGTTGAGAGCGCTTTAGGTGAATGAATGGTACTGTCTCTTCTCATTACAGCTGTGCTGTAAACAAAATAAAGCCCCAAACCAGCAGTGGCAGAAGATCCGACCGCTCCAATGCTCCCCTAAACCCTTGGGAAATTTGTGTATCTCTGCATTAAGGACCTGAATTACATACAGCAGGACCACAAGTAGACATTGTCAGCTTAGACAAACACAAATAAGATGACAGTGTGTGTGGTCCCTTTTTTATTAGAGTCTATGCTTTGATCCACCCAATGTTGTTCACATATGTATACTGGAAATGTCATGCAGTCTGAAGTTTTGTCTATTTTGGCTCATTCTCTGTTTAGTCCTTTCAAGATAGGTGGATTTACATAAGAGTTGGCAAAAATGTCTTAAAATTCTACCAAATCTTAGCTTTCGCAGTTTGACACATGGTAGAATAATCTGACAAGCACTAATAAAGTGCATGTAATTAAGGGCTCTGTGTCCACATTAGATAACAGGTTTAAACAAGAACAATAAGAACATTGAAGAAACAACAGCAAAGAAAACACTAAACCACAGTTAATCACAACTTTCACAAAGAAACTGGAATCAAGAGACTCTAATATAATGGCACTTGTGTGTGTGTGTGTGTGTGTGTGTGTGTGTGTGTGTGTGTGTGTGTGTTGGTTTTTGTGGTTTACGAGGACTTTTGACCTGAATACGCACCGGCATTACGGGGACATTTGGGTTTATGAGGACACAGGCCATGTCCTTGTAATTCCGGCAATGTAGATGCCTTTCTCTATGTCCCAGAAGCACCCTCTCCAATTTTCGCGGCATGTCCTTATATACCACAAAAACCTGATTTTATACCATACACTGTGTATCCTCTGTGTACGAGAGTGCGCCCCTGCAGCCGGGTCCTGGTACTGTACCGGCGTCATCGAAAATTTGCATTTTTCACACAAGTGTAAGTATTGAGGCCTGTGACTGGTCAGATCGGTACTGGTAGGCGGGAAATCACGAAAACAAGATGGCGCCGACGGGCGGAGCCTAATTCTGCAGCTCCTATTGGTTGCATACGCAATGAACAACAGCGAGACAAGATGGCGCCGGTGGGCGGAGCTTCATTCAGCTTCAGCTTCAGCATAGGTCTGTATAACAAGCGAGTTAATGCAAAATACTAATTATTTAAGTGTTATTGCCTATAATTTTTTATTTGTGAATTAAATATATGAATAAATAGTGATCCTCGATTAAAAATATCCCTTAAATGCCATGTAATAAAGTATAAAAATAACTTGAATGCTGTTTACTCAGTATTTATACAGTTTATTTAGCTCGTTAGCATATGCTATTCATGTAAACACAACCACACATTAACTCGTGCGCTCACATCACATATATTTATTATTATTATTTTAATCCCGCGTATATTATATTAAGTATGGTTTATAATAAGAGTCTTCGCGTTCATTTCCTGTTTGGGCCGGATAGAAGCTGCACCTGAGAAGACATCTGAGCACCTGATGGAGGCTACTATTATTTTAAAGGTAAGTTGTTCTGCTTTTTAAATGCTTGTGGGTCCGTTTGGCTTGTTTGTTCATGTTTTGTAAGCTCTTTGCAGCTCGTTTTACAGTTATAAAACAGCTAGCTCGCGATGCTAACGGCGCTAGCGAGATTGTGATTGTGTTTAAAGACTGTCAGGAGGGAATCAGCGATGCTTGTCATTTAAAGCTGGTTTTCGATTAAACTATAATTGTAACTGCATCATTTTCTGATCGCATGCAATAACCTAGCCAAGCCATCATAATAAGGCGTTGTCATGACTACAGTCTGAAGGGGACGGCATTTCACCCAGTACAGTATCCTCACATACCAGCCTACTGTAAATATTACTACAGTTCTGCTTGATTTAAAGACATTAAGAAACAAAGATTTACTGGCTATGATAAGATGTATCAGAACTGTCAGTCTTATTCAGTCAAATTAATGCTGTCAGTATTATTGTCTATAATTTATCAATTGTGAAAATTTATGAAGGAATATTGATCCTCAATTATACATAATTCTTAAATATCATACAATAAAGTATGAAAATAACTTGCTGTTTACTATAATTTATCTTTTGACGTTTATACTAAAAACAGAAGATGACAGAAGACACATCAGATCATGCTGAAGTGAAACAGTGATGGAGAAAGCCCAATCTCAGGAGGAAGACATACAGTATTCACAAAGATTCATCAGTGATTTCACCTGTGTCAGGTATATTATATGTTATTTACAGTCATGATTTTACTTGCTTTATTATTAAAGGTTAAATGTTACTCAGGGAAATAGGGCTACACAATATTGCAGAAAAACTGACATTGCAATATTTAGTTTTTCTGCAATTTATATATTGCGATATGAAAACAATTCCACCAGATGAATTGAATAGCACTATTTGAAAATAATTAATCATTCTAGGATGATTGGGATCATTTTGTAGGGTAGTGCATCTGCTTAGAGAATAATAAACGAATTACAAGCTTAGATAAACACAATAAAAATAAGATACAAATTAAAATAAGCAGTGCTTTATGTTTTTCAGGTTAATCTAACTGTATTGAGGTACACACATTGAGGAAAGCATGTATGGGTCCAATATTATATGCATCCGTTTTCTTAATTGTTTACAACACAGAACCAACTGTTTTCGCTGAGAGTGTTTGTTCAAGCTCAAAGATAAGAGAAAGAGAACTGAACTCTGTGTTCACGTGCTATCTGTCTGTCAGAAAACAGCGCGAGTTCCAGTCATAGTGCGTTTGATGTTTAAATTGACAGGACTTAAAAACACAAGCAAATGACATTTGTAAAAGTCACATGCGCTCTTAACCGGGGGGCAGCTGGACCGTTCGGATCAACTACGATCCCTACACTTGACATTGCACATCCTGTGATGTGACTTTTGTGGATGCACACATCGGGATACAATGCTAAAACCATACATCGTGCAGCCGTAGTCCGTATGGATCGCAGATCAACTATGATCCCTATAGCCTACTTGACTTCATTTGTACTGCAATGTCACACCCACAGATAGGTATCAGTGACAAAACTATATATTGTGCAGCCCTACATGGCTTTATATATGCATTAGGGCTGCACGATATATCGCATGCTTTTGTCACGCGCATTTCTTCAGTAAAGCCGGTTCCCTGATTACCGCTAAATCACCATCACCTGCTTTCAAATGGAGCGCCATTTAATAGACAGAGCCGTAGATCACTGAAAAGCCACGCAATATCGCGTTCATTATCGAAGGCGATTCATCTGCGATATGAACGCGATATTGCGTAGCTTGTCAGTGATCTACGGCTCTGTCTATTAAATTTGAAAGCAGGTGATGGCGATTTAGCGGCAATCAGGGAACCGGCTTTACTGACGAAATGCGCGTGACAATCACATGCGATATATCGCCCAGCCCTAATATGCATCACATTACATGCATGTTCATGGCAGTATGTGAGGTGGTGTGTAGCTTTACACCTGTTTTATGAGGACACGTGTTTTATGAGGACATCATGCGAACATGTTCTTCATGTTTGACTTGACTGAAGAATCTCTGTGTGTTGTTAGATTGACACAAGCCTGGTCTATGAGGACACTCGTTTTACCGGGACTCTGGGGTGCACCCATATGGAAGATTGGGATTGATACTGATAACCCATAATTCACAGCTCACTGTAGCAAATGTCAATATTGAAAACTCATTATTGTGTTTGTTAGATTAGATATAATCATTTTAGAAGTAGGTAAAAAGAAGCACCCTCAGTTGAAATTGACTTTCAATGAGTAATACTGCAATGAATAATTGTTTTTTTTTTTATTTTGATTTGATTTTTATTTGCTTTTCTTTCTTATTTTCAGATGGTAACTGAGAAGAATCAGATTCAGAAGAATAAGATACAGCAACAATAAAGGTATCAAATAAAAGTAAAGTAATAATTGAGTTAGTCCTTAAAGGTGGTAAAGAGGATGTTTTGTTTTATACATTTTTGCAATATTACTTGAAACTGTGTTTACTAACTGATAAAAGACTATTTATTAGGTGCACTGAAAGTAATAATATTAATATACATAATCTGTGCACGAGGTAGGGCCTTAAAAACATCAGCCAATCGCGTAAACGGTTGGCCCTCTGGCTTGTCAATCACTGCCGTGACGTTCCTTGTGAGAGACGAGCGCGGCTGCGCTCCAGTAACTTTCCAAACTCCACAGGCGCCGCATGCAATGTTTTTGTCAGGAGACAGGAGTAACAGCTGCAGATTATGAGTTACCTGCGGTGAGTCCGACATAATGAATCCACTAACACGACACAGCGAATGCCGGTGGTAAACACTCGTGATCTAATACTTGTGCAGGAGTTTTGGGAGGCGTTCCCGTGAAATGAGCTGTGAAGGAGGGGGCTGTTCTTACGCATGCGCTCATTTCAAAAACTCAGTAACAGTCTTTGGTTTCTCAGTCGACGAAAAGATCCTCTTTAGCACCTTTTAAAGAATAGAACAGATTTCAGTGTTTCTAAGAAGCAGATTGTTTGCCACAGTTATCAGTCACTGAATTATGATTGTGTGTGTGAAAAGTGAGTCATGATCACTTACTGTACAACTAGCACACCTCGTTTCACCACTATCACTCTCATACATACCCCTAACCTAACCCTAACCCTAACCCTAACCCTGAACTCAGGGCGCCATCCAAATGTATCTAGTTATCAGTGTCCCGTTAAAACTAGTGTCCTCATAGACCAGGCTTCTGTCAATCTAACAACACACTGAGATTCTTCAGTCAAGTCAAACATGAAGAACATGTTCTCATGATGTCCTCATAAAACACGTGTCCTCATAAAACAGGTGTAAAGCTACACACAACCTGACATACTGTGATGAACACACACACATAATGTAATGCATATATAAAGCCATGAACATTACCATGGGTTTTTAAATATTGAAATATTGATTTGAAATGGATCTATTATGTGATCTTGTATATGATCTTAAATCAATATTTCATGTGCACATATTTATTGATCGGAAGCTGTGAATGGTTGACACTGATCATCCTGTCCATGTTTAATTTGCATTAATTACTGTCTAACTGTACATTACCCCTTTGATATATTTCATATATACTGAAGGTTTGCAACTCTTAGTTGAAGTGATTGTATATAAAGCTTTATTTCTTATTTTCAGATAAGCCGTGAGACCCCGCTGTCATCAGTGACGATTGTGGTGCTCTTACTGTGGGCCTACACCAGGTAAGTGAGAGTTGTGCTGTAAGAGAATGAGCAAATGTAGCAGAGACTCTTGTGAGATCTAGGCTGTTAACATATTCAGACCAGTGTTTATGTCTAATTTGATGTTTGCAGACTCTCCGTGAGGTTGGACCCTCTGCTCTCAAAATGAACACTCTGTCCCAGTCAGAAGTCAGAGATGTACAGAAGGTATTGTTTTTCTTTTTGGAAATCAAATTAGGCATGTGCTGACAGGAAAATTTGGGCCAATTTTGATAACCAATAATTTTTTATATTTGAAAGGTGATAAATGATACATTGGCAGATAAATCTAAATCCAAATTCTAATATACTTTGAGAGCCTGATTACAAAAACAATAGACCGTGTCCCAAACACTTCAGCATAAATCAAACATATACAGTACAGCAGTCTAGTTTGATCCAGTATAAGATTCCTTTACTTTTACAATTATTTTGACACTACCATTCAAAAGTTTGGGGTCAGTAAGAATTTTTAATGTTTTAAAAGAAGTATCTTCTGCTCACCAAGTCTGCATTTATTTGATTAAAAATACAAACAAAAACAGTAATATTGTGAAATATTATTCCAATTTAAAACGGCTGTTTTCTTTGTCAGTATACAGTAAAGTGTAATTTATTCCTGTGATCAAAGCTGCATTTTCAGCATCATTACTCCAGTCTTCAATGTCACATGATCCTTCAGAAATCAATCTAATATGATGATGCGATGCTCAAGAAACATTTATTATTATTATCAATGTTGAAAACGGTTGTGTACAATTTTTTTTCAAAATTCTTCGATGAATAGAAAGTTCAAAAGAACAGCATTTATTTAAAATAGAATATTTTCTAACATTATAATTGTCTTTACTGCCACTTTTGATCAGTTTAACTTATCCTTGATGAATAAAAGTATTGATTAATTTTATTTCTATCCCCCAAAAATAAAATTAAAATTCTTACTGACCCCAAACTTTTGAACGGTAGTGTTTAATGTTACAAAAGATGTAGATTTCAGACAAATGCTGTTCTTTTGGACTTTCTATTCACCACAGCATCATAAAAAAATGTAAATAACTGTTTTCAACATTAATAATAATCATAAATGTTTCTTGAGCAGCAAATCATCATATTAGAATGATTTCTGAAGGATCATGTGACACTGAAGACTGGAGTAACGATGCTGAAAATTCAGCTTTGATCACAGAAATAAATTACACTTTACTGTATATTGACATAGAAAACAACTGTTTTAATTTGGAATAATATTTCATAATATTGCTGTTTTGTTTGTATTTTTAATCAAATAAATGCAGGCTAGGTGAGCAGAAGATACTTCTTTTAAAACATTAAAAAAAATCATACTGACCCCAAACTTTTGAACGGTGGTGTACATTCATATGGCCAATTTTCTTTATTTAAAAAAAGTGTCAACACTTTACAGTAAAGTTTATTGTTAGTATTAGTTAACATGAGCTAACAATGAATGGACAAATCCTGTCGAAGTTTTATTAATCTTAGCTAAGGTTAATCTCAACATTTCCCAAGGCATTTTAGGATCCAGTGTTTTATCTGTTAACCTAAAATATGCGTGTTCATGTTAGTTCACAGTGCATTATTAACTCACATTTACAAGGGTTTTGCTCAGTTGATTCACGTTAGTTAATACAATAACAAATGAGACCTTATTGTAAAGTTGCAAAAAATATATATATTGCCTCACTACTACTACTACTAATAATAAATAAAATTAAATAAAAATGCAAACAAGTTATTGGTCAACATTACTTAGGCTACATAAAAAGAAACACAATACATGTGCTATGGATGAATAAAATGAAAGCCTGTTGGGAAATGATTTACTCAAACCATATTGTTGATGAAAATAAGAACAATACAAGTTGTAATGTTTTTGAAAAAAAAAGTGTATATAAACATCTTTATTAAACATCTTTAGCATTACTGTTTCAAATAACACTGTTTTAGCATGAACCTGAAGAGCTGAATGAACACCCATAAACCAAAGCGCTTTGTTAGATGGTTTTCGCTCAACGGGATGCAACTTATATATGATAAAGTAGATATTTATACAAAAAAATTACAACTTATACCTGCACAAACTCATGCACAGATGTACATGAATTAAGTCACAAAGTGTTCTGGATACGCTCCCCACAACAACACACTAAAAAACGGCAACTAATCCAAAATAATTCACAGCGTTTTATTACAGTCGTGTTCTCATTATAATGTTATGTATATATGACAGTCCCAGCTATAGTTATTAATGTTATCCATTGCTGTTTGAGTGCGCATGCTGAAGAGATGATCACCGGTAGGCCTACAATGAAGCGCTTTCCTGCCGCGTTCATTAACTCAACCAAATGCATCCTATATGAGTTTAATCAGATATATACACAAAATAAAAAAATTCAACTTATAATTCCACAAAAGGCTGCGAATGCACAAGCAAACTGACTGTGCTAGTCATAAAGGTGTAACTCCGCAGATGTGCTCTTCGTGTAACAACGCTCTGATTTCACAGATTTGTGATTCACCGTAACTGTATCTTCCTTCAAGCAGTTCAATACTATCATGGAGAACAACGCACATCATATAATCCATTATTTATCAGTGTTAAAATATCGGCCTAGTTCGGACTGAGAATGATAACATTAAAATGAGCATTTATCGGCCAGTAAGATATGGTGGCTGATATATCATGAATCCCTGATTGGTTATGGCAGTATATTTATAGAGTTTTAACTATATGCATGATTTTAATGTTAACTTGTCACTGTTTTAAATGTGTAGGTCACTACTATAACGCATTAGTTTGATCACTATTAAAACGGAGTGGTTTAAAATGTACCATCATACCTGAAGACATTTGTGTTGAGCATGTGAACACAATAGCCAATCGGATGCGTTTGTTAGTCTGAGTTTTTGCTTAGCGCGAGTGCTGCATGTTGAATCCTTTCATTATAACCAACAAAGTATTGACACAATGCCAATAAAAGATGCACAACGTAGACAGACACACACACACAACTTCATTTATTATAACGGACGTTTCTGCAGAAGTACAGCTTTGTGTTTCTCGTGTTGTAATCGATAGCTTCAGTGGCTAATATGGCAGCGATCTTTGATTTCTGTAGGCCTATATAACACATTTGTTTATGCTGCTAACTACACATTGCATAGTTTCTGGATTGACAAATGTATTTATATGTGCAATTAAATCCAATTGATGCTGATAACCATAGCAATGGGTGGAACAAAATAATCTTGATGCTGTGTGTCAAATGATCTTTTTATTAAGTATTGGAGTGTAAATGTAAAAAAATAATAGACCTCCCACTTTTGCAATGTAATGTATTATTTTGTTCATTTGTTCAAACTGGCCACTCAGTGACTTTTTACTTTTAAATGTACAGATATTTAAATATAAAATTGTTCTAAGCTCTTTCTTTTGTCATCTGTCCTGACAGAATTAATTATTTCATTTGTGAATGAATAGGATATGTTAAATTCCAAACTTTTTCTTCGCATTTATTGTGGAAAACCCTGTAATGTAAAATAGTTTTCATTGTATGTTTTCAGTTGACAGTGATCAGTCAGTGTTAATCAGTGTTAAGTTTCTGTACTGCTTCATTTGGATCATCTCTGAATCCTTTGTCTGTAGTAGAATGTTTATTTTTCTTTCTTTACCTTGCTTTCAGGTGAGCCCTGAGAAGGACCAGTTATCAATGGACAATCAAGATGGTGTTAGACGGAGAAGGTAATAAAAAGAGCATTGCATCCTTTTAGAAAATGGTAGTCTAGTGAGAACTTTTTCACATAATCTTTGGGCCTGTTAACACCTGGTCATTTTATGTGTTTTTTTACTGATTTGTTCAAACAATTTCATTTACGATTGGCCACATAAATGTGTCTGTACAGAATCAGGGGCCATATTCACAAAACATCTTACGGCTAAAAGTAGCTCCTGACATGCCGATTTATGAGAAACTCTATAATCGGCGTGTCAGTCCTAATTTTTGCTCTTAAGAGTATTTCACAAAACATTTTAGTGCTAAAACTAGCTCCCAAATCTGTAAAAGGTTAGGAGTAGTCAAGAGGACTCCTAAATCACTAAGACCAAATCACAAACAATCCTAATGGCCGTTGATGCCAATCCGCCCAAAGACACTGAACACTATTGAGACAATAGCGATAGAGCCTTGGGTGCTGAACCTTTTCTTCATACATGTAATAAATATTTGGATTTATAGATTTGAATTTATGAAAAAATGCCAAAAATCTATAATAAATAAATAAATAAATAAAGTCCAATTACCTGTAGCAGTTGTTTTCACAAATTCACACTTACAAATAATTGAATAGAGTAAAAAACCAAGTGTAATAAGTGTATTTGGCGTCCTGTTCAAGGCGGTCGAGGGATCAGAGTTTGAAAATTTAGCCCAAATCCATATTACTTCCTCATATCTCCACTGAGAGTAAGGAACGGGGTGGCGACGGGATGCAGAAAACGGTCGAGGAAACTATAGGTGAGATCGGCTCTAGTCAGTGTATATATACCTCCTCTCGAGCCAATTAGACTGCTTGAACACGCTCCTCCCAAATTTTGTTTATAAAACATCATTTGACGCTTGAATTCTGCAATCTCTCGAGACGCAGACATGTAAGAGGCTGACAATTAGCTGAACGTATACTAGTTTAATTGACCCTTCACCAGGAGTTTGATTGACAAACAATCTAACCAATTATAACGCTAAATCCACCATCCAACCAAAGCTGTCAGGAGTTTAAGATTAACCTCGGTGGACTTGGAAAAATGGTGTACTGATGTCTTTCTGTGTTTTAAACAACATTCCTTCTGATGTTCATTCATGTTTATTTGATGCTATAAATGAACTAGTAGGAAGAGATGATCGATTCACGAGCCGCTTGAGCGGAGGCGCTACAGCGATCTGTCTTCAATTCCCTTACTATACGCAGATTTAACAGTATTCACATCATTAAAAGCTACCGCTATGAGCTCCATTTTATTGATCATGAGCAGCATCAGCACTGGTCAAATCATTTATTCTCACATTTTTTTAATGAAGATGATTGTGTGTTGAGCGTTTTCGACTTTTTAAGTTTCATTTGAGGTATTTTGCACGTCAGCTTACTGAAGAGATACTCATCTGTTCATCTGCGCCAACGCATGCTGCAGTAATGCTGTCATATCTTTCTATAACATGCCTATAACACATTCTCACATGTTTATTATTTAGTATTTTTGGGAGGAGTAAAATGTATTATTGTATAAATGTATATACAGCTATGGAAAAAATTAAGAGACCACTTAACATTGATTTCTGAACTTGGAGTGGTCTCTTAATTTTTTCCATAGCTGTATTGTTTTAGACAACGTCCAAAGTGATTTGAGCGATCGGATTTAAATCCGTCTCGAATGCGTTTTGGAGGGCATTTACACCTGGTCTTTCTATTATTGCATAGCAATCCATTCAGAGAAAATGCATGAAGTGAACAGGTGTAAACAGGTTTAAAAAAAACGTTTAAACCAAATGAGCTGAAAATATTTTTATATGCCTCATAATAGTGCTGGGCGGTATGACCAAAAATTTATATCACAGTATTTTTCAAAATTATATCGGTTTCACAGTATATGACGGTGTGTGTGTGTGTATATATATATATATATATATATATATATATATATATGACTGGGCGTTAACCACATTTTCTACTGATTGAGAGAGGAAATACTGCAGTAGATTGACTAGAATGCCCTGTTTTACTGTCATGATGAGTGAATATTGTAGAAAAATTCTACACTAGAGTTAATACAGGTTTACAAAACCCCACAAAATGATGCTGTGGGGAGACAACAACCAATAAAACTCAGACCTGCAACACATTCATTACAGACACATGAATATTAAAATATGACCATGGAGATAGGAAAAAAAGAAGAGTTGAGGGCACCTTAAGCATTTTAAAAATCTAACGCTATATAAAAACAAACTGCCAAAAATAGGGAGAAACGCGGAAGAACATTTAAACTAAGGATATTTTCAGTACATTTAAGAGCACTACAGTCTCTGAACAAATGACACACGTAAGTTTAACACAGAAAGCAGTTAAATAAAGCAGTTACATTTTTTACCATTCTTCTTTGAATTGTCAGTCTATTTCTGTGTTGCAGAATAACCCATCGTGTCATCGCGGTGGTGATCAGACGTACAGTTCAGTGTCCTTTGCATAACGTTACATTTCATTTGAAGAAGACGTGATGAAATATGTGCGAATACACGCTGCTGGCTCATGTTTAGAGCACTAGAGTATATGAAATAGGTCCATAAAAAACGTAAACAGGCTCGCTCCGGTCTATATAATATGATCCATGTGGAGAAAGTTGTTAATCTCATCACGGCGCTCCGCGCAGAAACCGCTCTATCTCGCGCGCTGGTTGAATTCTCAGCTGTAATCAAGGGCTGAATCCGAAATCGCCCCCTATAACCTCAAATAGGGCATTATTTGAGGCGACAGCCATTTGTAGTGGCGTCCGAAACCATAGTGGACGTTATTGAGTGCACTCGTTCAATCCCACAATGCACCACAATGAGTGTACAGCCGATGCACACACAACGGCTGTCCGAATTCACTCATTCGTTTTCATTCATTCTTTCAAGTGAAACGGGACGCTCTCAAACAGTGACGGGCTGCGCCGCGTTCTGAACGTTGGTTAAGCGACACATACCGGTATTGCGGTATCATCAAAATTCATATCATAACAAAAATAAATACCGGTATTCGGTATGAACCGGTATACCACCCAGCACTACCTCAAAATAAGATAAATTTTGGTCTTTGTGTTTTGTTTCATTGCTTTGGCAAAGCATTTCAAACAAACTAAAATCAACAGCACAATGTGGCTTTGTGCCCTTATCAAATTGCAAAAGCTGATAATTTATTAAGACTGTAGTCCGTTGCGCTCCCCGTTTCAAAGTGGAGATCACACTTTGTTCACTCGATCATCTTGTGATTCGGTGTTTTCCATGTCTCAGTTCACAGGGAATGAATGTAGTGAACTCTATCTCAGCAGTTTAACATGCATTTGGGAACGCAACGAGCACCAGTTACACATTTCACATTCGCATTATTTACAAAATTTGTGTGGCCAGTTGTTTCAAGTATTTCACCTGATTTGTAATAAGATGCATTTATAAACCTGTTTTCACTGAAACAGCTTAAGCGAAGAAATGAAGATAGAAGTATTGTAATGTCGTATTGTAAAATAGTTTTTCATTTACAGTAGTAGTATATTTCTGTCTTGGCAATAATTCTAATAATAGTCATCTAAAAGTATTAGTTATTATTTTTATTTTTATTTTTATTTATTATTAAACAGCATAAAGTTTCATAAATTACTTTTGAAAACAGGTTAAACTGAAGATGTTCTTGTGTTTTAAAATTCTGTTTTTCTTCAAGATGAGATCAGTATGATGGATCCTAATGCCAGTGATCCTGATGAAAGCGTTTCTCAGGATGTTGTTCCTGCTGGAGCTGCGCAGGCGTCTCCAGTAATGCTGGTATGTGTTAACTAACAGGTTTATGTTTATTATTATTTTAACCCATTATTATTTTAGATTATTGTCATAAATACAATGCATAGATACAATTATATATTTATAGTTCAACTTAACATTTGTATTTTCACAAAAGAAAAATGGTTTTAAGCCAGTTATTTTTATCTATTGCTGTAGTGTGTCAGTAGGAAATATCAGTTTATATTTCCAAACATTCCTTTTGCCATTAATTGTAATAATTAATGAGCAATAATCAGTTATTATATACAGAGATTTTTGCACTTATATAGTGCAACTTTTCTATAAGAATATTATTGGAATCAGGGTTGCACCAACATTGTAAATCTGGTTGATACAAATGAGTTTATCATTTTTGTGTTGGTAAAAGACTTGGAGATTTTTAAAGGGTAGTTCACCCAAAAATGAAAATTTGATGTTTATCTGCTTTCCCCAGCACATCCAAGATGTAGGTGACTTTGTTTCTTCAGTCGAACACAAATGATGATTTTTAACTCCAACCATTGCCATCTGACAGCTGTATAATTGGTGTCAATGGGAGCACAATTTATGAGTCAAAAAACATGCACAGACAAATCCATATTAAACCCTGCGGCTCGTGACGACACATTGATGTCCTAAGACACGAAACTATCGGTTTGTGTGAGAAACCAAACAGTATTTATATCATTTCTTACCTCTAATACACCATGTCCAACTGCGTTCAGCACTCGGTTAGTGAGGTCTGATCGCGCTCTGACAGCGGCAGTGATGTCTCGAGCATATACTTCAATGAGTGCTAGACATTACTTCCACTGTTAGACCGCAATCAGACATCACTGGTGTATTAGAGGTAAAAAATGATATAAATACTGTTTGGTTTCTCGCACAAACCGATCTTTTCGTGTCTTAGGACATAAATGTGCCGTCACAAGCCACAGGGTTTCATTTGAATTTGTCTATGTATATGTTTTGACTCTTATGAATTGTTTCCATTGACACCCATTATACAGCTGACAGACGGCAACGGTTGGAGTTAAAAATCATCATTTGTGTTCGACTGAAGAAACAAAGTCACCTACATCTTGGATGCGCTGGGGGTAAGCAGATAAACATCACATTTTCATTTTGGGGTGAATTATCCCTTTAACAGGCTAATAACATTTAATCTTCAGAATAATATTTTGTGTCACTTGAAATTTTATTTTTAGATATCAGGTGTATAACCAGTTTTAAGTTCTAGGTATTTGAGAGTTAAATCTTAGTTTCCTGATCAGTATGTAACTGATTTCTTGCAGATGTTCAGAAGATGCCCATTTGGAAAACTGCTGAGTTTGTCAAGGTACCTGAGGTTTAAATTAGAGTACGACCATCATTGTAAGTACATGAGCTTTGATAGAGTAGGAGCTTAATAAAGTATGTATCTGTACAGAGAATGAGAGTTCGGCAGAAATTAAAAAACGGAAAGGAAAAGGACAAGACGGAAAGGACAAAAGGTTTGCTGGTCAGATGCTGAAGTTACAGCTGTAATTGATCATTTTAAGGCACATATGACCAAAGGAAAATTGTGGACAAAACACAAGAGATTTTGTAAGAAATCAAGGAATTAGCTTGAAAAAAAAAGCACAAAATAAGTGATGTTGCATTGTGTCTCATTTGATGCTGTTGTATAAGGATTATTATTTTAGTTGTTGGTTATGTTAGTTTCATTCTAGAGCATGAATATACTAAGACTTCACTCTGTAAATCTCTAAAGTTTAACTGTTCTTTAAAGCAGTAGTTTGTCACAAAAACATGACAATTTAATATTCAACATTATTATTGATCTGACTGCATTGACACTATTGTATGAGAACTGAACTGAGCTGGACGATGACATGACTGTTGTCTCCAGAGCTGCTGCTGCTGCTGTATAGATGAAGTGAACTAAATTAATAACTGATGAGTTTTACAACGTAATTGAATCAACACTGAACTGACTCTGGCTGAACAATGACACAATACTCTTCTGCTGTACAGCCCAAACAATCTTTGTTGAACAATGTTCCTGTTATGAGGGCTGCTTTGAAACAATATGTAGTTTAAAAAGCGCTTTATAAATAAAGGTGACTTGACTTGACTCAACAATTCTGTTCACATTTTTTCAAAGTTTTGAATGGTTGCCATTTCAATATGTCAAAACATTAATATTGCTGTATGCTTTCTGATTACACAGATTACACAGTTGTCCATGTGTTATTGACCTAGTTTTTTAGTTGTGGATTTCATTTTCCCCTTAAAATGCCATTCCATGATGGTATTACATGGTTAAAACCGGAAAAACTCAATGTTTATGTTGTTATTTTAAGTCATAATTAAAGTACTTCTAATACACACTGGTCCCTGTAATGTTGGAGTGTGTCAGGTGTGTATTGTGTTTAAGATCAGGTACTCATTAATCACCTCAGTCTTGCTAATACACCATATCGTCAGGTTTGTGTGTTGTGTGTGGTCATGTACCATTAAACACACTGGTCCCTGTAATGTTGGAGTGTGTCAGGTGTGTATTGTATTGAGGAACCGGTACTCATTAATCACCTCAGTCTTGCTAATACACCTTATCGTCAGGTTTGTGTGTTGTGTGTGGTCATGTACCATTAAACACACTGGTCCCTGTAATGTTGGAGTGTGTCAGGTGTGTATTGTATTGAGGAACCGGTACTCATTAATCACCTCAGTCTTGCTAATACACCATATCGTCAGGTTTGTGTGTTGTGTGTGGTCATGTACCATTAAACACACTGGTCCCTGTAATGTTGGAGTGTGTCAGTTGTGTATTGTGTTTAAGATCAGGTACTCATTAATCACCTCAGTCTTGCTAATACACCATATCGTCAGGTTTGTGTGTGTGTGTGGTCATGTACCTGTAAAACACACTAGTCCTTGTAATCCAGAGAAATGACATGTTTTGTGTATTGTACAATAGGTGTCCTCATAAATCAGGTTGTACCCAAAAATCACAATTATGTCATAGGCGGGAACATTTTTGGATGGGCGGGAATGTCCTTGTATACCACTGATATGTCATGTTGTCATATTTTCCGTTCTGTTGTGTGTAAAGAAACTTTAAAGCCAGATGTGTGATCTGCAGATCAAAACAAAATTTTTGATAGTTTTATCATCACTGTAGGGCATCGGGAAAGGTGTGTCCCCCTAAACCACAATCCTACTGGTTTGAGCATCAAAGTCCTCGTAAACCACAAAAACCAGTATGTGTGTGTGTGTGTGTGTGTGTGTGTGTGTGTGTGTGTGTGTGTGTGTGTGTGTGTGTGTGTGTGTGTGTGTGTGGTGTGGTGTTCTGGGGGGATATTCAACCATGAAGCTGGGTGCCTATAGAAATGGCATCTCTGGCTCAAAAGGGAGAATTTCTTAGCAACCACAAAAATAATTAGTAAATGACAAAACATCACCATTTTGAATAAACTGTATCCAACCTTATTTGTCTCCACAAGTCAGTGATAACAAGAGCTGCTTGCTGCTATTTTCACTTGACGCCAAATAGACACATGCAAAAAGCAGTAGTTCTCCTGTGGTTACCATAGCAGCAGTATCAGTATCATATGGCTCATGGAAAATTAATTAATTATTTAATTATGTATCACTGCATTATAGGCTATCATAAGTAGGGTGAATTCATGTTGATTGGGACACAAAGTCAACAAACTCAATGACAAAAAGTGTCCCAATCACCCTGAATTCACCCTATATCCCACACACATGTACAGAAGAAAAAAAGAAAAGATATTCTTGTGTTTGGTTTATAAAGTATTTTTTAGTTGACATTTGACTGTGTTAGCGGCTTCAACAGATTGCACTGTGAAAGTTACGCATGAAAGTTTGTTTAATTAGAACACTGAATTAGATAATTCTGAAAAATATATCTTGTTTCATTGAAACCTGAACATATAAAAAATCCTATTGCTCTCCATACCGATATGGACTAATCAGTTGCTGTTTCCATTTGTATTTATAGGATATCATGGGGAATGTAATGAGAGCATGATGTGGGCTGGAATCCACATCTCCAAACAACATGAGCATGACAGCTTAACATGCTGGAGTGGATGTTCCAACTGCTGTACCTCAGCTATAAATAAAATCATTTACCTGTAATGCCTGTTTCAAACACAAATCCATTTGCAGTACCTTTATGGTCGATTTTTTTACTTATTTATTTATTTTGGGTGCCCATAATTGTCAAGGGTTGTTGCAGGCACACAGAAGAAGACAGAAGCATTAAGTTCCAACACAAGGTTTAATGACAATAATCCACAAAGCAGGGCAACACACACTAAAGGTAACAGTGACCAAAACTGAGTAAACAGGAGGAACTTAAATATACAATGGTGATGAACTAAAAGACGAACAGCTGTGAGGATTAGTGTTAGTGTTCATGCTAACAGGTGAGTGGGGGGAAACTCAAACAAAGTAACATGTCATGAATGAAAGCAAATTAAAAGTCCTTTATAACTAAAGCAAACGTCTCAGGTTACGTATGTAACCATAGTTCCCTGAGAACCAGGGAACGAGACTCTGCGTTTGATTACGCAATGGGGAACGTCACGTGACCCAGGTGTCTGAAAGTATCCTATAACTCCAATCCCTATTGGCCGGCGACAGCCTATGACGTCATATGGAGCGACCTGGAAATATTAAAGGAGTGCTTGGAGAAACAGAAGACATCCATTGTCTTGAGGGATTGTTCTGCAGGCAGACAGCCCGAAGCATGGTAGGGAAATGCAGAGTCTCGTTCCCTGGTTCTCAGGGAACGATGGTTACATACGTAACCTGAGACGTTCCCTTTCGAAAGGAAACTTGCTCTGCATTTGACTATGCAATGGGGAACGATATACCCACGCCGCCATGCTTGAGGAGAGTGCTTGCCAAATAATATGGCTGACAAACGTCAAGCAGTTTCGAAGGAAACGCTTAGCAACTCACCCTTGGGCCACACCAGGCCTACATAAGGCCTTCCAGAGAGAGAAGGCCTACTAAGGCCGCTAGAGGCATCTGAGACCAACTTTTCCACAGACAAAGTGGTTTCTTTAAGGGAATGAGGCCAGGGAACCGAAGGGAACCCCGTCCAGTCACTAGAGGGGAACGAAGTCACCCCTAATGCCACCAGGGAGGCCGACCTGGTCTGTCATAGGAAAAACTTAGTCTTGGCCAACCCTGTCTGAGTACAGAATCTCCATAACACATTCTTCATTGAAGAGAGTAGGTAAGAGTGACTGCAGAAAAGCAGAAGCAACTCAGACCCACGCGCAGAGATGGGCATCCTGGAGAGCAGAACTCAGCTGAGTGCTATGAACCCTCTTATTGAGGGGAGACAATCCACTCATCCTAGGATCTACTCAGTGCTTAATTAACGCACTAAGGAGGCTGTGCGCTAGAGAACCCTGATACAGGGGAGCACAAACCAGCCTGGGGCTGAATCTTAGGAGGAGGCCTGATTAAGGCCTACCACCATGATCAGCTTAGGGAGCTAAGCACTATTACAACATAACCCCAAAGGGGAAGTACAAAGCTTATCTAACAGGTAGACCATGAAATGGGCACATACTCATGGAGGCCAAACAGGAGCCTACCATGATAGTAGCTATATGTGAAACAGAAGTATATTCAGAAAGTGGCCTGAAGGGGCCACCCTGAAAACCTGTCTTGCTGCAGCAGACAGGCAACTTCAACGGCAGCATGGGAGACTGCAAAGCGCCCATATGATAATCTACCCAACACAATCCAACGATCAGTGCACTCAGTAAAAGAACCTTTTTACTCTTTCAAGCAAGAGGAGTACAACACACCGACACATAGTCGAGGAAGGCCCTTGCGGGCCTATCACCTCGACAGACACGTGGGCATCAGCTCGTGGCAATGTTCTTAGGCACTGAAGAATGATAAATAACCGACACCAAGGAGATTAAATATCATCTGGGCACCTGGCCAACCAGAAGTGTATATAAAAGGTTCTCAAAGAGAAATACACGTCAACATATACCACTATGTTGAAAAAGGCGGCCCATAGAGCCTAGCAACCTTTAGACATATGGCATAAGTCCAGTGGCCATTTCTAGGAGCACTGAATAGATCCACCTTAGACATCTATGTGGCTATTAGCTCAGGCTCAGGAAGACGGATGCAGTTCAAACCAAACCTCAGTAAGGTTTAACCACAGCATACACCCTGAGGGCTTAGCCACTCAAAGATAAAGAATAAAACACAAACTGTGCCAGCATGTAAACTAGAAAAGAGGCCTGTTGGGGCCTACCATTCTAATGACACGTGGCTTCAGCTCGTGAAATGCTGTAAACTATGTGAGCAAACTATGATCAGCTAACAGCACTTGTTAGAAAAACAATTGCTAACTAGAAGAAGGCTAATTAACCATAAAAGCCTACAATCAAAGTTATATGCAATATAGCTGTTAACAAGATCACAAAAAGGGAGCTAATAGAAACCAGCTTTTCTCAAAACATGGTTCTATACTACCCTGAGTATGCAATCCAACAGGTGATGCACTCACTAACACCAATAAACCTACTAATGGGGACTATAGGTCACCAGTGTCTCCAATAGCAGCTACATGAAAAAGCCTGCTATTATGGTAACAGGTGCTAACCTGTGGAAGCATAAGTAAGCTCACATACAATGTAGGGCAAAAGTCTAGAACTTCAAAGCAAATGCAGCGCTTTGATGTATATGCTGTTTTCAAAGAGGAAAATAATTCTCTCCATACAGATTCTCAAATCTGTACTGAGCCATAGAGGACGAATGCTAAACCCTAGCAACATCAACTTAAACTTGATTAAAGAAACAAGTGGCTCAGAGGAAAAAACACATTTTTCCCTAGCATAAAAGTTCTAGAAAGTGATTACAAACGTAACGGTGTTTACAATCGATCACCCACCTCACTCTCGCTTCTTCCTCCTCCCGTCTGTCTGGATTCAGATACAAATCTGGATGGCTAGAGGTTTTTCCAAACACGGAGATCAGAAGGGAATGGAAAGTCATGGAAACCGCTGCATTAATGGACAGAAAGGAACCGCTCGTCAAGCCGTCCGCGCAGCCCCTTTCTTAACGCGCTCTCACGGCAGCTGCAGCCCGCCAAGAAGCGCGTCCCAAACACACAACAGCTCCGCACACACACAACAGCCAGAGGAGCGCTCGCGCCGGACGCGATGATGTCAAACAGAAACGTCATCGTCATCCAGTCATCCCCGTCAGCCGCAGGGAAGCTGAGAGAGAGACAACTTTTTCAAACTTCCCAACGAGCTCATCTGCGAGCCCTATGATCGCAGCCACTATATTGCCTCAGCACAAACGGGGCCAGAATCATAAGGCACAGATGCAGACACCTCTTCCCTCGGGAAGAGTGTCAAACGAGAACAGAGCGTCCCGAAAAGGGAGACGCTCACAGTAAACAACAGACAAACACAGACAGCACCCTCAAGCACTGTGTAAAATTCAACAGGTTGTGGCTCATCTGAGCCAACACAAAGTTTAATGACAATAATCCACAAGGCTGGGCAACACACACTAAGTGTAACTGTGAGTTGTACACACATGAACACCACCAAAAAGTCATAATTACTGCCTGGTTTTTACAGACAAGGCTCAAGCCTAGTCCCAGACTAAAATGCATGTTTGAGCTGTTTTAACTGAGAGCAACTTACACTGATGTCAGTGCCCCAAAATGCACACCAGTAATGTTATTATTATTTTGTTTTTATTTGTTTATTTTTCTAAGCCTTGTTTTAAAAAGCCACCTAAATGTCCTAATTTATCTAAGGCCTAATATGTCTGTGAAAGCAGGCCTACAAGTGGGAAACTCTGGATTTTCTTTGAGCTCAGAGTTTCTGAATCGGTGGCGTGTCAGTGAGAAACAGCGTGGGATCAATGAATGCAACATCTCTAGTTGACAATTATTTATTTATTTATTTTTTTAATTAAGAACACAAAAAACACCTGATGCACATAATTTTTCTTCATTTAAGTTAAAAAAATGATTAAGAGTTCATTAAGAAAAGAAATGTTATTTAAGAGAAGGTACACCACCATCTTGCATCGATGAAAGTGATTTGAATGTACCTGATGTTTTAATCACGACTTCCCAAATCATAAACTTGATTTTCCAAGGAGGACTTGTGAACACAAAAATGTAGCAATTTCACCATAAATATATTGTTAAAGTAGCCTGTGTTTCACAGTCAACATATGACTTTCTACCCTGGGTATAGCCAGGAAAACTAAAACACATTTAGAAAAATATGCCGACATAATAAATAGCACTTGTCTCATTGTGGAGGTGAAAAAACTGCAGAACCTGTAGAATTACCTGCAGAAATTGTAGTGTAAATATTTAAATGCATGGGATGCAGTATCCTCAGTTGTGTGGATGGAAAGTTTTAATTTAAAATGTTTATGATGATCTTTTAACATATGGTATTTTTAAATATTTTTCCACTTGATTGAGACATTTAATATATAAATCTAAAGGCTATAATTAGTGAATGGAAAAATGCATAGTTTATACAGTGGGTACGGAAAGTTTTCAGACCCCCTTAAATTTGTCACGCTTTGTTATATTGCAGCCATTTGCTAAAATGTTTTTTTTTTTTTTTCCTCATTAATGTACACACAGCACCCCATATTGACAAAAACACAGAATTGTTGACATTTTGGCAGATTTATTAAGAAATAAAAATGTCTCGTGTTACGAGTGTAACCCTTGTTCCCTGACGGGTGACGTCACGGATCAGGAAGCTATAAAGCACAACTGAACACAAAGCACGCCAGCTTCTGTAGGTTGTCTGAAGCAAGCGCACCAGGTATGCGGGAGATACGGCCACGTGACGTAGCGTCTCGTTCCCTTACTCAGGGAACAAGGGTTACACTCGTAACCCGAGACGTTCCCTTTCGTGGGAACTATCGACGCTACGTCGGATGACGTGATGGGAACGCAATCCCAACTACGCCGTCTCTCCAAGTGCCTGGCTGCTATCTTGTAGCACCCTGGCCCCGGGAGTGATATTAAGATGAAGATTATAAAATCTGATAAAGGTGTGCTGGGATGACCATCCAGCCGCACCACAAATGTCGTCCATAGAGACACCAGACAGAAGAGCTCTGGACGCGGCCATACCTCTCGTGGAGTGAGCCCGCACCATCAAAGGACACGGGCGCCCCACCGTCTCATACGCAAGTGAGATGGCCTCGACCAACCACTTGCTCATCCGCTGTTTAGATGCTGGACCCCCCTTCTTAGGGGACCCATAACACACAAACAATTGTTCTGTTTTCCTCCACAGGGCAGCTCTGTGGACATACGCATCTAGTGCTCTTACAGGGCAAAGCAGATTCTTTCTTTCCTGATCCACATTTGTGAAAGGAGGCGGGCAGAAAGCCTCCAGTACAATGGGGCCTGGGACCCTCATCGGAACCTTTGGAACATAGCCCGGCCTGGTATGTAGAAAGGCTTTCACCATACCAGGCGCGAACTCGAGACAGGATGGAGCGACTGACAGCGCTTGTAAATCACCAATTCTCTTCAGAGAAGAGACGGCCAAGAGAAAGATAGTTTTCAGTGTCAGGAACTTGTCTGACACCTCTTCTATTGGCTCGAAGGGAGCCTCAGCCAGCCCTTGGAGCACAATAGTGAGGTCCCAGGTCGGGGTCTTTGTGCGCACCACAGGTCTCAACCTGAGTGCACCACGGAGGAAGCGTACTACTAAGGGGTCTCGACCCAGCGAGGAGCCCCCTACAGGGATATGATGAGCCGAAATAGCGGCGACATATACTTTCAGCGTGGAAGGGGTTAAACCTTCCGAGAACTTTTCCTGAAGGAACCGAAGCACGTCTGAGACTGAGGAATGGACCGGGTCCAAATTATGCTGTTCACACCACAAGGCGAACACTTTCCATTTGTAAGTACAGCTTCCTCGTGGAGGGAGCTCTGGAATGAAGGATGGTCTCCACAACCTCGGTTGGGAGACCAGTTTCTATGAGCCTTGCCCCCTCAGGGGCCAGGCCCACAGTTTCCACATATCTGGGCGGGGATGGAGAATCGTGCCACCCACTTGAGACAGGAGATCCTGCCTGAGAGGAAGCTCCAAGGGAGAGCCGTGTAGTAGAGACATTATGTCTGAAAACCATATTCTGGTCGGCCAGTAAGGGGCCACCAATATTAGGTCGACCTTCTCCTGGCGAACCTTTTCCAGAACTCCCGGAAGCATTGAGACTGGGGGGAATGCATACAGACGTAGCCTCGGCCACGTCTGCAGCATGGCATCCAGCCCTAGATGTGCTGGGTGCTGAAGTGAGTACCACAGAGGGCACTGAGCTGACTCCTCTGTGGCAAAGAGATCGACTTGAGCTCGACCGAAAGTTTTCCATATCACCTCCACCACCTCGGTGTGGAGTTTCCATTCCCCCGGTCTCGCGCCCTGCCTCGACAGGGCGTCCGCTCCCACATTCAACCGCCCGGGGATGTAAGCTGCTCTCAGCGAGAGGAGCTTCCCCTGGGACCAGAGGAGGATGCGGCTGGCCAACTTTGATAATGGGCGAGACCGCAAACCCCCCTGATGGTTGATATACGAGACCACCGTAGTGTTGTCCGTGCGGACCAACACATGATGATCTCTCAGGTCGGGGAAGAAGTGTTTTAGTGCAAGGAACACCGCCATCATCTCCAGCCGATTTATGTGCCAGGAGCGCTGATGGTCCTCCCACAGACCCTGAGCTGAGCGGCCACTCATGACCGCTCCCCAGCCCGTGAGGAAAGCATCTGTCGTAAGCATTACACGACGACCAGAAGTCCCCAGCACGGGTCCCTGGGTTAGGAACCAAGGCTTCTTCCACATGACCAGAGCACGAAGGCATCGCCGCGTGACTTTGATCATGCGAAAAGGATTTCCCCTCGGGGAAAACCCCTTGGTCCTGAGCCACCACTGTAGGGGTCTCATGTGCAGAAGGCCAAAAGTAATAACGTTGGACGCAGCTGCCATCAGACCCAACAGTCTCTGAAACTGTTTTACAGTGAGTGACTGGCCTAACTTCACCCCTTTCACGGCCCCGAGAATGGAACTCACACGAGCAGGGGACAACTGCGCCTGCATCGTGGTGGAATCCCAGATTACACCTAAGTAGTTTGCAACCTGACTCGGGACCAGCACACTCTTTTTGCCGTTGAGCCTCAGCCCAAGCCTCTTCATGTGCGACAGAACAACATCTCGATGTTGAACTGCCAATTGTTCTGTTTGAGCTAATATCAACCAATCGTCGATATAGTTCAGCACGCGGATGCCCTGGAGTCTCAGCGGAGCCAGCGCTGCATCCACGCACTTCGTGAACGTGCGGGGTGAGAGGGATAGGCCGAACGGAAGAACCCTGTATTGGTAAGCTTCGCCCCCGAAAGCAAACCTGAGGAACTTCCTGTGTGAAGGATGGATGGATACATGAAAGTATTCGTCTTTCAGATCTATCGCTACAAACCAGTCCTCGGACCTGATCTGAGGGATGATCTGTCTGAGTGTAAGCATTTTGAACTTCAGCTTCTTTACAGATCGATTTAACACACGTAAATCTATGATCGGACGCAACCCTCCATCCTTCTTCGGAACAATGAAGTAGCGGCTGTAAAAGCCCAACATTTTGCTGGGAGGGGAAACCCTTTCTATAGCCCCTTTTTGCAAAAGCGTCGTTACTTCTTGCTCCATCACCAGAGACTTCTCTGGGGTTACCACCGTGGGAAGCACCCCGTTGAACCTGGGCGGTCGTGAACCGAACTGAATTCTGTAGCCCTGTTCTATCATGAGCAGCACCCACTTCGAAACATTCGGGAGATTTTTCCACTCTTCCAAATATTCTACTAAGGGAACCAGTCTCTCGAGACTGGTCTCTGGTGTTTTTTGAGCACTTGGCTCGTCTATCTGACGCGGCGCACCGGCAGACAGGCGAATCACGTGCTGACCGACCCCCCTCGGAGGATCGGTGGAGACCGCTGCGCCCTGACTCACACTTGGTGGCAGGGTTGGCAGAACGGTCCCCTGAAGGCACCGAGGAGGACCCGATATCCGAATCCTCCCGGAGGGGGCTGCCCTCAAGAAGTCCTGTGACACTAGTGTCAGGACTTCTTCTTTGAAGCCTTCCGGGAGATAATGACGGTCCTCAGATCCGCCCTACCTCCGGAAGGCTTGCCTGTGCCGCCCGTCCCGGTCCCCAGGCACTGCGTGGGGGAGTACGGGAGGCGACACTGGCTTTTTGCTGCGCTCTGTGCGCGGATGTTGCTGAGGAGCTGGCTGTCGGCCGAGGCTGCTCCCGCCCAGCAGCCTCGGGGGGATGAGCGCGCCGGGGAATAACTTTAGAAAACGCCGCCGTCTGTTTACGTGACTCCTGAAACCTGTCGACGACTGTTGACACTGCGTCGCCGAACAGGCCATCAGGAGACAGCGGCGCGTCCATGCGAGTTCTTATCACGTTCCTTGATGTCCGACAGATTCAACCATAGGTGCCTCTCCGTGGCCACCGCCCGGAGAGCTAAATCTGTGGCTTTACGCAACTCATGGATTGCCTCAAAGGACGCTTCCCCGCTCTGATCAATTTCCCCCAGCAGGTCGGCTTGATATGCCTGGAGGATAGACATTGTATGAAGGCATGCCGCCGCCTGACCAGCTGCCGAGTAAGCCTTGCCCACCAAGCTGGATGTAGTTTTCAGAGGCTTGGTGGGCAGCGCCGGAGTCTTAAGGGACGACGCGGTCTCGGGCGAGAGATGGCTCGCAAGCGTCTCCTCTACCCGAGGCATCGCCCCATAGCCATGATTTTTTAGGCCAACAATATTGCTGTACAGCGATGTCTGCGGGCTGTACAGCCGATACTGCACGGGTCTCTTCCACGACCTCGACACCTCGGCATGGAGGTTGGGAAAGAACGGGAGACCCCGGCGCTGAGGCAGTGACCGAGGGGGAAGAAAGTGTTCGTCCAGTTTACTTTTCACTCTGGACTCGGCTTTCTCCGCAGGCCATTCTATATTCAACTTATCAACAGCCCTGGTCACTACCTCTAATAGCTCCTCATAAGCCGGTAATGTTGATGGCGGTACATCATCGACACTCTCTACATCAACCTCCTCGGAGGAAGATATATTGAGCATCGGTGCCTCTCTTCGGGGGGAACAAACCGCTACGCGTGCTTCCACCACCAAAGGAGAGACACTGGGTTTAGCGGGTAAGGGAAGCGATAAGGCAGGGCCCGTCTCTTCCCCCTCCGCTAGATCCATCTGTGAACCCCACGAGCGCAGCCTATGCTGTGCCTCGGCAACAGCGGGACCGGACCCGCGGGGAACACTCCCCTCGGCGCCCTCCTCGAAGAGCGCTCGACGCGATCGCAGCACTCTGAGGGTGAGCCGCTCACAGTGCACACAGACAGCTCCCTCGAGAGCCGCCTGTGTGTGCTCAACCCCCAGGCATTTTACACACATGTACACTTTTCCGCCATAATATTTCTTTATATGTCTTTTTTTATTGTGCTTTGAAACTCTTGTCCTCGGACGAAGAGATCACTGTGTGAATATATCAGACAGACAAACAATAAATAAGACAAACGAGATACAGAGAGCGCTTGCTGAAGACAACAGAAGCTGGCGTGCTTTGTGTTCAGGTGTGCTTTATAGCTTCCTGATCCGTGACGTCACCCGCCTCTGACGTCACGTCTTTTCATTGGTTGGATACAGAGGTGCTTCACGAACACAAAATACAGAGGGTTCCCATCACGTCATCCGACGTAGCGTCGATAGTTCCCACGAAAGGGAACTGAAATATCACATGGTCCTAAGTATTCAGACAGACCCTTTGCTCAGTATTTAGTAGAAGCACCCTTTTGAGCTAATACAGCCATGAGTCTTTTTGGGAAAGATGCAACAAGTTTTTCACACCTGGATTTGGGGATCCTCTGCCATTCCTCCTTGCAGATCCTCTCCAGTTCTGTCAGGTTGGATGGTAAACGTTGGTGGACAGCCATTTTTAGGTCTCTCCAGAGATGCTCAATTGGGTTTAAGTCAGGGCTCTGGCTGGATCATTCAAGAACAGTCACAGAGTTGTTGTGAAGCCACTCCTTCGTTATTTTAGCTGTGTGCTTAGGGTCATTGTCTTGTTGGAAGGTAAACCTTCGGCCCAGTCTGAGGTCCTGAGCACTCTGGAAAAGGTTTTCGTCCAGGATATCCCTGTACTTTGTAACGGTGGCGGCCCATCCAAAATTAATCTTTTACATTTTTTTGGTTTTAACCAAATAAAGTTCGGGCGCCAGGTATAAAATACCAGTTACATGAAAATAATAAAAAAAAAAAACTTTACAAACAAGTATGCAGTTCAAGTGAATATATATATATATTTTTAGTCAAACAATAAAGAGATTGCAATGCAATTATACCACAGATATCACATTCAACCAAAATAATAACAGCAAGAAAAAAAAACAATTCCATATATTCACGTCCTGGGTAGTAGTAACGGCAGTTTCACAGTTTCAGGTGTCCAGTTTTCTCCACATTATAACTCCAAAATGAGCCACACAAAAAAATAAATAATAAAAAACTAAGAAGAGAAAGGGAAAAAAAAAAACACAACCACAAAAGGAGCGAGGCAAATGATTAAATAAACTCAACAGTTCCCAAGTTCAAAAAAACACAATATGCCAATAGGCGAAATAACGAAAGTAAAGATGTGAATGCGTGACTTTGTATATTATGTGTGTGTGCGTATTGTTGTGGTGAGTGTGTGTGTGCGGGTTGTTCTTTGTGGTGAGGCCTTCGAGAGAGTTTGGAGAGTTTTCAGAGGACGTGCATGGAGATGGAATACCTGGACTCGCTGGTATGGATTTTCCTGCCTTCTGCAGGACAACGGCACAGGTCTGCAGTTACTGTTAGGAGTAAGGCTTTGCTTTGTTTATTCGACTCGTTCGCCACGGCAGATGCGAGTCGCGTCGTCTCAGAAGAGCTGGTACGAATTATTCTGCACTCTTCTGCAGGGAAACGGCACGATCTTGCTCCGTAGCCAGTATTAAGGCCGGAACACACCAAGCCGACGGTCGGCCGTCGGGCAGTTTTTCTTCGTCGGCCGACTAAGTTTCCTCGGTGTGTTCTGCACCGTCGGCTGAAGTTGGTCCTCGTCGGCTTTGTTTCGGCCGATTCGAAATGTTGAATCGGCGTTGGACCTCGTCGGGCCGTCGGGCCATATGATCATTCTGATTGGCTGTTCAGCTAGCGAACCAGTGCATGAGAAAAGAAAAACGGAAGTGACGAAGCAAGTAAACGACGAAGTCAAGAGGGAACACACATTGTTTACCTTAGGTACGTGAAAGACATGGCTATCTGGAACGAGGCAAGTGAAAGGCAATTGATCAACATGATCCAGGAAAGGCCGGGTTTGTATGACATTACGGAAAAATGTTATGTCAACCGTGTGCTGAAAGCTGAACTGTGGCGTGAGATCGAAAATAAACTCGTCATATCAGGTAAGATTTCCTTTTTGGCAATTGAGAAAGCTTGTTTGTAATTGTTCAATAGTCCATAGTAAAACTAATATAACCATTTTAGTGTTTTGTGTGTACCAAACTAAGTTTGTTTATGGAAACAGACAGTAATTAATATGTGCTGTGCTAGCATCTCATATTTCATAATAATATTAAAGTTAATCAAATTGTTAATAATATAATTAACAATACAGCAAAAAGTAACATTTGTTGGCATAACAAATACTCATTAAAGTGACAAAATAAGCAGCCATAACACTTAATGCTTACAAAATTTTACTTTGTCCCTCAGAAAAAGAGCTCAAGAAGCGGTGGGATTCATTGCGAACCCAATACATGCGTTATAAGAAACAAGGACCCTCAGGAAGTTCTGGAGCTCAGAAGACTGGCAGGCAGCAATGGATCCTGAACCGCCTGCAGTTTCTAGAGCCTCACACAAAAAGGAAGGAGAGCACTTCAAATCTAATGATCATGGTAAATAAACAAATATATTTATATTTATTTATTTATTTATTGTTTAATTTCAGAATAAAATAAACATTTTGCTTTTTGTAAGATGGCAAGTGCTTCTTTAAAAGAGTCTATTCACAAGTAACTCCGCATATTAAGTCAAGCCATTACATTAACTTGTCACATTTGTATCTTATGTTTTTTAAGGAACCTGCGGCTGATAGTGATTCCTGTTCACCCTCAGATGGTACCAACAGTGACACCTGGACTGGCACCCATGAAGACCCCAGCTTCAGTGATGCTGACCTACGGTCAAGTACACCCTTGGCTGAATCCACCATCTGTGGAACTGAGTCCACAGCCATGAGAAAGGACCATTTTGCAAAGCTCCAACATAAAACCAAAGCCTCCAGGGAAGCGCAGGAAGATGCAAGACGAATCCTCCAGCGAGGAATCCACAAACTTGATGCGCACCATCGGCAAAACTCTGGAAAAGTTGGCATCACAGGAAAACACCAATGATGCCATCTCAGCTTACTGCAAAAATCTTGAACACAGAATGCGGAATTTGCCACCACATCTACTGCCACATTTCCAGCATGAGGTTGATAATTGCATTTTCAAATATTCAGTGGGCCACAACCATGCACTGGATGCATCTTCCAATCAGTATACACACTTGTAATTTTTTATGTAGCAAAATTGTAAACAGATATTGTAGCATTTAGTAAATATGTCACGCTTAGTTGTACGTTATATTAGAGTACTTATGCAAAGTTTATATTTCTGTACATTTTATTTATTTTAAATACCAACTGTTGATATTTTTCTGTAAATTACCTTAATGCTATTTTTGCACATTTGAAAATAAAACACTGACTTTGTGTAAAAGGTACTTCACTGTTCTTTATGTAAAAAAAAAATCACAAAACACAATGATGTAAAAATATAAACTTTATTTTGCAAATTCACACCATTGTTATAAAACATAAACCAAGGTCAAGGGGGAAAGAAACAAGTTTGCTACATGCTTATATTTTGCCCCACTGAAAGGGCACTGCACGGTGTCCGAATTAAAGTACTGGCACAGTTTATCCCTGAGCTGTTTGGCGTGTGTTGTACTGTTGGTTGTGCGTGGCAGAGAGGCCTGCTGTAGGCCAGGGTCTTCTCTCCATCTTCCAGGGACAGTGTCATGATCTTGTTCTTCCTGGTCGATTCCTGCCATGTACACTTCACAGCACTCTTTGCGCAGAAAGTTGTGCAGAGCACAGCAAGACAAAACAATGTCCTCCACTTTGGCAGTGCTTTGAATATTAATGGTGGTTAGTAGGACGCGAAAACGATTTGCCAGGATGCCAAATGCATTTTCAACCACCCTTCGAGCCTCGCGAAAGTCTGTAATTGAATATGCGTTGCTCTACAGACAGCTTGCGGTTCGGGTATGGCTTCATGAGGTATTCCTTTAAGGGGAATGCCTCATCAGCCACAATGCAGTAAGGGGCCAGCTGGTCTGATTCAGGAAGTGGTGCAGGTGCAGGAATGTTGGATGTTCTTTTCTCCAAGGCATCCTGCAATGAGCATCCCCCAAACACTCCACCATCTGAAATGCGCCCGTTGCAGCCCACATCAACATACAGAAATCTGTAGTTGCTGTCTACCAGTGCCATAAGCACTATTGAGAATGTATGCTTGTAGTTGAAGAATTTAGATCCAGATCCTGGAGGGGGACGAATGTTAATGTGCTTTCCATCCAGAGCACCCAGGCAATTTGGGAAATGCCACTGATTCTGGAATCCAACGGCTACTTGCTGCCACTCTTCCACTGTGTCTGGGCACTAAAAAACAATATAATTAAAAGAAATTAGTTTAACTCGTCAGACCATTAATAACTCAGTGATTTTGACATTCTTGAATTAACCCTGCAAAGCCCACTTCTGCAGAATTACAACATCACTTTCAAAAATTTAAAAAAAAATGCCTGCAAATGTTTTTTTCTCTCAAGATCACATTTACATAGTTAATGGGTTCTATTGTTCGTCCTCACAATGCTATTGGGTTGAAGAAGTGTTTATAGGTCAGCATTAGGCTCTTTATGTTTTGGATTTTGGGGGGAGATGCCTGTTGCATTGTTCAGGGACAGGTATGAATGGTCTTGAATATGAACCTGTAAGTGCTCTGGGGGGATGAATGTGTTCTTTTAGTATGATAAGTAGAGAGCATAATAGGCCAGCCAGACTGTATTGTTTGAATGTAGTAGTGGAATTTTATTTGCATTGAAATTATAATTTGATGGATAATACTTAGATCTCTGCCCTCGACACATGGTCTACCATCCTGTCTATTCTTTCAGTTTATCTACTACAATATAAGACCCTAAAATTACCCTTATTAAAATGTAAAAAAACTGAAAAATCTTTAATTTCTACATCAGAGGCCTCCTAAAACAATATCTGAGAGATCAAAAAAATTGCTCATTTTTGGGCTAAAACAAAAAACATTAAACAGATACATGTATACCTTTAGGTATTTCTCTTTTAAGACTTGGTAGATTGCTGCACAGGTTTCAGGAACAAATTGCTGAATTGTGGACATTCCCACCCGGAATTGGTAAGAAAGGCTCTTGAAGCTTTCTCCTGCAAAGATTACAAACACATAACTCCACTATTAATTTTCCACACCTTTTACAGAGTCAAATCTAACACTTTTAATGCATTTGTACTACACTACATTAAAGCAAATATTTTTTTATCAGTTATTAAAGACATTGTGCTACAAACAACCATAATAATGTTTTATACATTGTGTCTTTTTAAAGTAGGCTACAACTGGATACAAAATAATAAAATTCTTTTCACTTTTATAATGCTTCATAATACACCAAAATAAACACAACTGAAAAGGTGTTTTAATGAAATGTTCAAACAACGAATAACCTTACCTGTTGCCAAGAACCGTAGTGTAATCATCAGACGTTCCCCCACGGAGATACAATCCCGGTAGTTCGTGTTTGTTCTCTGTATGATTGGACTAATAAGTTCTTTTAACATGTGAAATTGAGTGGGAAAAAGCCGAGCGAAATTTTTAAAACCACAAGTTTCCTGTAACTCGAGCTCTCGACACAGGTTCGGGAAAGCACCTTGGGCCTGTCTCTGGAGTATCCATGGTTTCACCCATTTAGTGCGCTTTCTCCGTATTTTTCTCATCCGCTTCTTCTTTTCCTCTTCCACAAGCAAAAGACCAAGGGCTGACAAAGCCAGTGCCATTTGCAACGTGTCGGACATTTTTGAAATAACACGAATCCGTATGTGATGAGCGAGAACTGGTTTTTCATGCACCTTTGTTTATGTTTTGTATCCCTGTAGCTCTTCCGGTCTCCCTAGCAACGAACCATAGCAACGAACACAAACTACTGCCACCTGCTGGCATGGAAAGGCATTTCATCTCACGCAGGCGCAGAACGGACGTGCTATTTGGCCGTCGGCTGTCGAACGTCGGCTTGGTGTGTCAGGGCAACTTTGGACCCAGACGCTGCCGACGCCAGCCGACGCCAGCCGACCCCGCAGTCTGCTTTCGTCGCCACTAGTTCGTCGCCGTCGGCTTGGTGTGTTCCGGCCTTTAGCAATAAACCTCTCGGTCTCACTCCAGTTTAGCCATGGCAGATGCTGCGATGCGTGTCACGGAAGAGCTGGAGCTGCTTCACCAGGTAAGTGGTAAGTGCATTCTGTTTCCTCTCTCGAATACTTCACACCCTGTTTACAAATTGATGTCCTTTTTATAAGTTTTCACTTAATTTTTTTTTCCCAAATATGGGCACGGATGCTGGAAGGCTCGTGGACTTCCGCACCGTCACACTCTCCCCCCCCCCAGGAAAAAACAACCCATGGTTGATGAAACAAACAAACCAAACAGGTGTTTTTTTTTTTTTTCCTTTTTTCTTTTAAAAACCCAAGAATTCTTCATCATCTGAGCTTTGCTGGAATAACTGCTTAAGTTTTTCCCTTTCCTGGGACTCAATCTCTTCTGAGGTTGGGTAGCATGGTTTAAGGTTACATATGTGAGCTGTACGGACGTCCTCTCCGGTTTCCTCCAGTGCTATCTGGTAATTCAGTGGGCCTAACCGTTTTAATACCCGGTAAGGTCCTTTCCACTTTGGGGCTAGTTTTGCAGTAAAGTTGTGTTGAGCGCTGGACTGGGGAAAATTTCTTAACCAGACACGACTTTTTTCCTCAAATGAGGCTTCTCTCCGGGTTTTATTGTAACTTCTGAGCTGTCTTTTTTGGGCTTTTTTACAGCACTCATCTGCTTTCAACCTCAGCTGTGCAAGATGGTGGACAACATCATAGGATGGAGTGGATGGTGATAGACATTTACCCTGGAGTAATTTATCCATGGGGCCGTGCAGTTTCCTTCCCAGTTGAAGTTCTGCCGGGGACATCCCAATGCTCTCCTGTACTGCTGAGTTCATGGCAAAACGGAGTTCAGGTAAGTACTGATCCCACTTCTTGTGGTTGTCATCCACATATGAGGCAATCATGCATTTCAGTGTTCGGTTAACTCTCTCAGTCATATTTGTTTGTGGATGATATGCTGTCGTTAGTTTTTGAGTGATGTTCCATTTTGCACACAGCTCTTTGAATATGGAGGAAACAAATTGGGTGCCACGGTCAGACAAGATGAAGTCTGGAACGCCCCACCGGGTGAGTATTTCAGTCCTGAGAATTTTTGCTATGGTTGGAGCATTAGCATTGCGCATGGGGAAGAACTCAACCCAGCGAGAGAAATAGTCCACAAAAACCAGAAGGTACTCGTGACGTTGTGTGCTGCTTGGCAAGGGCCCCATGATGTCGACACCCACCATCTTGTTGGGTTGTGACACAGAAACGGGTTGTAGTTTGCCAGCCGGTTTTTGGTTTTCACTTTTCAGTGTTTGACATTTGGTACAGCACTTAACATAATGTTTGATGTCCGTCCACATCCCTGGCCAGAAAGCAACATTGTGCAGACGTTTGTAGGTTTTATATATACCTGCATGGCCGCTTAACGGATGGGAATGGTAGTGTTTAAGAACAGCTGGTATGAGACTGCGAGGCAGGTACACTCTGTAGTGGACTTGGCCATCTGACAGGTGGGTCTTATGATACAGTTGGTCCTCTCTAACCTCATATTTGTCCTTCAAGTTTTGGTTGTTGTTGTTGTTCTCTGCCAATGCTTTAAACACCTTTATGATTTCAGAATCTTTGTGTTGTTCCTCCCAAATCGACACAGCAGAGACTGGAAATTCAACAGCCTCTTCCTGACTAGAGTACAAGTTGTAACAAGGTAAGCTGGAAATCCTGGACAAAGCGTCAGGTGCTACATTCAGTTTGCCTTTTCGGTATTCAATGATGAAATCAAACCTTTGCAATCGTAGGGCCCATCTAATGAGACGGCTGGTGGTTTTTGGGGAACCCATGACCCACTGTAGCGCAGTATGGTCGGTGACAACAGTGAACATCTTGTGCTCCAGGTAATGCTGCCATTTTTCAAGTGCCCATACGACTGCTAGGCACTCTTTCTCAGTAGCAGAATAGTTCGATTCAGCTTTGTTAAGGGTGCGGCTTGCGTATGCAATGACTTCTTCCAGTCCTTGGTTTTTCCGTTGTGTTAATACAGCACCGAGTCCGGTATCGCTGGCATCGGTATAAACCATGAAAGGAAGTTGGAGATTTGGATGGCCCAGAATAGGAGGTGATGTGAGATGAGCCTTCAATTTTTCAAAAGCTTCTTGGCATTGAGGTGACCAATGAAAAGAATGTCCTTTCTTTTTCAGTGCATTGATGGGTTCTGCGATTTTGGAGAAGTCTGGGACAAAACGGTGATACCATCCCGCTAATCCAAGAAAGCGCTGGACCTCTTTGATGTTTCGTGGCACAGGGTAAGATCTGATAGCTTCCACTTTGGATGAATCTGCAGTGATACCATTGACACTAACAACATGTCCTAGGAATGTAATTTCTTTAAGGCAGAACTTGCTCTTTTTAAGGTTTATGGTCAAACCTGCTTCCTGCAGTCTATGGAGAACAGTTTGGAGGTCGTTGAAATGCTGAGCTACAGAGGGTGAATATATGATAATATCGTCAATGTAGACGAAACAAATGTTTCCACGTAGCTCTCCCAGTACAGTCTCCATTAACCGTTGGAATGTAGCAGGTGCATTTTTCAACCCAAAGGGCATGACATTAAAGTGGAAGAGCCCGGATGGAGTGATGAATGCTGTCTTTGGCTTACTCTGGGGGTCCATAGCCACCTGCCAATAGCCGCTGTTGAGATCAATTGTTGAAAAAATGGCTGCTCCAGAGAGAGATTCAAGGATTTCAGTGATGTTGGGAAGTGGGTAAGCATCATTCTCTGTGATAGCATTGAGCTTACGGTAGTCAACACAGAATCTAAGGCTACCATCTTTCTTTGGAACAAGGACCACAGGAGAGGCCCAGCCAGAGTGTGAGGGTTCCACAATTCCTGCATTCAACATCTCCACAAGTTGCTCTTGTACCACGGCTTGCTTACCAGGGGACATGCGGTAAGGTCTCTGTTTAATGGGCACTGGGTGCTGGGTATAAATTGTGTGTTGGAGGACATCCGTACGACCTGGTTGACGAGAACACGTTTGAGGGTTGGACTCCAGAATTCCTCTCAAGGTATTTTTGTCAATAAAAGGTATGTGAGCTTCACTCACAGCACTGTCAATTAAAACTTGTACATCTGTACTGTCAAGTGGTGAGGATCGGCATACAGGTTGTGGTGGAGGGATAGAACTTAACAGGGTGAGGCTTTGGTTAAACATCTTTACATGTCCTGTCTTTTGGCGTTGAGGATTTATATCAGGAACACTGGCATTTCCTGGTTGAAAGGGATGATCTTCTTGTGGTGTGGACTTAAATGAATATTTCTGATCAATTACATTGATTTGCAGGCCACTGAAGAAGATGAAATCCAATCCCAGAACTACAGCATAGGCAAGAGCCTTCGGGGAAAGGACAGCAACAGGTAAAGTGAAAGTTTTGTTGTGTATATGAATTGGTAATTGAAACCATCCCAAGGGAATCTCTGCTTCACCATTAGCTAAATACAATGGACCAAGAGACCAAGGTTGGAGGCTCTCTTGCGGAGAAAACTTTTGCCACAGACTTTCATGGATCATGGTGTAGCTGGCCCCTGTGTCCACTATGGCCTTTCCAGACCAACCACCGATGCGGACTGGAACAACCAATTGTTGTGGGATGACTGGACTAGTAACAGGTTTTGGCTTTGAGGGTGACTTCTTGGCAGTGGACAACATTTTATTTGTTGTAGCAGTCACTGAATTATTCGTTGCTTGACTTCCAGACTTACGGGAATGAAATGGCCGTTGACCAGTGAAAGGATGTTGCTGTTTTGCAGGTTGATTTGATGGGTTAACGTTAGAATAAAGTGGACAACAACCAGGTGAGTGAAGTCCCTTGCATCTCCAGCATTGTACTTGAGGCTGACCAGTTGTTTTATTGGGGAGGGGTTTTTGAATGGCTTCTTGTGGTGATTTTCTGGTCATGCATCTTTCATACTGCAGTTGCTGCTCGTGGTCTTTCTCTATCTGATGTCCCAGTTTTACCAGTTCTTCCACGGTGCTCACCCGACTACGTAGCTGGCTGGCGAGGTAAGGTATTATTTTTTGAGAATCATTTTCACCATGTCAATTTCAGTTAAGGAAGGTTTCCATCTTCTGCAGAGAGCACGATATGTAAATGCAAAATCTCTGATGGTTTCCCTCTCACCTTGATACCTTGTGCGGACTCTTTCAGCCAGCTCGTCTTCGTAGTCTTCCGAGAGGAATGCTGAGCGGAAAGCAGTCTCAAAGTCGTTCCATGTCGTTACTGACGATCGGGCGACCTCCCACCAGTCACGTGCAGTGCCATGGAGTACGCTTCAGAAGGTTGCTAGGATGTCAGTTTCTGCAAGTGGGTGCAATGCCAAAAAGTCCTGACACCGTGTAAGGTACAGCAAAGGATCACAGTCATCAGACGGTCTTCCAAATGTGGGAAAGGTCAACTTTAAATGGTCACTTTTCCCAGCAGGTATAGGAGGACACTCTGGGACATTTTCTAGTGGTGATGGTGTGGTAAGTGTGGCGATAGGTGGTGGTTGTACCCCTTTACTTAGGTGATCAGACATTTCCTTTTCTTGTTGTTTGTCTTTCAACATGTTTGTTTGAAGTTCACTTAATTGGGTAGCCAGCTTGTCAACCTGGGTGATGCACTGGTTACATTCAGTGGAAAGCTGCTCATGATCTGTTTGAAGATTCTTATAGGTATCTCGGAGGTCTCTCTGAATTTCAACCTGAAGTTGATCCACCATAAACCGGACTTCAGCAATCAAGGTAGACTCCACTTTTTGTAACTCCTGTGAGATCATCACTTTTATGGCTTTGACAAGTTGATCTGAATCAGATGTATCAGCTTTAGTTGCAGTTAATGTGGTGAGAATTTTCTGTTGGTTGGCCTCCATTTTGGCAGTCAGGTCTCCAAGTTGTCTATCACTATGGGAAGTGGCGGTTTTTTGCTGTTGGGTGAGTTCACTCACAGCTTTCTCCTGCTGTTTCATGAAGTCAAACAGGTTGTCCCAATTACCTTGTACTTGTGTGGTAAGATGTTGTATGTCTTTTCCAGGAGTTGGAAGATAGCCAGGCAGATCATGCTGAGCTCCTGAAGATGATGGGGAAGTGTCAGGAGAGGTGCATATTTGCATGGGATCTGATCCTACTTGCCAGGTGGGAACTTGGACTGGTGGTCTGACATCTGGTGTTGGGGAGACAAAACGCACATGGGTTCCAGGCAGGGCACTGCTGGACTGAGTGGGTGTTGAATAGAAGGTGGGGACATGTGGTAGTGGGTAAACTCTTGGTTGCTGTTGTAGCAATTGTTGCTCAGGAGGCCAGACAGGGGTTGATATGTCTGGAGGTGGATCGATATCCACAAAAGTGGTTGGAGAGGGGGTTGAAGGAGGCGTAGAAGTGGCCATGTTTGTGTTGGGTGTGTCAATGACACATGTAAAATGTTGTGTAAATAATCAATAAATGAGATGAGTGATTTGGAATGTGTGTGTGTCAGTTTGTGGGCACAAGGGGGTCAGAAAAAAAAACAATGTACAGGAGTACAGTTTCACCAATTTCCCCCAATTTCACAATTTCAGCAAAAACAGAATGTACAAAGTAGAATTTCACAATTTTTTTTTTTTTTTTTTTCACAGTCACAATTTTTTTTTTTTTTTTTTTTCTTCAGTCCACAAAAAACACATCAAGTGTTTAGTTCACACTTCAACTCTTCAATTGTCTTGCAGATTCACATATACAAAAAAACCTTTTACAACTTCCTCATGAGATACTACTCCAAAAACACAACAAAATTGTTTAACAGTTTTAACACCAAGGAATTTACCATAAGGTTCTGTAATTCAACACTTCACAAAAATGTAATGTTCAAGTCCCTGTTCGGGCGCCACTCTGTAACGGTGGCGGCCCATCCAAAATTAATCTTTTACATTTTTTTGGTTTTAACCAAATAAAGTTCGGGCGCCAGGTATAAAATACCAGTTACATGAAAATAATAAAAAAAAAAAACTTTACAAACAAGTATGCAGTTCAAGTGAATATATATATATATTTTTAGTCAAACAATAAAGAGATTGCAATGCAATTATACCACAGATATCACATTCAACCAAAATAATAACAGCAAGAAAAAAAAACAATTCCATATATTCACGTCCTGGGTAGTAGTAACGGCAGTTTCACAGTTTCAGGTGTCCAGTTTTCTCCACATTATAACTCCAAAATGAGCCACACAAAAAAATAAATAATAAAAAACTAAGAAGAGAAAGGGAAAAAAAAAAACACAACCACAAAAGGAGCGAGGCAAATGATTAAATAAACTCAACAGTTCCCAAGTTCAAAAAAACACAATATGCCAATAGGCGAAATAACGAAAGTAAAGATGTGAATGCGTGACTTTGTATATTATGTGTGTGTGCGTATTGTTGTGGTGAGTGTGTGTGTGCGGGTTGTTCTTTGTGGTGAGGCCTTCGAGAGAGTTTGGAGAGTTTTCAGAGGACGTGCATGGAGATGGAATACCTGGACTCGCTGGTATGGATTTTCCTGCCTTCTGCAGGACAACGGCACAGGTCTGCAGTTACTGTTAGGAGTAAGGCTTTGCTTTGTTTATTCGACTCGTTCGCCACGGCAGATGCGAGTCGCGTCGTCTCAGAAGAGCTGGTACGAATTATTCTGCACTCTTCTGCAGGGAAACGGCACGATCTTGCTCCGTAGCCAGTATTAGCAATAAACCTCTCGGTCTCACTCCAGTTTAGCCATGGCAGATGCTGCGATGCGTGTCACGGAAGAGCTGGAGCTGCTTCACCAGGTAAGTGGTAAGTGCATTCTGTTTCCTCTCTCGAATACTTCACACCCTGTTTACAAATTGATGTCCTTTTTATAAGTTTTCACTTAATTTTTTTTTCCCAAATATGGGCACGGATGCTGGAAGGCTCGTGGACTTCCGCACCGTCACACTTGGCCGCATTCATCTTTCCCTCGATTGCAACCAGTCGTCCTGTCCCTGCAGCTGAAAAACACCCCCACAGCATGATGCTGCCACCACCATGCTTCACTGTTGGGACTGTATTGGACAGGTGATGAGCAGTGCCTGGTTTTCTCCACACATACCGCTTAGAATTAAGGCCAAAAAGTTCTATCTTGGTCTCATCAGACCAGAGAATCTTATTTCTCAGCATCTTGGAGTCCTTCAGGCGGGCTTTCATGTGTCTTGCACTGAGGAGAGGCTTCCGTCGGACCACTCTGCCATAAAGCTCCGACTGGTGGAGGACTGCAGTGATGGTTGATTTTCTACAACTTTCTCCCATCTCCCGACTGCATCTCTGGAGCTCAGCCACAGTGATCTTTGGGTTCTTATTTATCTCTCTCACCAAGGTTCTTCTCCCTGCTAGCTCTAGGATGGGTTCTGGTCATCCCAAACATCCATTTAAGGATTATGGAGGCCACTGTGCTCTTAGGAACCTTAAGTGCAGCAGAAGTTTTTTTGTAACCTTGGCCAGATCTGTGCCTTGCCACAATTCTGTCTCTGAGCTCTTCAGGCAGTTCCTTTGACCTCATGATTCTCATTTGCTCTGACATGCACTGTGAGCTGTAAGGTCTTATATAGACAGGTGTGTGGCTTTCCTAATCAAGTCCAATCAGTATAATCAAACACAGCTTGACTCAAATGAAGGTTTAGAACCATCTCAAGGATGATCAGAAGAAATGGACAGCACCTGAGTTAAATATATGAGTGTCACAGCAAAGGGTCTGAATACTTAGGACCATGTGATATTTCATTTTTTTCTTTTTTAATAAATCTGCAAAAATGTCAACAATTCTGTGTTTTTCTGTCAATATGGGGTGCTGTGTGTACATTAATGAGCAAATGGATGCAATATAACAAAGAGTGAAAAATTTAAGGGGGTCTGAACACTTTCCATACCCACTGTATTTATTGCGATCAAATGAGAATAAGTCTATTTACTATTACAAAATAAATAAAAGTAAGTACTATTTACAAAGATAAACCAATGATAAAAAAGCATCCAGCCGCAGATCACTTGCTCACTGCCAATCCATCTTATGTGAAAGCACAATGAGCCAGCGCTGCTTCTGCACTGCATATGTTTTACATACAGACTTCATAAGTACTGCAAAAGGATCATGTGTGAAACGGGCTTAACAAAGCACACACTTTACCATGAATCTGCATCTTCCTATTGTCATTACAGAGACAAAAGCTTTAGTGGGGATATGGGCATGGCCACAGAGTTCTGCTGGCAGTGTATGATGAGGAGCACCTGGTGTTAATGTTGCTTCATCACGGTTTCCATAAAGGCAGCAGTATGCCTCTCTTAAAGATTATGTCTCTCCTGTGCATCTGCAAGTTGTACTCAACAGTAGCCAGGCTGCCAACAAAGTCAATATGCTCAGCATTGATCAGCATACCCACCAAACTTTCCCTGACTTTATGATGCACACTGACAAATGACTTAACTTGAGGAAGAACAAGAACTTTTAAAAATCAGTATGGATGGCATTTGCAAAGTCAAGGAAAGTACACCGGAAAATTAGTGTAAACCGGTTTGTTACATTCCATTAGTCCATAGCATGGATGTTGCATGTGCATGACTACCAAGTCAGTGATGTTCTTGCTGTGTGTGTGTGTGTGTGTATGTGTGTGTGTGTGTGTGTGTGTGTGTGTGTGTGTGTGTGTGTGTGTGTGTGTGTGTGTGTGTGTGTGTGTGTGTGTGTGTGTGTGTGTTTTATTTTGTTTTGAGACATGTTACCACCAAAACTATTAAGCCTTCCAGAAAATAAGCACAATACCCCGCAGGCTCAGGTGGTGGAGAGCGGTCAGACGACACACACTGATGATCAGTCACAGATGAGCCCTCGCTCAACTCTCTGAGCTCAGGTGTGCAATTACTAAATCAAATAGTGCTTTTTGTTTGATATGCACTTACATGACTTAGTCACTTGTCATATCCAGACAAGAATTATGTAGAGCTATCAGGGCCTTTAATTAAATCATAGAAGCACATGTAGTAATACCTCCTTGCAGGAACAGCAAACATTTCAGAAGAATATATCATAAATTGTATGGACTACAGGTAAGAACTTCAGAGGCCATTAAGCCTGTATAGCTATAACATTTACGTGAGTAGATAATCCAGCTGAGAGCGAACGAGCAAACACATGACCAATGAAGTACTTTTTAATAAACAGTTACCATATAACACTACACAGGAACACACCATTAACGCAAGACCAAGCACTGAAGAGAACCAAGGGCTTAAATACACAAGGAGGCTAATCAACAGAACTATAAACAGGTGCATAGCATAATCAGAAACCATGGAAACAAAAAAAGATCAGGAACACAGGCAAACACAACAAAACCAAACCAAAACACAACAAGACTAAACATATCTGTGACTGTAGCATTCTGAAATATAGATTATCGGTAACACTTTAGATTACAGCCTGGAAAGTACTGCGTAATTACAACAAATTTACAGCGTAACTTTCAATAATTATAGTGTAACTATACAGTAAGTATGTGTAAGTATAGGGGAACAATATGTGAAGTACTGGGAATAAAAGGGTAACAACCAGGAAAAACAAAACAAATTATTCATACTTTTAATATTTTATAACTAAGGGGTACGTATGACATAACTAAGGGGTAAATATTATATTACGGGCCGTAAATTAAAGTGGAGCTTGTTACCCTCTTGTTTCATGTAGTTACAGGGTAAGTAATTAATAAAAATAAATAAATAAATAAAAACGCAAACAGTCATATCACTTGGAAAACTTTATTTGAAAAACAACTTATTTCAAAACAGATTTAAAGTTAAAACACTTCTTTGTTTCTCTTGCTTGGCTTCCTCCTCCTCTTGTTCCTCTTTTTCTTTCTTTCCTCTGATGAATCTTAAGAGGGAATCCCATTTGCTATTCTGTATTTAAAAATTACTGAACACCCAGAAATGTGCTCACCGTTTACTCATCTTTTACCCTCATGCCATCTGAGATGTATACGACTTTCCTTCTTAAGATGAACACAAAAAGGATTTTAGGAAAAAAATAATTCATCTGGGAACGCTTTATAATGCAAGCCCACGTGTTCCTAAAAGTCGAAGCATCAAACAGCACAAACAGTAATAACTACAGTAATCCATACGACCCTAATGGATGAATCGATGTCTTCTGAAGTGAAACGTTACGTATTTGTAAGAAAAATACCAAATATTTGAATATTTTTAAAACTTTCGACCAGCTGTCTCCTGCGCGTGCATGCGAGGGTTGAGAGTTCATGCTTGACATAACTTGAAGCGTGACATAGCGTAAACTCACGCAGATGTTGAATGCCGTCAGTTTTTTTTTTTTTTTTTTTAGTAATGCTCACAACAAAATACACAGAATATCAAATAATGAGAATGAGAAACAAACAAGACAGAATAACAAAGACGGCAGTTCTCGCGCGAGTTTCACACGAATCTCCCGCGAGAACGTCATGAAAGCTTCATTTCAATGTGCTTCATCGAACGCGAAGTCGACTCTCATGCAGGCGCTGGTGACAGTTGGTCGGAAGCGAAAAGATGAATAGCCTAATGCCTGGCTCACACTACAGGAGTTTTAGGCCGATTTATGCCCGATTTTCCCCTCCCGAGAATCTAAGAAAAAATCTTGTCCACGACCTTGATCGGTTCCGATGTTCGGTGCAGATTATCTGGTAATGTGAGACGTTCACAGATAAAATCTTGCACCTCCTGATCTGATCTCACACAAATCGGGCTCACCCCAATCATATCAAACATGTTTGATATTTATCGGGATGACCAAGATTGTAATAACATCAGAACTGTCACAATAGCCAATAGGAAACAAGTATACGACGCGACGGAAGTGACAGACATTTCAAAATGGCGACCGCGAAACCAAGATCAAGGAATCTACAATGTAAAAGGTGACACTAGCGCTTTGGAACTACAGTAGGCAGGCAATATCATAACGGTAAACATTCTAGCACACTACGATAGTAATAAAAGGTAAATTTTACCTCCATTTCTCGCTGAAGGACAATCCACGTTGAGCCCGTCTCCTCAACCATTTTTTCATCCACACTCGTTTATTTTTCCGCTTTTGTGTTTTCTCACAACAAACGATTATTATTGCTACAGCAAGTTTACGTGTTTCTGTAGCCTATCCATTTTGTTTACATCCGCTTTCGATCTGCTGCATAGATCACGTGACGCGCTTCCTCTGGCAGATAATCTTAATAATATTTTGTAGTGTGTGATGCTCCGCGAATTTCAAATCTTGTATTGTGAGCATGTTTAAGATTTGAGGGAAGAAAATCTGCAAAGATTCTCCTGAAGTGTGGGCTGCAAGAAGTGTGCAGATTTTACAATTGGATAGGATTTTAAAACTCCTGTAGTGTGAGCCAGGCATAAACCATGAGAAAATTTCGGGGTGTACTGTATTTTCTTATAATACAGAATAGCAATGGGATTCCTTCTTAAGATTCATCAGCTGAGAAACAAGAGCAGGAGGAAGCCAAGCGAGAAACAACAACAACCAAAAAACGGACAAATCTTTCTGTCAGGACTTTAGAGTTTGAAATGAAAAGTTCATTTAAAAAAATTAATAATAAGTGTCGTAGACCTGTTTTTTAATAAAGTTGTTTTTCAAATAAAGGTTTCGGAGTCAGTGATATCAGATTGTTTGCATTTTATTAATTACTTACCCTGTAACTACATGAAATAAGAGGGTAACAAGCTCCACTTTAATTTACGGCCCGTAATGTCATACTTACCCCTTAGTTATATGTCATACGTACCCCTTAGATATAAAATATTTACAGTATAAATAATTTGTTATTTTCCTGGTTGTTACCACTTTATTCCCAATACTTCACATATTGTTCCCCTATACTTACACATACTTACTGTATAGTTACACTATAATTATTGAAAGTTATACTGTAAATTCGTTGTAATTACGCAGTACTTTCCGGGTTGTAATCTAAAGTGTTACCAAAGCATCGTGTGGAGTATCTCGCGTGAATACAGTCGGCTATGGCTTACGGCTAAGTGGACGTAAACAGGTGGGTAAAAACTGGATATGTGTCAGTATATGACGTCCATGCATTCAGCAGCCCCCAAATAAATACCCCTCTGTCATTAATGTTAATCAAACATCAAAACAAGTACATGTATAGGCCTGAATGTATGCAAAATAAACATATGTATCAGAAATATATATATATTTTTTAAATTACTATTTATAATTTGCTTCTTTGTTCTTTTTATATAGCCTAACAAAAATAACTGTACATACCTGATATATACAATGTAGTCTTGATTTGGGTGGTCAATCTGCATTTGTAAGTTCGAAAGGGTTTTAAATCTTGTAAATCAAGTAAAATGACTCAAAATCAAGTAATTTAAGCATGCCAGAGTCAACTTTAATCATATAAAATGTAATTTCCCAACAGCAGAATTGTGGCCAGTGAAAATGCTGAGTAATTAGTAACTTTGTAAAACCACTAGCCACATTGGCTGGTGAGCAAAAAAGTTAATGTCAAGCCCTGCAGATTACATAAACACAGAATGTTTATTTGACATTTCAACGTTTCTTTAGACAAAAGTGTCATTTTTTTTTTTTAGTATTCATAAGTTACAGTTCATTTTCTGAGAACTATCAGATTGGACTTCGTTCAGAGGGAGAGGAGGGATCATGCATCATGTTAGTTTTCTTTATTTTACAAAAAGCACAACATTGTGTTTTTACTCTGAGTGTACACAAATAAAAGAAGACATTCTATAGTTTCAATTGATATATTACTTATGTCTCTATGACAAGAAATGACGGAGTATTTTAAGTCTGTTTTGCTGCAATGTGAAAAAAATCCTGCAAAACGTGCCAGCGCGTTTTCGGACCTCAGGGAGTTAACATTCGTGGGCAGGGCCTGTGGCTAATGTGACGTCACACTACCAGGGATCTAGAAACGGCTTGAAATGGGGATTAAAAAAATGGAGTGGGTGGATTTTTATCACTATAGGGTGGTTGTGTACACACACTGCCAACACACATTTATGTCCAAACACCATGCAAAAGTGAATTTTGCATAATAGGTCCCCTTTAAGCGAGAGTATAGTAAAGCCGTAGCTTAATGTGTTTGTTATTGTGTATATTTTTTCTTTCTTCTTTCTTCTTCTTTTTTTTTTTTGGTTTGTACTACATTCGTTTTAAAGCCTGTATAGAGATCTGAGTAGAGCTCATTTACATCGAGAGGTGGAGAATTAAGAATACTTAGTGTTGAGTGTATTACAGTAGGTAGATTTTTGATTCACGTTTGCACTTGTAGTGATTATCTGACTTTTGGGGTGTATTTATTTATTTTTTTATTTTTGTTTTGTTTTGTGTACTGTTATTTCCTCCCCCGGTGAAGCTTTAGTTGTCTAGGCTGATGGTTGAATGTAGCCAAGGTATTGTGGTGAAATAGAGTTGTTCTTTTATTAAGTGTGTGAATTGTGTTTGTTATTGTTATTATTTGTTTGTTTGTTTAACTCTTCTTTAATAAGTATTATCTTTGATATTTATTTATTTATTTATTTTACTTGAATTCTTCCATAATTAGTTGTGAAATAAAGATAATTGTGAGTAAGTGGTCGCTCTGTGACATAATTGAGGAAATTGGTTTGCTCCCCAGAGTAAAATAAGAAATAACATAAGATTGTGATCATAAATTATTGGTACTGACCTGTGACACTCTTCTTCAAAAGGTATTTTCCCACTCAACATAAACATATACACTCCCTAGCGGCCACAACTCGAACTGTCAGAATTGCACTCAGTCTACTGCAATAGCTGTTTGTGAATGTAAAAGGTCTGCAAAGTTTTAAAGATCAAAGTGAACCACATATAAAGTTATTGGTCAAAACAGAATCTCATCTCCCATTCCCTTTAAAAGCCAGGTGCGCTGGCACCATGGTGGATTCACTATTTACATGGCAGAATTTGCAAGCGGAAAGACTGAACGCTTCTCCAGAGAGGAATCCTTTTATTTTTAATATTTAAAAAAATTTGTGTGCTGCTGTGCGTCCCTGTGTGTGTAACAAGCAGAGTGTACGTGTGTTGTGCACTCACCTATAGGCGCATATTACTAATTACATAATATTGACTTTAGACCAGATTTTGTTGGTCAATGGCGAAGTCGTTTTCAGTTGCCTCAAAATAGCAATGCTCCTGAACTCACATAGTTTTCAGACCAGCATGCTCATGGGTGAACAGATGGGCATGAGTGCATTTGCTATTTAAACAATGTGGCGCTGGACTTGAAAATGATAACTGCAACTGCAGATAACCTGCAAAATACACTTGCGTCGCGCCTGGCGTCGCATTGCGCCAGGTGTATGAAAGGGCCCATTGTCTCTTAGATTAAATAATTGATTCTGAACTGCTGAAACGAGTTATCAACAATGTAACAAATTTGCATAATGCTAGCCTATGTTCTTCATTGGTTATCCGTGAACAATTTCTACTTTGACCCGCCCTCAAACACTAGTTGTCGTTTTGGTTTGCGTTGTTCATGTCAAGAAGATGCCATTTTCTGTGCTGCGAATCGACCTTGCATGCAATTCGAAATGAGTTTTTAGAAATGAAATGATGCTGCAATGTACTTACATTATCAGAAAAGGTACTTTTTTAAGCACTTTACATAAAATTGACAGCATTTATAGTACATTAAGCAAATTAGTTGGAATGTATGTAGTATCAACAACTTTTCAAAAGCACAAAAAACAGCAATGGCAATTCGAAATTGACTTCCAAAGTAAAGGCACTTTTGAGACATCTCTATAGAGACTCTCGTGTGATCAGCAAAAGATTGTGACTCTTTTGTTTAATACACAAATTCTCTATAAATAACTTCTATGGCCTTGTACTGTCATATGAAGGCACCTCTTTGTAGTCTTCTGAAATCTTTGCACAGGAAATCTATTGACAGTCTCAGGTTTGCTTTGACCAAGGAGAAAAAGATGCCTGGTTTGAAGTCTTGTCAACTGTTTGGCTCTTGGCTGAAAAATGGATCCTTTGCATAAAACGTAGCCTCCTGCAAGTTTGTTCTACATTAGCAACTGAAAACGCATGGCCAAATGCCAAACTATGAATATATTAGCATTCAAAAGTGCTGCCCCAGCTCTGCTCTACACAGAACATTAGTCAATTTTTCCTCTTACACTATCGGAAAAGCTGTTTATCACAACATAAAATAGACGACTTCTTGTCTTTTTCCCTTTAAGGCCCAAGAGAAGATGCAGGAATGTAGGAAGCCTATTAGAACTAATTAAAATAGATTACCGAACACTCCTTCCATGAGTAAAAGAAATAAATAATTTACAGAGGTGGGCCCAGGTCACTAGATAATGGAGCCTTAATGCTCGCAATTAGTTTTTCAGGGTGTTAGGTCTGTGGCCTTTGCTGGCAGCAAATGCTTAAAATTTCTAAAAACACTGTCACTCAGGTTTCTGCTCTTTGAGTTATGACAGAAAAGATGATTGTTATTCCAGTTATTACAAGCATTAGCATTACTTCAGTTAAAGGTCAAATTCATGCACATTTAATGTGGTGATTGTAATAATTAGCGTGAACAGGGGAAATGGGCCCATAGATAACGTGCCATTTGTCGTTGTCACATCAAACGTTAAAACGTGCCACAAATCATCCTTTTTTTTTAAGGTTGGAAATATTGGATTTTACAAGATTACATAGATCAAGATCCACATAGATAACGTGTCGTTCGTTGTTGTCACATGTTAAATGTTAAAATGTACCACAAATCATGGTTTCATGTGTTTTTAAGTTGGAAATAATCTGAAATATTGGATTTATACAGGATTTAACATCAGCTTCTTATGGTAAAAATGATGCTTTCAGGATTTTATTGTGTAAATGTAGGCAAATTGATAATAAATAATAATGTGCTGCATTGTGGGATAATAATGAGAATAGTTGTGCTTCATATTAAGTCACCATTATGGTGATTGGTGTTTCCTTTGGCTAACAACTTGGACCTCATTTTATTTTAATTAATTTTCTTCTAGCTGCTTTAAGTGTTACAGAACATTTAGCTGTTTTGATTTATAGGACTGTTACTGTACAAATAGTGTGATAGTATTGCAATTAGCAGCTCTTTAAAGGGTTAGTTCACCCAAAAATGAAAATTCATGTCATTAATTACTCACCCTCATACCGTTCCACACCCGTAAGTCCTTCGTTAATCTTCGCAACACAAATTGAGATATTTGTGATGAAATCCAATGGCTCTGTGAGGCCTGCATAGCCAGCAATGACATTTCCTCTCTCAAGATCCATTAATGTACTAAAAACATATTTAAATCAGTTCATGTGAGTACAGTGGTTCAATATTATATTGTATTATTCGGAGCGTTATGAATCAGCGTATCGAATCATGATTCAGATCGCGTGTCTAACCGCCAAACTGCTGAAATCATGTGACTTTGGCACTCCGAAACGCTGATTCGATACACTGAATCATTATGCTCCAGTGCTTCCTGAAGCAGTGTTTTAAAATCGGCCATCACTAAATTAATTGTTATTATGTTTTTTTTTGGCACACCAAAAATATTCTCGTCACTTTATAATATTAATATTAACCACTGTACTCACATGAACTGATTTAAATATGTTTTTAGTACATTAACGGATCTTGAGAGAGAGATCTTGTTCCGAAGATTAATGAAGGTCTTACGGTTGTGGAATGGCATGACGGTGAGTAATTAATGACATAATTTTCTGTTTTGGGTGAACCAACACGTTAAGTTTTAGTTTCTAAGGTGATGTCCAACAAAAGACGTTTAGATGTTGACTTTGTATTCTCTGAGTCTTTTCTCTCCTGATCCGCTGAGTACAACATGTCACAATACAATACAAAGGACGATTCCCATCCCACGTGCTGTTGAAGTGTCCGATAATGACACAGGCTGGAGAGAATGAAAGGTTGATCCTTTCCGGTGGAGGTCATGCCACTCAGTGCTCGAATGCTGTGGCTCAATCAATGACAGGAGGGACAAAGGAAGAGACGAGCGCCTCCCCCGCACTCTGCTCCGGCCCTAAAAACAGCTCTGCCATCACAATCATGCCACATCTGTCAACTATGAATGGAAAAGATGTTTGCAGTCATTTCCCCTCTCAGTAATACCCTTAATTAAATCTTATTGAATATTTCTCTATTATGCTAATGCACCGCATTGGGAAAGTCATTATTTTTAGCAGTTATTTAGCAGTAAAGTCTTTCTGATTGACATTCTGATGGTGTTGAGACTTTTAATAATGACCGACTCAAGGAGTTATGGATGTGTTATATGAATTCTGTAGTAATCTATATTACTATACTACTCAGTGAACAAACCTAAAGGCATGCTTGAAGAATGGGAGGGTCCAAGTCTTTGCTGTCTAAAAAACAAAATAAAACAAAAAAAAAGAAAAAAAAGTGCATTAATCATAATAAACTTTAGCAATTAAAGTTGTGCGGGCATGATTATCTGGAGTATTTGTGTGGGCAATTGATGAAAACAAAAGGTATAATTTCGCTGTCTTAAAATATTCTAATAATAAAAAAAAAAAATCATAAAAAGAGAAAAGAAGATAAATGTCGTACTTGCAGAGATATATTTATCCCATTTTCTTAGCTCTGTGTTTATGGCCAGCAGAAAATAAAGTGTTTATTTGACAGAATCTCTGACTCTAGAGTCGCTTGACATGGGCTTTGTCGTACTCCGGTGACTTTCTCTAATGTACCTGTCATGCCCTTGATATATGGCTGCATGTATATTTTAAGGCTCACCTGGCATACGTCACATGCAGTCTGTTTGTGGCATAATGATTGATCAACACTTCATTCTTTCTCTGGGAAAAGAGGGAGAAAGAATTTACTCAATTGATTGTGAGCTCTGTTTCACGGTAAACAGTCACACATCCTCAACTGCAAAACTAAACTTTTTCCTCCTCTTACGATTAAATTCACACATGCCCCCTCAAACGTTTGAGTTTTTTTTTTTTTTTGTTTGTTTGTTTTTTAAGCATCAATGCTTCCAAAAATATCTTTGATAGTTAAGTTGCACCAGTATTGTGGGTAGATATAAAACAGTTTGTCCAAAATGCTGTAGCCTATTGACATTCTGGTCAAATTGCACCTGCAGATAATTTACGGAAAACCTTGTCAACTACCTCCTGCATGTTTCTGCAAACCCCCATCCAATGTCAAATGGACATAAAGGCAAAGAAGGACAAAAACAGCTTTGAGAGAAAATGATTTTGTATGATGTCTAAAATAAACTGTGAACCATTTTCACCGGAACCAGAGCACAGAATTTCATTGCTTCTTAATCACTCTCAGATACGTATTATTGGTAGCCTTTATATAAATATTCTTCATTGTTGTCACAGTTCCAGTCATTCCTGGACTCCATTTCCCATAATCCTCCCTGCCAATCACCTGCACTCACTCCACCAATCACTAATCACCACACCCAGCTGCAGCTCATTACCTGGACTATTTAAGCCCATTTCTTCCTTGCACACTTTGTGAGGTCTTGTAATATTATGGTTTGCATTTCTGAGTGTTTGTCTGCCTGTTACTGATCCTGTCTGTTTCCCATGTACGATCCTCTGCTGCCTGCCCTTTGGACGATTTGCTCTGTCTTGGACTTGTGTTTGATATCTGCCTGCCCTGATCTACTGCCAGTTCCACGACCACGATTCTGCCTTGTACCTTTTTGCCACCGTTTGACCCTTGCCTGTTTGACCACGAACATTGCGTAATAAAGCCTGCGCTTGGATCCAACATCGAGTCCTGATTCATTATATTGTAATGCTATTTTTTTTTTTTTTTTTTCTTTGAAGATCTTTGCCCATTAAGTGTTAATGGTGTCCAGGCAACCCCAACAATTCTGGCCATAGCATAATGGTACTAATAGTGCCAATTCAGTAAAAAAAAAAAAAAAAAAAAGTGTTGATTAATTCAGTAAAAATGAATCAGCACACTGTAATGTACTTAATGGCTATTTTACTGTTTCGTTGGGCCAGTGTGTGTGCAAAGTTGTAAATGGGATTGATCATTAAAAAACAACTTAAAGGATTAGTTCAATTTAAAATGAAAATGACCCCAAGCTTTACTCACCCGCAAGCCATCCTATGTGTATGTGACATTCTTCTTTCTGATGAATACAATCAGAGTTATATTAATAAATATCTGACAAATCCAAGGTTTATAATGGCAATGAATGGGACCAACGAGTATGAAGCTCAAGAAAGTGCATCCATCCACATCCATCCATCATAAACATACTCCACACTCCTTTCGAGACGGTTTGGCGGAAGCTAGATATTTTACTTTATAACTTATTAAATATGGATATATTATTATTATTATTATTATATTTTTCTTACACAAATGCATTGCTTTACTTCAGAAGGCCTTTATTAACCCCCCGGAGCCGTGTGGACTAAGTTTATAATGGATGGCTGTGGATTGAAGGACGTTTTTCAGCTCATACTTGTTGGTCCCGTTCACTTCTATTATAAAACTCAGATGCATCAGGATATTTATTAATAAAACTCTAATTGTGTTAATCAGAAAGAAGAAAGTCTACAAATTCCTAGGATGGTGTGAGTAAAGCTTGAGGTAATTTTCATTTGAAAGTGAACTTATCCTTTAAGCAACACAGCGAGTACTGGAATTAATATTAGGCTTGTACAATTCTTGTTTGTTAATATTTTTGTTTCCGGATTTCAGTCGCTAGTTCCGCCTTCTCGATGACATCGCATACTTTGTTAAAGATGGCAAGCGATGATTGGTCAGGAAGCATCATGTAGTCTGACATGCTTCTTGTCCATGACAAGAATTTAGAGGTCAAAATCACATAATCGGACACAGTGACTATCGTAACAGACAAAAATATTGTGTAGTCTAAACCTGGCATAAATTTAAGCTTTAAATTGTGGATTTACAGTCAAATTTAGAATGTGGATAAAATAGAGAAATACTGTATATACCCAAAATGAATATACTTAAGGTCAATTCACACTTCACCGACAGACACAGACCACTGCGGACAATCACCAAATTACAGTACGTCACTTCTTAGACAGTTCATGACATGACAAGCACTGATTCAGCATGTTCAGTCAGCGAAATCAAACTCTTGACAGACAGGCCTGCATTTACCTCATACTGTGACATAAAATGCATTTTTGCATTTGCATTGTTACTTTATCTCACCTGGGCTGGGCTTTCTTGTTTGTTTTTAAATAAACACAAAAAGTTATGTTAAGGCCCTTTCAGACCAAATGTGAAATAAAAAAGCCTCAGGCTGAAGGAAATGCATATTTACGCCTGTACAGTAGAGGGTGCAGCTCAAACAAACCTTTCACCTGTGCTGCCATTCTGGATTAAAGAAGAATAGGATAAAGGAGAAGTTCAACACTCTTATTTCTAATTCTAATATAAAGTAATTTTTGCTTATTAGTATGGTTGAATCGGATCATTGAACATCAGCAGCAAAGACATTGGTTAATAAAATGAGAATAAATACATAAAGTACATTTTGTGTAATTCAATATATTTTATTATTACAGGTTTGTGTAAAATTCTGAGATCGCAATGCACTGTTTTTATTCATTTTGAAGAATACAATAACTATAATAACCATCATGTTCTCCACAGCACACAATGCCTCTGCACTTACCCTATTTCTCTCAACATGGACACAGGAGAGTTGTCAGTCAATACATGTGAAAACAATGTGTTACTTTTTTGAAAAACTAACAGATATTGTTGTAAATTGAAAAAAGTACTTTACTAAAAAAGTTACTTTACTAGTTACTTGTAAAAAAGTAATCTGATTACGTAACTCAAGTTGCTTGTAATGCCTTACCCCCAACACTGATGTTTGTAAAGAAATGTCAGTACTTATTCAAACAATCAGTTCTTTATTTATCCTTGCATTCCAAACAAGCAGAGACGCTCCAAACTGTTGCTGCATTCACAACATTTCATAATTACCATAAATAAAGCTCCATATTTTTACAGTTCAGAATAGTTACATGGTGTGAACACACCTTGTGTGCAGCACTTCATTCACAAAAGTGGCAGGGAGGAGTCAAGAGTTTTGACTGACTCAAACAGAGTCTCGCGGGCTCTGTTCCAAGTGCGATGGCACCTCTGGACAAAGGCGTGGGCAGAGGGGACCGCAACTTCGGACTCCAGACTAGGAAACACAGGTGGCTGGTAACCTAGGCTACATTCAAACGGAGAAAGGCCCGTAGAAGACACTGGTAACGAGTTGTGAGCGTACTCAATCATAGAGAGTTGTTGGCTCCAGGAGGAAGGATTCTTGGACGCCAAACATCGCAACATTCGCTCTAAATCCTGGTTGGCTCTCTCGGTCTGACCATTGGTCTGGGGATGGAACCCAGAGGAAAGACTAACCGTTGCCCCCAGTAACTTACAAAACTCTTGCCAGAATTTGGACACAAATTGGGGACCCCTGTCAGAAACCACATCCACCGGGAGGCCATGTAGCCGGAAGACATGATCAATGACAGTAACCGCTGTCTCCTTAGCAGAGGGTAATTTGGCTAAGGGTATAAAATGGGTCACCTTCGAGAACCGGTCCACAACGGTCAAAACAACCGTATACCCTTGGGAGGGTGGGAGGGCGGTCACAAAATCTAGCGCGATATGGGACCAGGGTCTCGAAGGGACAGACAGCGGTTGGAGTAACCCATCTGGAGGGCGGTTGGAAGTTTTACCAGTAGCACAGACCGAGCAAGCCAAAACAAAATCGCGAATGTCGCGAGCCATACCTGGCCACCAGAATCGTTGCTTGACCAAAAATCTGGTTCGATTAACCCCTGGATGGCAAGCCACGTTAGAACAATGACCCCACTTGATGACGCAGGACCTTAACTCATCCGGCACAAACAAACGGTTCGGTGGGCATGCGAGCGGAGGCGTTACCCCTTCTAAGGCCGCCAGGACCTTCGATTCGATCTCCCATGTAAGAGTGGAGACCACTAATGTCTCGGGAAGAATACACTCGGGAGTAGACGGGCGTTCGGAGGGATCAAAAATGCGAGAAAGAGAATCGGGCTTGATGTTCTTGGAGCCCGGGCGGTACGATAGAGTAAAATCAAAACGACCGAAAAAAAGTGCCCACCGAGCCTGCCTGGAATTGAGTCTTTTAGCTGATCGTATATACTCTAAATTCTTATGATCAGTCCAAACGATAAAGGGTACCCCTGAACCCTCTAACCAGTGACGCCACTCTTCCAACGCTAATTTGACTGCCAACAACTCTCTGTTACCAATATCATAATTGCGTTCAGCGGGAGACACACATGAGAATAATACGCGCAAGGGTGCATCTTGTTATCTGAGGGAGAACGCTGGGAGAGAACTGCACCTACCCCCACCTCTGACGCGTCGACCTCCACCACGAACTGACGCGAAGGATCAGGGGCTATCAGAATGGGGGCCGAAACGAAGCGGCCCTTCAGTTTGGCAAATGCAGCCTCGGCTGCATCTGACCACCTGAAGGTCGTTCTGGAGGAGGTCAAAGCGGTCAGAGGTGCGGCTAGTTGGCTGAAATTGCGAATAAAACGCCGGTAAAAATTGGCGAACCCCAGAAACCGCTGTAGGGCCTTACGGGAATCTGGACTTGGCCAATCCACCACAGCCTTAACCTTGTCAGGATCCATGCGAATTCCCTCAGACGAGACGATGTACCCTAGGAAAGAAACAGATTGTGCATGAAATTCGCATTTCTCCGCCTTGACAAAAAGCCCATTCTCTAACAGCCGCTGAAGCACTCGTCTGACGTGTTGAACATGCTCCTGGAGAGACGATGAAAAAATCAATATGTCGTCCAGGTAGACATATATGAACTGGTCAACCATGTCTCTCAACACGTCATTGACGAGTGCCTGGAAGACCGCGGGCGAGTTGGACAGCCCGAAGGGCATGACCAAGTATTCAAAGTGCCCTCTAGGGGTGTTAAAAGCGGTCTTCCACTCATCCCCCTCCCTGATGCGGACCAAATGATATGCGTTTCTTAAGTCCAATTTAGTGAAAATGGACGCTCCTTGCAACCTCTCGAAGGCTGAAGACATCAACGGCAAAGGATAAGTATTCTTTACCGTGATGTTGTTCAGCTCCCGGTAATCAATACAAGGTCGCAAAGACCCGTCCTTCTTCCCCACAAAAAAGAACCCCGCCCCCGCTGGAGATGAGGAAGGGCGGATGAACTTGGCTGCCAGGGAATCAGAAATATATTTCTCCATGGCCTCCCTCTCGGGAACAGATAGAGAGTACAACTTGCCTTTAGGCGGAGACTTACCCGGAACTAAGTCTATTGCACAATCGTAGGGACGATGCGGAGGGAGAGAAGCAGCTCGGGACTTACTGAACACCTCCTTCAGGTCAAGGTACTCCTTGGGCACGTTAGACAGATCCACCGCCTCATCCTGCAAAACAGAAACAGACACCGTGGGACAAGCAGACAATAGACAAGACTTGTGACACTGGGTGCTCCATTCAGTGATAGTTCCGAGTTGCCAGTCGATGTGAGGGTTGTGTTTGGTGAGCCAGGGGTGTCCAAGAACGACAGGTGCGTGAGGGGTGTCCATGAGGAGGAACTGTGCTTCTTCTGAATGGTTACCGGAAGTGACGAGGGTGATGTAATCCGTAGTGTGGGAGAGACTGGAAAGAGACTGTCCATTGAGTGCGTTGACTGAAATGGAGTGCTCAAGGGATGATGTAGGAATTCCATGTTGTTGTGCAAACGTGATGTCCATGAAACTGCCCTCCGCCCCAGAATCCAAAAGTGCGCTACAGGTGATGTCGTGTGTAGCCCATCTCAGTCTAACCGGGAGGAGGGTCGATGGCGAGGACTTCTCGGCGGAGATCCCGCCCGATAGTAGCCTCGAGTTTACTATCGGGCTTGATGATGTGTCCCGATGTCCCGCAGTATAAGCAAAGACCAAGGGACCTCTGCCGCTCCCGCTCCTCCCGAGAAAGCCGAGCTCTCCCTACCTGCATGGGCTCAGGATCGGGTGCTGGGCTAACCGCATCCACCGGGCTGACAGGAAGACCGCTGTGCCTCTCTCCGGATTCCACTAGTGACTCCACTCGTCGGAGGCGAGAATCAACTCGAAGCGCCAGCTCAACAAGCCCGTTGAATGTCTCTGGAAGGTCCAACGTGTATATCTCCCGGTGGATACGATCAGCCAGCCCATGCAGGAACACGTCCCACTGCGCCTCCTCGTTCCACCGACACTCTGCCGCGAGGGTGCGGAACTCGATGGCATAGTCAGCGACCGTGCGGTTGCCCTGCTTGAGAGCGGTGAGTTTGCGGGCGGCCTCTTTTCCCGCAACCGCGCGGTCGAACACCCTCCTCATCTCGGATGAACGAGGAGCAGCACGGGTCCTGGTTTTCCCAAACCGCCGTTCCCCATAGCGCCGCCTTCCCGGTGAGCAGGGTCAGTACAAACGCCACCTTGGACTCCTCCCTCTCAAAGGTGCGTGGCTGCAGGGTGAAATGGAGAGAACATTTATTCAAAAACGCTCGACAAAAATCTGGCTCACCGGCATAGTTCTGAGGAACGGGAAGGCAGGGCTCCGACAGGTCTCTTTGTACGGGTGTTGGTGGGGGAACGGACGGTGGGGCTGGCGCAGTGGGAGCGCAAAGTTGTTGTAGCTGCTGGGAGAGCTCGGACACCTGTGTTACCAGCGCCTGGACGGCGCGTCCGGTGGATGAAAGACTCTCCTGCTGCTGGTCCATACGATTAACAGCATGACTGATGAACTCCGTGAAAGCTGCTGAACTCGCTGCATCCATAGTAGATGGTCAGATCGTTCTGTCACGTGAAAAGAAGACTGGATGCAATAGCAAGTTATTCACTTTAATAGTGCTTCACGCCAGGTAGTCAGATATATACACACAGTACAGTCACAACACAGACAGCAGGAGAGATGGTAACACAGGGACTGGATGGGCGCTCCGTGGAGAGAATCCGTGAGATGAGATGAGCAAGGTAAATCCAGAACGAGTATCCAGGGGAACAGACAGGAAACAGCAACGAGAACTTCAACTCCAGGAAACAAGAAACACGGTAACACAAGACAACACCAGGACTCCAAAACAACGATCTGACAAACATGAGACGAAAGACAAGGCGTAAAATAGGCAAGATCTAATAACCACCAGCTGCCGCTGATCAGTAATCAGCGGCGACGCCCACACAGAACAATCAGGTGACACACTCCACAACCCACACACAGACAACAGAATGACACAGTGGATCTGCGAACCGTGACAGAAAGGTATATCCAAGTTCTAGAACAACATATGCTCCCATCCAGACGTCGTCTCTTTCAGGGAAGACCTTGCATTTTCCAACATGACAATGCCAGACCACATACTGCATCGATTACAACATCATGGCTGCGTAGAAGAAGGATCCGGGTACTGAAATGGCCAGCCTGCAGTCCAGATCTTTCACCCATAGAAAACATTTGGCATATCATAAAGAGGAAGATGCGACAAAGAAGACCTAAGACAGTTGAGCAACTAGAAGCCTGTATTAGACAAGAATGGGACAACATTACTATTCCTAAACTTGAGCAACTTGTCTCCTCAGTCCCCAGACGTTTGCAGACTGTTATAAAAAGAAGAGGGGATGCCACACAGTGGTAAACATGGCCTTGTCCCAACTTTTTTGAGATGTGTTGATGCCATGACATTTAAAATCAACTTATTTTTCCCTTAAAATGATACATTTTCTCAGTTTAAACATTTGATATGTCATCTATGTTGTGTTCTGAATAAAATATTGAAATTTGAAACTTCCACATCATTGCATTCTGTTTTTATTCACAATTTGTGAACTTTTTTGGAAACTGGTTTGTAATGTAAGATAAAACTAAAAACATTTTGTTCACCATGTTTAGTTTACATACTATAAATAAAGATAGGAATATTCCCTCCAATACCTTAATGTTTATTCTTCTTAAGTCTTTTTTTTTTCTTTTCTTTTTTTTTTTTTTTTTTTAAATATGGATCAACTTTCTGTTAAGTATGATTTTCAGTTTGACCAAATGCACTTAAATAAATGATAGGGTGTTTCACTTTTTTCAGTGCATGATCTCTTTTCTGCCAGAGTCACATCTCAGACAGTGCCTTTGTTATCGAGTTGTTTTGTGTGTCCTTTTATAAGAATGATTAACTCATTGATTTTCAACAATGTTATCATGAGAGCACTGAGATAAGTGATGTTGAAGCTAAAGAGGGAAATCTGACAGCAATTTAGATCAAATTAAACCTTGAAAAGTGGAAAACCCTCAAATCAGTGGCTTTCAGATACAGATATTTAGCTGTCCTTCTATTAACACATTGTAACCTTCACACAGCCAGCATCCATTCCACAGCTGCCTGAGACAAAGGATCAATGTACAGCAAAGAGGATGAGAAAAAGACAACCCTTTCCCTCACCCACAATAACATAAAGACAGAAAAATAAATAAATAAATCTACACTTGTATCCATTCTAGTTTTTTTTTTTTTTTCTGTGGGCACGTGTGAAGATGATTGGGAATCTGGACTTCCCACATGTGCATGATGATAAGAGACTGTGTCTCTTCTCTTTTACAGATTATAGACCCAATTATGAAAGGGAGAGATACAGAATGGACACCATCTGCATATAAATGGAGAACCTAAAGGATCCGGCCTCACAGGCCTGTAATGGATGTGATCCCATCATCACAATCTAATGGGAGAGAGAAATACAGTAGTATACAACAATAAAATTCATAAAACACTGAACAACCTTTAAAAAGGAAGATGTACTGTAAGTGCTTAAGGGTCTTCAGAACACTTTGCTAACCTACTAAAGAATGTTATCATGTTATCAATGTTATCATCAATGTTATCAAATGATCTGAATGACCAAATAGAATTTTGGGTCATAAAAACTTCTGTCCGACATACAATGTTTTCATACAAAGATGAAATAAAACATGGCCAAATAAAAATTATCTCAGGTAATATATTTGTAATGTAGGGAGCGGGACATCTGAGTTGGAGATCCACGTGCAGGCTTTATTTAATTTAATTACTTTTTTTTAGTCGTACAGGCAGTAGTTCAAACACCAGCAAACAGTAACAAGAAGGCAAGGCAAAAGAGTAATCCAAACACAGGCAATGGTCAAGGCAGGCAGCAAACGATCATCAACAAGGAATCAGTCCATGGTCAATACACAGGCAAGACTAGGCAAGACTAGGCAAGGGCAAGGGCAAGGGCAAGGGCAAGGGCAAGGGCAAGGGCAAGGGCAAGGGCACAAGGCAAAACAAGGTAGAAACACGGCAAAAACAATACTCAGCAATGTGTGTGTGAGTGCAGCTTATAAAGTGTATCTGATGGGAAACAGGTGTGAGTGTGTGATTGGTTCCTAGATGGGGAATTGTGGGAAATGGAGTCCATATAATGAGAATAGTCCATATCTACAAATCTCACCTGTGAAATAGATGGTTCTCATATCAAAACATCCAATACTGTTAAAAATGTAGGTGTAATCATTGACTCCACCCTTTCCTTTAAGTCTCATATTTCCTCTATAACCAAACCTGCATTCTTTCACCTAGGTCACATTGCCCAACTCCGTCCCTTCATCAGTACCAAAGACGCTGAAACTGTCATCCATGCATTTGTCTCATCACGCCTTGATTACTGTAATGCCCTCTTCATTGGTCTACCTGCCAGCTCCATTTCCAGATTACAATACATTCAAAACTCTGCTGCTAGAATACTCACCCATACCAAGCGTTCTGCTCACATCACCCCAATTTTGTATGATCTCCACTGGCTTCCAGTTGCCTACTGTATTAAATTCAAAAATCTTCTGCTCACTTTTAAATCTTTGCATGGTTTGGCTCCCCCTTATCTCTGTAATATGCTCGTCCCCTATACTCTAACTCGCTCACTACGTTCCTCTGACTCTGGCCTTCTCGTTGTCCCTCGGCATCGCCTCTCTTCAATGGGGGGCAGATCATTCAGTGTTATTGCACCCAAACTCTGGAATTCTCTCCCACGCTCACTCTGTTGTGTCAATAATATCTCTGAATTTAAATCATTACTCAAAACTCACCTATTTTCTGAATGTTATACCCCTGATTTGATTAATTGATTACTCTGCTTTATTACTATTATTTCTCTGAATGTTATGTCTCTTAAGTCCTGTTTTGTAATTTTGTACTTGACTCTATTTTTCTGTATACTTCCATTATTGTTTCTCATCATTGTCTACTTGTACTATCACTTCCCTGTTAATTGTTCACTGTAAAGCGTCCTTGAGCTCTGGAAAGGCGCTATATAAATAAAACTTATGGTAACACTTTACTTGAAGGGGTGTGCATAAGACTGACATGACACCTTCATAATCATAACATGACACATGTCATGAATATGAAGGAGGTTTTATGAATGTTTATGACAACTGTCATTAAGTGTCATTCGCTCAATTATGTCATTTTTAATGCAAAGATGACATTGTTTGAGATGTCTGAGTTATGACAACTTGACATAAACCAATACATCATAACCTGTCAGTATCTTTGTCATGACAACTTGACATCATTTAGCTTAATGGGTTAACATTACATTAAACTGTCATATTATATTATTATTATTATTATTATTATTATTATTATTAAAATAGAGCATGGACCCAGGGCACATGTAACAATATTAGTTTGTTTGATATGACATCTATGCCAAATATGTGTTTATTATTTAGCTTAATAAAAGACAGTAAAGGTTGAATGGAAGGCATAATTAATTAAATCTACCATGATAATTAAAGGTTTAGTTCACTCAAAAATGAACAAGCAGTCTTTACTCAACCGGAGGTTGCTTTGTTAATTAATCTTGATTTTTAAAAATGGTGCACTTGTGTGCTTTTTCTGGACTGGTCAGAGTGAACTGCTGCACTCATACAGTTTCATAAATGCACAGTCATGCACAGGAGATCAACAAGATTGGTACAGATTTTACAATATATTACTAATTAGAAATGCATGTTAACACTGTTGCGTGGGGTGCATGAATATTGTTTTGTTATTGTTTGTTTTATTTGAAATCACCATTATATCATGATTAGTCTTATTTTTGGTGAAGCTTAATCCATCTTTTTTCCTACTGCTTTGCAGAAAACTGGCTTTTGTTATATTGTATGAATGTCATATTCTGTAGTTTGGATCATATAATGTAATTATAGAATATTTTAGTGGATAAGGATTTGTTTAATTTTATAGAACATCTCTGCAATACCCAGGGGCAGAGCCAGACATTTTAAACATTCAGGGCTTAACACTAATCTAGTTGGTCCAGGGACATTTTTCCCACATTTATGGCAGCTATATGAACTTTTTGTTTTTTAATCTAATTGTTCTCTGCCTTCATCATTCTGAAAACACAACACATTTGAGGATGTCAAATTGTCACTCCTGCCACCAAAAAACTGCCAAAAAAAAAAAATAATAATAATAATTTAACTATTTTAAGTTACATAAGATAGGTAGGGTAGGAATTTGGCATAAATAGCTTAAACAAAAGACAGAACAAAATGGGTCACACTTTATATTAGGTGTCCTTAACTACTATGTACTTACATAAAAAAAAAAAATAAATAAATAAATAAATAAGTACAATGAACTTGTATTCTTATTGTATTACAAAACACTTTTGCTGCTATTGAGGTGGGATATAGGTAAGGTTATAGGCAGGTCTGGGTGGGTTTAAGGGTGGGTTAAAGTGTAACGGAAGCATCAGCGGTGTAATTATAGATGTAATTAAGTACATCTAATATATAATATGAGTACAACATAACAACATGTATGTACACAATAAGTGAACCGTATCAAATGATTAATTTAAATAGTTAAAGACGCCTAATGTAAGTGGGACCAAAAGTGTATCTGTTTTGAATTGCACAAGAGTTACAGATGTGAAAGCAAAAAGTGCTGCCCTTTATATGCATTCTGCTTCTGGTGAATGAAATATGCATATTTCATGCCACTCCTTTTGTTTTGTCTTCACTGATGTTACTCCAGAAGATTAGCTCTTAAAGGAACAAAGGTTTAAAGAATAAAGTGTCATTTTGTTCAGTCTGACCCTCAACATAAAATGACTTGGAGTCTGCTAAAACAATAGTCAAGTTTTATATAAATATTATTTAGATAACATGTGGTCGATGTTCAGATGTTTTTCTAATCTTAAGCAGAGAATCCTGTCCCTCTCACCTCTGAAAGTTCGCTGCACCCCTGCTTTTCGGTATTTGGATACTCTTCCAGCAACACTGTGCAGCAGCAGGCACTATTTATAAAGAATTACTTTCTCTAACTTGTTTGCCTAATGAGTCATTTAATCAGCTTAGAAATAATACAAACACCACATTACAGTGGGTCAACTGAACTTGTTCATCTCGAAAGCCAATATGTCTACAGACCATGATTGTGTCTTTGCAAACTAGTCCGTGTTACATTAAGCGAAGCTATGCACTCTGCCTCTATTCTAACTTAATGTTGTTTCCCTTGCTTTTGTCATTTCCATGCTTCATTAGCATAATGTGGAAAGGATATTTGATGACTCCCTAATGACAGGAAGATACCCTTATAGCACAAATTTACATATTAACAAGCTTTTACCTATAATGGAACTGAAATGGAAAAGCGCGGTCCTAACCGTACTTATGAAGTGGATATACCTTGATCTCTGCATCTTTCTACCATATTAAAACCAGTCTGTGGATAGTTAATCAGAGAAGAGACTGCTCTCTTAAAACTTTAGTGAGGGTTATAAAGTGATTGAGGGAAATGGAATAATGATGCACGCTTTGGTAAATGGCTACTCAAAGTCTAAACGTAGCGGAGGTCATAAAAACAACTGATAGAAATCCATGATGCAACAGAAAACTGCTATTACCCCTTCAACTTCTAAACCTTGTAAACTTCTCTTCACTGCCTTACAGCATTTCTGCTGGCTGAGTGCTGTGATTTTGCAGGTTATAACTGACTTTTTGCATTTTATGGCATTAACCTTCAGCAGTATTACAAAACGTACAATGAAAAATCTCACACCAGCAACACCTGTTTTCAAATGGGCACTGATTAGAAAGTCTTGTTTCTGCACTTTCTAGTGACTGCTTGCGAATGCAGATGTTTCTGACGTAACCGACCAGGAAACTATAAAGCATACCAAACGGTGTTGGCTTCTAATAGGCTGAAGCAAGGTGATTACAGGCATGCAGGAAGTATGACAAAGCGACACAGCGTCTAGTTCACTTATCTCCTGCGTCGGAATTCTTCGACCCTGTGGGAATGTTTTTGCCTAGTCGCCATGCTGACAAGTGCCTGTCTGTGTGAAAACCTGTTGTGCACACTAAGACAAAAGCACACTGGGCCCTGGAGTGGAACCCAAATCTAGGTTGTAAAACCTCATGAAGGTGTGCAGGGAAGACCATCCCACAGCATCACAGACATCCTCAAGAGAAACTCCTGATAGATGCAGCCATACTTCTAGTTGAGTGGGCTCGGACCACCAAAGGTGAAGGCTTGCTGGTCACCTCATATGCAAAAGAAATAGCCTTGACTATCTACTTGCTTATCCTCTGCTTAGATGCTGGACACCCTTTACTGGGTGGCCAAAAACATACAAAGAGTTAATCAGATTTACGACACAAGGCAGCTCTGTAGACATAAGCATCTAAGGCCCTCAAAGGGCAAAGCAGATTCAACTTTTGCTGGTTCAAAGAACTAAAGGGAGGAGGAAAGAAGGCCTGTGATGGTTGTAGCCACATTAGTGGGAACTTAAGGAATAGAGCCTGATCTAGGATGAAGAAAAATCTAAACACAAAGGAGAAACCGAAAGGGCTTGAAGGTCTCCAACTCTCTTGAGGGATGTAATAGCACAGAGAAAGTGTACTTTCAAAGTCAGAAACTTTTCTGATATCCGCTCAGTAGGCTCAAAATAAGCCACAGAAAGGCCTTCTAGAACAATGGCCAAATCCCATGATAGTACTCTTGTCTCATGCAGGTCTCTGCCTCAAAGTGCCACAAAGGAAACAAACTACTAAGGGGTCTCTCCAAACTTGCATACCACCCAAAGGAGTGTGGTAAGCAGATATAGCCGCCACGTACACCTTTATTGTGGAAGGAGATAACCCTGCAGAGAATCGTTTCTGCAGAATCTCCAGCACTGTACCAACAGGGCAGTTAACTGTGTCCTGCTGATGACCTCTGTACCATGAAGTGAAAAGTCTCCACTTCAAAGTGTAGAATTTCCTAGTGGAATAAGCTCTGGAGTGGAGTATGCATAGACTTGCATCTATGAGCTGTGCCCCCTCAGAGGCCAAGCCCACAGTTTCCACAGGTCTGGGCGGGGGTGAAGGATTGAGCCCTTCGCCTGAGATAGAAGTTCCCTCTTCCCGAATCTCCCAAGGAGAGCCGTCGAGGAGAGACATCAGGTCCGAGAGATGCCAGAATGCAGCTATTAACCAAAGGTGGACCCTGTCCCGGCAAACTCTCCCCAGAACTCCCGGGAGCAGAGCAATCAGGGGAAAAGCATACAGACATAGCCTTGGCCACGTCTGTACCATGGCTTCCAACCCCAGTGGAGCTGGATGCATGAGGGAGAACCAGAGTGGACAGTGTGTCATCTCTTAAGATGCAAACAGATTCACTTCCGCCTGGCCAAACTTCTCCCACAAGAGCTTCACCACGTCGGGGTGAAGTCTCCATACCTCAGGGTGAAGTCTCCATACCTCAGGCTTCAGGAACAGTACCCAGGACTGGTTCTAGACATTTGGAGGCCCTACTGTAAACGTCTCATATACAGCAGGCCAAAAGGTACCAAGTTGGATGCAACTGCCATGAGACCCAGCAGTCTCTGAAATTGTTTTACAGTGATAGACTGGCCTATCTTTAGCTTGTACATGGCTGATAGAATCAATAAGCAGGGGAAAGACGTGCTTGCGTTGTTGTCAAATCCAAAATCACTCCTAAGAAAGTGGTCCTCTCAGCTGGAGCGAGCACACTTTTCTTGGTATTGAGCCTTAATCCTAGTTCTCACGTGTTTGAGAATGACATATCGATGTCGAACCACCATCTGTTCTGAGATTATCGTCTATATAATTCAGTATGCAAATGCCCTGGAGTTGCAACGGAGCCAGAGCTGCATCCAAGCATTCACGCATTTCATGAAAGTGCGGGGTGATAACCCGATGTTGGTACACTTCACCCTGAAAGCAAACCTCAGGAACTTTGTGTTGTGGAAGGATTGAAATGTGGAAGTATGCGTCCTTCAGGTCTATCGTTACAAACCAGTCCTTGGACGTGATTTGTGACACGATCTGTTTAGCGTCAGACAGACAACTCACAAATCGTGTGTATAACCACCCATGATGTAGCGAGGGCAGGGAGGAACACGATTTAAACTGTTGTTTGCTCACCATTTCTTTAAAATAAAGTGTTGGTAGACAGAAAAAAATAAATATGACTGACAGAACACAAAACGCTTGCAGAAGACACAGAAGCTAACGTTGTTTGGTCTGGGTATGCTTTATAGTTTCCTGGTCGATGACGTCACCCACCTGTGATTTTCCGTCATGCCATTGGACTGATTTTACACATGCTTCATGATGCAGTCATGCAGAGGCATTCCCACAATGTTGAATACTTTGGACGCAGTGCGAGGGAATATTTATTTTTTTATTTTTTTTCCTCATTGATATCATATTGCGTACCATACAGGGTGAACTCCATATTATTTACTAAATTAACTAAATGAAAATGTATTTTTCATTTTTCATATTTATATTAAATGCAATTAGTTGAATTTAAGCCCTACTTATGTCCAAAAAGCAGTTTTAAGTAAATAAATATTCATCTGATCTAAACCTACAATTGAAAGTAATTCTGTATGCAGTATATCCATTGTATGTGTTTTCTGTGATTCCAAGTCAACATTCGTGACAATTTGCAAAAGGACAGGCCTGTCTGAGCTAGTGAGGGTTTTTTTTTTTCTTCTTTTTTTAGGATGTCATGTGTCGATGGGTGCGATGTTCTAAATTTATAAGCATCTGGCTCATCGTTGAAGGGCGAACACCTCCGAAGGACAAGAATAACTCAAAGACAAGTAGGAGGCCTGCAACATCGGTTGTCAGCTACATACAATTTCTTGCTAGTCTCACCTAAAATTTTGAATCTTGATTCAATCAAAAAAAAAAAAAGAAAATCTTTGGCCCCAAAACTGACATTAACATCTGATCACAAGTGGCCACCTGAGGAATAATATATTTTATATCTTAAATTATCATATCTTAAATGTGTCTACAGTGAGAGTTTGTGATTGCACGTCATTGATGGGAGGGTCCTTCATTACAGCATATCTTTCAGTGTTGATGTTGCATGTTAATGTCAAAAGTGTATAGGGTTTATTTGTTATGGTAGTTTTCTTTTAAAACCGTCAACGTTTTGTTTGGAACACAACCCTGCCTGGTAAATGCACAGTAAAATATTTATTTATTTTATATTTAACAGAAATTTAAATATAACAATAAATATTATGTTTAAAATTCGATAAATTCCCTTAAATTATTTTTACCTTTTTTTTTTTTTCTTTTTTGAGTTTACATATCACAATTCTGACTTCTTTTCTTGCAATTCTATTTTTTTTCTTCTCAAAATGAAGAGTTTATCTCTCACAATTCTGACTTTTTTTCTCAATATTGCTAGTTTATATCACAATTCTGACTTTATAACTCGCAACTGCAATTTAATACCACGCAATTCCGAGAAAAAAGTCAGAATTGTGAGATAAAAACTTGCAATTATCTTTTTTGTTACATAATTATTAGTATTAAGATTAAGTTACAAACCTCTCCAAATATTGTAATCTAACAAAATATGTTACAAATTACTCTTAAAAGCATGTATTTTGTAATCTGTAAAAAAATAAAATAAAAAAAATAAATAATAAAAAATAAAAGTAACATGCCCAGCCCTGTGCATAGCAGGCCTACTTATGGTTAAAAATAACAATTTAATGTAGCCACATGATTTATACATGCTGCAATGATTTTCATTTAGAAAATGAATCAAACAACTACTAATGTTAAAACAAACAAACAAACAAACAACAACAACAAATACAGTGAAAGTATAGGAACTAACTAAATTTAATGCTGTAAAGTCTACCCCATGGATTACAACTTAAAACACTCAGAAACTGAACAGCAGACAGAACAATTGTGATTGTCTCTTGAACCAGATATAGAAAACTACAACAAGTTCTTTCTATAAAGAAAAGCTGAAAGAAAAGGGACGCCAATTGAAAGAGGCGAGATTTGGCAAGAGACCACAGCACTGAGAGGTTGCTTGTGTTAACTGAATGATCCGTGTAGGAAGATGAGAGCTCCAGCAGGCGTAAGAGGATCATGCTCTGTGTCTGTGTCTGTGCATATAACCCTGGCCCTGCAGGGGAAGTGTACCGTCTGTCATGCTACCATAGGAGTTAAATAACAAAGGCAAAACTTTCTACCAAAGCTGCTTTTCTTGCATTTAAAAGGATGCAATATTATGTATTCTTTTATATTCAATATTTTGCTAGAAAATATTTTTTTATTGGTATTGTGCCACAGAGAGCTTACATGTGAAAGACATTATCGCATGTCTAAACGTACAGCCTCTAGTGCTTCTCTCATTTAATAATTTAACAAAAAAATAATGTTTCAGCAAACTGGAAGGGTTGTGGCATCATTTCCTATTTGGTTAAGTTGAAATGCTTCTTAAGTGCATTTTTGCTTGTTTAATGCACTGAACATTGATAATATGCTAAACATGTCTTAAAGGGATAGTTCACCCAAAAATGAAAATGATCCCATTATTTACTCACCCTTAAGCCACCCTAGGTGTGTATGAGCATCTTCTTTCAGATAAACACTATCTGAGTTATAAACACTTTAATAAACACCAAGAACATGAAACCTCCCTACATACTCGTGTGTCTTGGGTATCTGTCTTTTATGTATAGCATTTTATGTATATTTGAGTATGTGTCTTTGTGTGACTGCAGACGCAAATTAGCAATGTTGCTCTAATCCGACTTGTTTACATTTTGTATTTTATACTAATGTTCATTAAATGCATTGTCCCATCAAATAAATACACAAATTCAAATACACATTAACATTGAAAACACAGAAGCATGAACTGAGGAAACAGGGCTTAAATACACAGATAATCAATGGAACAAGGAACAGATGTGTCTAATTGGAAACCATGGTAGCAAATGAATGAACAAGAACTCAGGCAAACAGTGACAGGGGAAAACCATAACAATGAAACTAAACAACACATGACCATGTCAACAGCAATAGCAATAGCAGGACAAGTGTTTTGCAATACAACATCAACACAATAAGTACATTGTACATAACATGTATATGTAAATACATAGCAGTTACTTACTTACGAACTCCATAAAGTAAGACCTAATGTGGTAAGACAGTGGTATTAAAAGATCAAATTCAGAATACAGCTTATTGACGATGCATACTATGTACGCAAGCAGATGAACTTAGAATATACAGTAAACGCATACATACATAGTATGCATCTGTATATACATTAGTATGCATCATCTGAATTTGATTTTTTAATGCCATTGTTTTAGTATATTTAGTTTAGGTGCTTACAGTGTTTTTCATTTTAAGGGCTGTTTTTTTGTGGTTGAAATACTGCAGCAGGTGCTGTATAAGGATCATAAGTGCCCAAAACTTGCATTTTGTTTACTTTTGAGGTGGAAAATTGACAGGCCTGTGATGCAGTCCAGTGGATGTTTTGCCCTCCACATCTCGGCGCCAGTCACATGACTGAAAACTATGAATGGATTGGTTGTGAGAGCTACTGTTGTTTGGGGAGGACATAGCAGTTTATCTGGCCGACTTTATTGGAACTGTACAGCATCAATCCTCTAATAGAGGCATGTCAGTCATCTCTTTAACATTCTGAAAGTGAACTACAACATCAAGCATCTGGATATCTGCCCAGTTAAAATGCTCTTCTCATTCAGTTGCTGCAATGACCTCTACAAAATCTACACAAACAACTCTTCATTTAAACTACTCGCTTTTTATGGCTAATAATAGTGCAACATTAATTGTGGCAGGCACAGAGATTTTTGTTGTTATTTTATTTATTTTTTTGGTCAAAATCTATAATCAGCCTACTGTATATAGAATACATGGAGACATGTTTGTGCTAAAAAATAATGACTTGTCTTTTTTTTCCTTTTCTTTCTTCTTCTTCTTTTTTAATAAATATCCATGATTCACTGTTAGTGCAGTGCATTTATCAACTGGTTAAATTGTATTGGTGGTTATAAGAAGTGAACACTTTTAGTGAATTCGCTTAAATTCTTTTAAACTCTTTTAACATGAGCTTAAGGGAAGTTGTTGAGAATGTCATTGATGTTTCTTAAGAAAATTAACCTGACTCGATGAAACACCAGATGTTGCGTCTTTAATTTGTGTACGTCTATATGAATGGATTGTGCTGTTGCCATTAATATATTCATTGGATTTGAACATGTTTCCCAGCAAATGAATATTTCCTGATTCACTTTCCATGCTTCCTGGTAATTCCAACAATGGCTTCACATTCTCTGCTTCAGCTTTCGGTTCTTATTTTGGAATTGTGGTTTAAGGTTGTTGAAAATAAATGAAAAGGTTTGCGTAATGAACGAATTAAGGGAAACGACCTAGTTTAGCTTAAGACACTGTTTGGCAGTAAGATGATTTGGGGGATTTCTTGCCTAAGAGCAATTGAATTGAAAGGATTCCAGCATGTTTACAGATTAGGAGGATTATTTAAAAAAAGGATCTCTCTTCTTACACAGTAATAATCCAAGATGTTCTTTTGACGCCTCTTAGTGAAATGATGAGCAAGATTGTGCTGGAAAAATGCAGCTCGCAAGAATACTCTAAAACTTGGTTTCTTTGTCTGGAAATAAAATGCGGTGCTAGTGAAGTTAAGCTTGTGAATGTGGATGCATCTCTTTCATGTTTGAGGATAAATGCTGTAAAAAATGCATGAAAAAAAAAAAAAAAAAAAAAAAGATTAATCTCCACTCATTTCACTTCAATATTTCAGCACTACACCACTGTTGTCTGAAGCTTAGCACACACAGAGCCTGACTTTCACCTGTTTACAAGTACTTATTGTGCATATTACTAGTTCTGAGCAAATTACTAAAATATTTGCAAAAATGTAGGCCTGTACCTTACAAATTCCCTGAACATAATGACAAGTGGTGTGCATATACTGCAAAAGGAGAGACTGGGGCTAGTTGTCACATGGGGAAATTGTCAGCTGCTGTCTACTAAGTTGTTTATTACATATATAAACTATAAGGTTTAGAATCAAACATTGAAATGTTTTTATTCCCTACAGTCTTAAAAAAGAATGTTTTCACAGCAATGCCATAGAAGTTTTCAGTTCTGAAAATAACCATTTTTCTCTTTGTTGTGAAGAACATTTGGTAACACTTTCAGGCCCTTCAGACCTGATTTTTTTTTTTTTTTTTTTTTTCACTGAGCATTTTTTAAAATATATATCCACTTGATATTTGCTCTTCTTTAATGTATAAAAAAACAAGGTTTGTGCAAACTCATTTTTTATTAGATTTGTTTCATGTCTACTAGGACTAAAGCAATATAAATCCCAAACTCAGTATCTCAGAAAATTAGAATATTACTTAAGACCAATACAAAGAAAGGATTTTTAGAAATCTTGGCCAACTGAAAAGTATGAACATGAAAAGTATGAGCATGTACAGCACTCAATACTTAGTTGGGGCTCCTTTTGCCTGAATTACTGCAGCAATGCGGCGTGGCATGGAGTCGATCAGTCTGTGGCACTGCTCAGGTGTTAGGTTGCTCTGATAGTGGCCTTCAGCTCTTCTGCATTGTTGGGTCTGGCATATCATATCTTCCTCTTCACAATAACCCATAGATTTTCTATGGGGTTAAGGTCAGGCGAGTTTGCTGGCCAATTAAGAACAGGGATACCATGGTCCTTAAACCAGGTACTGATAGCTTTGGCACAGTGTGCAGGTGCCAAGTCCTGTTGGAAAATTAAATCTGCATCTCCATAAATTTGGTCAGCAGCAGGAAGCAGGAAGTGCTATAAAACTTCCTGGTATACGGCTGCGTTGACCTTGGACCTCAGAATACACAGTGGACCAACACCAGCAGATGACATGGCACCCCAAACCATCACTGACTGTGGAAACTTTACACTGGACCTCAAGCAACGTGGTTTGTGTGCCTCTCCGCTCTTCCTCCAGACTCTGGGACCCTGATTTCCAAAGGAAATGCAAAATTTACTTTCATCAGAAAACATAACTTTGGACCACTCAGCAGCAGTCCAGTCCTTTTTGTCTTCGAGACGCTTCTGACGCTGTCTGTTGTTCGAGAGTGGCTTGACACAAGGAATGCGACAGCTGAAACCCATGTCTTGCATACGTCTGTGCGTAGTGGTTGTTGAAGCACTGACTCCAGCTGCAGTCCACTCTTTGTGAATCTCTCCCACATTTTTGAATGGTTTTTGTTTCACAATCCTCTCCAGGGTGCGGTTATCCCTATTGCTTGTACACTTTTTTTCTACCACATATTTTCCTTCCCTTCACCTCTCTATTAATGTGCTTGGACACAGAGCTCTGTGAACAGCCATGCTAGTTAAAATAATCTCAAATTAATTAAATTAAATCTTCCAAATTCCAATTACGTCATGTTTTTGCTATAGCAGGTTTTAGTAATTGAGTATAATAAAACTGCACTGAATGACCCACTATAGGGGTCAGTGTGCATTAAATGAACTGTATCTGGGGTTTTGTTGTTGTTGTTTTCCCCCTGGATGATAACGGAAATATTCAATAGCTTTTGTAGTCCATACAGAAATGTACTTTAAAAATAAAAATAACCTTAGAAAAATCCAGTGGAAAAAAAGTGTGACATATAGGTTTGAAACATATGTTACAGTGAAATTTGTTCTTTGATAACTTTCTTTCACAATGTTTTAAAATCTATGTGAAAGAGCAGAGACTATTTTTATAGTGTTCAAGCAGTTGGTACATACTCAGACATCTAATTTAGTATACAGCCCTTCCCTGAGGTCTAATCTCTCTATCGACCAAGTTGAGAGTTTGTGTGTGTTTAACTGCTTCTACAAAATTGATTGGTCAATCTGTCTACTATCTCCTCCATGCAGATGCACATTTGTGCTGAATAACAACATCTTTCGCTCTCTCACACCTTCATCTGTGTTGGGGTGTGAGAGAATTTCATGGTTAACTACAGGCTTGATAATTGTATTTGGTTGCGACGTTTGAGTGGTATGTACAACAGGTCTGTGAGAATTTGATGGTATTTTTTTTTTTTTTTTTGTCTTTGAGATGAGGTCAGTGGTGATTGATTTAAGACTGTATGGGAACCACAGTTCGTCTATAAGATCCTCTATAATTGATTTAAAATGTATCAGTGTGTATTTATTTACATATAATCTATACACATTGGCCCTGAACAAGTATTTGGATACACTTAAGACACTTCTACAAACTTCACATGTCTGACCATTTTTTGCAATGACTTTTAACTGACCATTATCAAGATCCTTTTTAAATTGTTTTTGCCATTTATGCCTTTATTCTGATAGGATAGTAGAAACAGTGACAAGAAGTGTGTCACCATGATGTCCTGTATTGTCTGCACCTGTTCTTGTTAGTTCCTGATTAGTTTAACTTCCTCCACCTTTGCCTGTTTAGCTCCCTCATCACTCTGTGTATTTGTACTCCCCGTTCTGTTCATCCTGTGTCGGTCATGCTGTTGGCTACCAGTCATTCTCTAGTAAACGTTAAGGTTATTTGTATCCTGCATTCCTCGTCTACTTTACATGGTAGGAACCGTGACAAAGTGATAGGAGTAGAGAGAAGGGAAAGGGGGTTGCTGTGATTTTGCAAAGTAAGACATGTTCCAGGACATGTTCTAACCCTAACCCTAACCCTAGGACCAAAAAACATAATCCTAACCCTACCCCTGCCCCTAAACCTAACCCTACCCATAACTTATCCTTAAAATCAGACGGAAATGAGAGGTGAATAAGAATGGTGTAGAAGCCCTTAACCATTGATGTAAGCCTAAACTTGACATTTACTGTAAACCTATCCCTCAAATCTGATTGTTTGATTAGAATGTTGGGTAACACTTTAGTATGTGGAACAATTATTACTTTTAACTATCGCGTAATAGCTTGCATGTTGGCTGTTTATTAGTACTTATAAAGCACATATTAATAACCTTTACTGGCATGCCGACGCACCGAAACTTCTTTGTTTAAATTAGCTCAAATTTACTGTTAGATTTAATTTAATTACCTTGACAAACTATACATCATTAAAAAGATCTAAGACTCGAGCTTCAATTTTTAATCTTTATTTTACTCTCAACATCGTATAGTGACTGTTATTTGTTGATATGCGTCGGGAGTTATGAATATGAGAAACTGAGTTGTTACCTTTTCACTGAAATATGAGCGTCAGCCTCAGCCATTGAGAAAAAACCTCTGTGAGATCGTCATGAAAAAACTCCACAAAATAACATCCCTCAGGCCTTTTAGCATTCGCATATTTGGATAAATATTGATGGATTCTCATACGTTTATGTCAATTTTCTATACAGAGGAGTAATATTTATTAAATTTTTACCCAAAACACGCTGTTGTCATCATATGAGCGATGTATACACTGACTACTGTGTTTTCAACTCATACCTGCAGCCGGAGGGCGCTCTGGACACACTAGTCCACAAATAACACATGATGAAGGAGAGGCAATCATGTGACATACAAGGAACTAACAGAGGCTACCAGACATCGCTATAATCATTGATATAAACATACAGAACGACACTTTTGAAAGTAATAAATACACAATTTGTTCCTTACGCCATGTCTGGTATTAATAATAGATAGATTATATTAATAATGCAAGGCTAATCAAGATAACTTTTCTCATTGTGCAGAAAAGCATTAAATTATATATTTTCTGTCTGATTTTTGATCCGAAGCCACATCACATCACATCACAGAAGGTTATTTAAAACAATCGACTAATAAGTTTTCACTTTATCAAAGTTTTGTGAACCCATCCCCCTAAAACTGCAACCAGCACACAGGCCAACCTAGGTGTCCTGTTACAGATATATGGTACTTTTATGATCTGGAAGAATGCTGTAGAGACTAGTGACTCATTCTTCCTGAGAAGGACAAATAAACCCTTGTAATCCTATGTATTCTCTATCTAACCACTTGGGAAAAGTATAAACATGTATCCAATTTTCCCATCTCATGACTTTCCTTTTATAGGCTTTATTCTATGTTTTAATTCTCTCTTTTGAACTATTTTGGTATTAATGTTCCATAGTTGCAAATGTATAGTTAACTGAGATCACATTGGCAGCATGTTTGGTATTTACGGACTCCAACTTTCATTTCCTATTTGGTAATTTATGTTACATGTTACTAACTCAGTGACATGTTAGTATTCTAAGAATCTAGAAGGTTATTATCTCATTCATCCAATCCAGTGCTAATATCTTGCTACAGAACAAGACTCGTAAAACTTCCCCTGAAAGGGAAACTCCTTATTGGCTCAGACACCTAAAGAGGGTGTGACATCTTTACCCCTTATATTCACTGATCACAAGATCAAAATGTTGTTGTGTCAACGGATGCCTCTGCTATGGGTTGGGGTGCCATATGCAACGGTCATGCTGCGTCGGGCTCCTGGACAGGACCCCAACTTCAGTGGCATGTCAATTGCCTCGAGTTGCTGACAGTACACCTTCAAGGCCCTGGTGAGAGGCAAGCATGTACTAGTCCGTACAGACAATACGGCAACCGTAGCATACATCAACCGTCAGGGCAGTCTACGCTCTCGCCGCATGTCGCAACTCGCCTGCCATCTCATTTTATGGAGTCAGAAGCATCTGAAGTCGCTTCGTGCCATTTATATTCCAGGCTGACTCAATCATGCAGCCGATGAGCTCTCACATCAGCAGTCCCGCCCCGGGGAATGGAGACTCCACCACCAGTCAGTCCAGCTGATTTCAATTCCCATTGCCAGCTATTTACTCCCTGACCGAGGGCACTCTCGGGTCAGATGCACTGGCGCACAGCTGGCCGCACAGTCTATGCAAGTATGCGTTTCCCCCAGTGAGCCTCCTTGCACAGACACTATGTAAGATCAGGGAGGACAAGGAGCAGGCCCTGATGGTCGCCCCCTATTGGCCCGGCCGGACCTGGTTCTCTGAACTGATGCTCCTTGTGACAGCCCCTCCCTGGCTGAACCCTCTGAGGAAGGACCTTCTTTCACAGAGACAGGGCACACTCTGGCACCCGCGTGTGTGGTCCCTGGACAGGACGCGGTTGGGTTAGGTACCTTACCGCAGCAGGTGGTATCTACCATCACTTCAGCATGAGCTTTGTCTACTAGACAAGTTTATGCGCTGAAGTAGAACCTCTTCATCACCATCGAAGGCTGTCTCCTTCCACCCTTAAGGTCTATGTGGCAGCTATTGCCGCCCATCATGACCTTGTTGAAGGTAGGTCTTTGGGGAAGCACGATCTGGTCGTTAGGTTCCTGCGGGGGGCGAGGAGACTTTTTCCTCCCCGCCCTTCACAGATTCCCTCTTGGGACCTCTCTTTAGTTTTATCTGCACTTCAGAGAGCTCCCTTTGAACCTTTGTTTTCAGTTGAGCTAAAGTTTCTATCTTTGAAGACTGCGCTCCTGATAGCTTTGGCTTCTATTAAGAGGGTTGGGGACCTACAGGCTTTCTTTGTGGATTAAGCATGCCTAGAATTCGGGCCGGATGACTCTCTGGCACTGCTCTGTCCAGTACGTGCTCTCCGCACTTACGTAGACTATAGTGTCTACGTAAACTCAGTGCTTCAGGACTTCAGACCAACTCTTTGTCTGTTATGGAGGTCAGCAGAAGGGGAAGGCTGTTTCCAAGCAGAGGCTAGCCCACTGGTTAGTGGATGCTATTGTCTTGGCCTACCAGGCTCAAGACCTGCCATGCCCCCTGAGAGTGAGAGCTCACCCAACCAGGAGTGTTTCTTCCTCTTGGGTGTTGGTGCATGGTGCCTCGCTGACAGATATTTGTAGAGCTGCGAGCTGGGCGACACCTAACACATTTGCAAGATTTTATAATCTCCGCGTAGAGATGTTATCCTCTCGTATACTCGCCTGTTCGGGCCTGTAGCTGGATCCGCTCGGTGTCATTCGCTTGCTGCGCCATTCCACTCTACTGATTGGATCTCTCAGTAAGTTCCTTATCAGAACCCTGGGTTCCTCCAGCACTGTCGATGTCTACATTTGCGTGCTTGCCCCTTCGGTCAGCCCTTATGTTAGACAAGGTGCTTCCATGTGTTGTGATTCCCTGCGGGTAATCCCACTTAAGTCTCCTTGGAGCATGTGTCTTCCCATAGCAAGCCTCTTGCTGTTCTGACGTGTAATTCCACCTAGCAGGTTGGTTACCTCAGTTATCACCGCTGTGCGGATATTCTGTAAGCCCTCCTCGAGTAGGCAGCCTGTTAGCATACTCCTTGGTATGCTACCCAGTGTACTCTGTGCGTATGGTCCTTCTATCGTGCTCTCATGGCAAGGTACCATTCTCACACTAATCACTGGAAGACAGCTATTGTGGCATTTTAGTAGGGACCCCATTTCGTTAGTCTCTGACTTAACGTCAAAGTGACAGACTGAAAGGGAACGCCAAGGTTATGCATGTAACCCTCATTCCCTGAAGGAGGGAACGGAGACGTTACGTCCCGTTGCCACAATTGCTGTTCTGCTGAACGGCCGGGTCACTTGGCTCGGCTCCTCAGCGAAGACTTGAATGTGAGTTGCTTGTGCTGCTCCTTATATACCCACACTGTGGGGCGGAGCTTGCGCATGCAAATAATCTTCGTATCATTGGCTTGTTTTGTTAACACTCGAAGGTGATTGGGCTATCGGGCGAGACCCCATTTCGTCAGTCTCTGACGTAATTTCTCCGTTCCCTCCTTCAGGGAACGAGGGTTACATACGTAACCTAGGCGTTAATAGTGAATATGTGTTCCCCATATTAAAGTGTTACCGAAAGTTGTTCCAGGATCAACAAGAATGTTGATCCGCGAACATGTTTTACTACGTAAAATTACGTTCACCAGAGAAGGTCATCGGGAAAGGACCATGAACCAGGACTCAAACTCTGTTGCCCAAAATTTATTTAACCTTTATTTAACCAGGCAAGTCATTAAGAACAGGTTCTTATTTTCAATAACAGCCTATCTCCAACACAAAGATGATTTATTTATTTATTTTTTTGGATATAAAATTAATTAATTTACCAGGTCGTTGAAGTACACCAGACGGTGAATGCTGGGAACTGCTGTCAGCACTCTATCCATGAGCTGATCGAAGGTGGTTGGGGTGATGCAGAGCCCGAATGACATTACTTGATATTCCACAACCAATGGTAAAAGACATTTCACATACAGCCCCTGAGTGTGGCCTGACTGTCTAACCAAAGAACACCTGCTGTAGAGGGTGTTGAGGGTTGGGTCAGTCACCACTGGGGACGCCCTCCATTAGTTTCCTGACTGTTAGGGCTGTATGATAATTTAAGAAAAATGCAATATGCAATAACTTGTTAAATAATGTGGTATGCAATACAATAATTCTTTAGTTAGTAAGGTAGTTGTTAAGGTTTTGGTACTGGATAGGATTAAGAATGTAGAATATGGTCTTGCAGAATAAGGCATTAATATATGCTTAATAAATACTAATAAACAGCCAATATTCTAGTAATATGCAAGCTAATAAGAAACTAATTAAAAGACCCTAAAATAAAGTGTTACTGAAGTAGCCTATAAAAAGCATTCAGATATCGCAAGCGGTTACAGTATGCCAATCACAATATTTAGATAAATTCAATATATATATTGTGCAGCCCTACTGACTGTTGAGGAGCGCTGTGCCTGGGTGTAGGTGCAGATCAAAGCTGTAGCATGGATCATGTCTAGTGAACTTCGGCTGCTTCCTCAGTGGATGTCATAGAAACTGGTGCAGCAAACATATTTTATTCACTCGTCAAATTATGGACACGTTCATTGTATGTACAGTTGTACAATACACAACCCCAGACTCTCACCTTTCTTTTGGATCAGTTGATCTTGCTTCTTTTCCACCTCTGCCACAATAAGAGTGAAGTAAAGCTCTAGCACCTTGTGGACTACAGCATCTTCTTATCACCATCCAGCTCACCATGTTGCTAGACACACATGGGCAAAGTAAGACTCCAGAGGCACAAACCCATCATACTGTGGCAGCTTCATATTAACCCTTGCACTTTCTAGATGATTGCAGCAGTGGTCGTTCACTATCATTCACCCATAACATGCTAAACACAACTCGACAACAGCTGCAGAACCGACATTAAATTCAAAAACACTGCTGTTATATCAGTCAAATGTAGCATGCTCAACAGTACTGGCAACAGTGGTTGTGCATTTAGTTGAACTCTGTTGTAAGATTTAGCATAACCATTATATTATTGTCTTTTGTTGTTAGCTTTTATAAATATTGTGAATATACATTTAAAATATATGCTGAGCACTGTTTAGTAGACATCTTTAGGTGGGTAGCTAGGAAATATAAATTAATGGAAACTTCATATATGAAGAGGATAAAGTGAGAGTTTTTAAAGTTTCTAAAAAGGGCAAGACCATAAAGTGACACTAGGAAATTCATGTATTGCTATTTCCACATAATACGATTTCATGATTTTTTTTTTTTTTTTTTTTTTTTTTAAACATGACTTTTATTTTTGATTTTAATGTTTATGTTGCCCCTTTAGGGGCATACATTTTTTGAAAACAAAATTCTTGTTTGTCAATGTTTACAACATTTTAAACATTCTGTTAAACAATAAGTATGCAGACTCTTTATGAATGCACTAATAATATAAACTTAATCCCACAGTAACATTTCAGAATACTAGATGACATCAATGTTTCTGTCATTGATTACTGGCAGTGAAATGTAAGGAAATCTGTTCCTACAACAGATAATGTCAGTATGCACTATTCTGATGCGTTTAGTTTTCATGGGGTTCAGCACGAGTCTAATTTTGAATAACAAATCTTCATTGGATGCAGAAGTCGTGTTGTCTTGAAAATGGAGCATCCTGGACAAGCTTTTGAAGCTTGTCACTGACATGATGTCTGACATTTTGTCATATCTTGTGTCTTCTGCCCAGTAATCCTCACTGCAGGCAATTTCATGACACCCATTATGATTATTTTCATGCCAACCAATGCATTAATTGTTTTGGTGTTGGTGTTGATGCTGCTTCCATTGAGTTGACAGTAGAATAAATTAGTCTGAATCTGTTGAGCCTTCGGGTGGTGAAACAACCGCTTCACACTTTTCCTTCATTCAACCATAGAAAGTATTGACAGAAATTGCCTGAAAAAAAAAAAAAAAAAAATCCATGTATTGTTGATTTAAAACTGAATTTAATGTAGCCAGCTAAATGACTAAATATAAACTTTCATTTAATATTAACAAGCAAACAAACAAACACCCTTTAAAACTGATACCAAGAAATAAGACCCACATTTTCACAGCCTCTCAAATGTTTGTATCACCCAGAATATGGTTCCTTTAGTGTTTATAGCTTCACAAGGGTTTCTTGGATTTCTTATTAAATTAGTGACTGCAGAAAGCAGTTCAGTAACCGTAGCAGGGAGCAGAGTGTATACCATATATGAATTGGACGGCATGTCACTTAGTGTTATATATGTGGATGTGTATTTTTATGCATGAATGATCTGCCTGAGTGAGACTTTGCCCCGGCGCTTCAGCATAGTTCTCCTCTCCTATTACTGAGTTGAAATCTAGTCAATAGTTTGAATTTGTTTGCTTGTATATGTGTATATAAAAGTGCATTTTCAGCTCTCCTCTTGATAATGTCGCTGTGATTTTATGGAAAGATTATCATACTAAACTTATTTTGCACTCGTTGCAAGGCTGTCATGTTTTGACAGCTGTTATAAATAAATGCAAAAAGTGTGAAAGCATTTGGCTTCCATCTGGGAGAAATTTAAATGTAGCGCACCAGGGTTTGCTGTTCCCCTAAAAATGAGTAAAAAAAAATGACAAGATAAAATTATTTGTTGCAAAGCTGGTGCTTAATGAACATGTGAAACAGATGTATATTAAAAATGTCTCAAATTGTTATTCTAATCAGATGGTATGTCTTGACAGCCTGTTTTCTGTCATTACATTTCATTTTTATTTTTTTATTGTTTGGCAGGATAATGTGGACTGACGGCAAAACTGAATATTAAAACTGGATATGTACATTTACTTGGCTGTGCTCACTGCCACAACACTAGGGCTTTGTGGGTGATTTCCAGGGAGTTGCTATGCAATTGCTTGGGTGTTTTGTGTGTTTCTTAACAAGCCATGTGGTGGTTGTTTACGGCTTGAAGCCATGGAGTCCACATTCTATGCTATTCTGGGATGTATCCAAAATTACTGCCTATATCCTCATTCACTGTTCCATTCATTATTCCACTATTAGTCCACTTGAAGGAGTGAATAAAAATGAGAGAGAGAAATCAGATACCGAGTGTGCCAGACGGGCTGTGGATGCCATCTTCTCCCGAGACACTGTGATTTATTCACAGTTCTTGGGTAGCAGTGAGCGGTTTAGTGTACATCGGTGGTACACTCCTTATTGTGGTGCACTATGGGATTAAATGAGTGCACTTGGTAATGATTTCGGACATCACTACAAATGGCTGTCCCCTCAAATAGTGCACAATATAAGGGTGTAGGGGGCCATTTCAGTAACATCCCTGGTCTTCAGATATGGATTGGGTCCCTCCTTCCAAGTCAATGGTGTCCAATCCTGCATCTTGAGGGCCACCTTCCTGCAGAAATTAACTCAATCCCTAATTAAACACATCTGAAGCAGCTAATCAGTGGAAGTTTGGAACTCTTCAGCTATGGAATCATCAGAGCTTTGATGACTTTTACATGCAATGATCCTTTTTGGTGACCGGTTCGCAATGTGACCTTACGTGGTCTTCTGCTTCTTGGCTGAGTTGCTGCTGTTCCTAAACGCTTCCAATTTCCAATAATACCACTTACAGTTTACCATGGGATATCTAGCAGGGATAAAATTTCACAAACTGACTTACTGCAAAGGTGGCATCCTCTCACAGTACCGTGCTTGAATTCACTGAGCTCTTCAAAAGACCCTTTTTCACAAATGTTTGTAAATGCAGACTGCATGGGTGCTTGATTTTATGTCTGATTGAAACACCTGAATACAATAATTAAGAAATGTGTCCCAATACTTTTTTCCATATAGTGCAAGTTGCACTATAATTAATAGCCCAAGAGCATATTTGTAATAAAACATCTAATCATCTTTCATGTGTCTAGGTCAGAAACTGAGATGTTTGTCTATTCTAGATTATTAAATATCAACCACCCTTTGTATGCATACCACCGTCTAGAACATAAAAATGAACATATATATATATATATATATATATTTTTTTTTTGTCTTATTGAAACAGAACCTTTTTGTAAAGAAATCAAAGATAATTATATAATTCTAAATCTAAAAAACTATGTATAAATTCCACATACAAAAGTCTCACCATGATGATGCAATTTTCTCTATAGTGCTATGGCTCGCCCCAGCTAAAGAAATGAGAGTATAAAGAAATGTTGCAGAGAATAGGTTGTGCTGATCTAAAATAATATCGCAGATGTCAGTATGTAGTTTCAGGGCAATTTTAATTAGCTCTAGCATCCTGAAACGCTTGGGAGCCTAGCAGAGGAAGTATTGATCTTTGTCTTAGAAACCTATGGCAAGACTGATGCATGAAAGTTTTAAATATACTTAACTTCTGTACTTTTCTTCTACAGAGAAAACTTATGAAAAATGGTGTTTGAGATTTTGGGACATTGATACATGACCTGAATGATGGCAGTTTAGGTGACTTTTGCTCTTAAGTGATCAAACTGGAATACAGGATATGGCCTATTATTATTATTCAGCAGGGAACTCTACTGACAATTGAGACCAATAGAAAGCCTTTAAAGGGGTGGTTGATTATGATTTCACTTTTTTAACTTTAGTTAGTGTGTAATGTTGCTGTTTGAGGATAAACAACATCTGCAAAGTTGCGACACTCAAAGTTGAATGCAAAGAGAGATATTTATCTTTTACAGAATTCTCTGTTTAAGGACTAACAAACGGCTGGTAGGGACTACAACGAGCTTCTTCCCGGGTTGGTGACATGACTAACCCTAAAATTTACATAAACCCCGCCCCCGAGAACACACAACAAAGGGGGTGAGGCCATGTTATTGCAAAACAGTACGTAACCCAAATGCAATAGCATGTCATAAAATCAAGATGCCAACATAAGTTATAACTGTAATTAAACTAAACTATATCTGTTATATCTTAATGCAGCATATATTCGCTGGCTCTGTAGGATCTTACAACAGTTCCCACACAAGCGACTTATAGATGACAGAATATGCTAATCAATGACTCTAAGATATTCCACATCAGCTACATAAATTCATCAACTAACCATTCAGAAACGTCCTGTTGCATTCTACATGATCTTCTTCTTGAGTCTCTCTATCATTGTCCGACTCAGGTTTGAATATAAAAGGCTGAATATAAAAGGCTGAATAGTTTCTGACATTTTCAGTGAGTATGTGTGAGGTAATCGGCGCTGCTATATGACCCTTTAAAAAAATGGGATTGGGATCCATCATGTGAACTAAGCATACTAATTTGGTAGATAACTGTTTTATACAGTATTTTCAGGAATCTTATGTTAAGCAATAATGAAATTTGGACACCAAAATATTGACACTGAAACATTTTGTCTTTTAAAATGAATCCAACTCTCAATTATCTATCAGTAATTATTGAAAGTCATATTTGAAAGCAGAGCAGTTTCTGGATAACAGGCATGTTGCCCAAGGTCACCTGATGCCAAAAATTTTTGTTTCTGAACTCAACAGAAATATTAAATGACAGCACAAAATACATCCACTGTAACTCATTATCAACTCAATCTCGAATGCAGGAAATAGCTGTTGACTGACCCTGACCCTGGCAAACAAAATATTTTTTATGAAGGAGAATTCAATATCTGAACCTGAAGTTGAAATATTCGGTAATATGCTTTTGAGTTACAGAATAAAGTGAATTTTATATATCAATGATGCACTCCATTATATATATATATATATATATATATATATATATATATATAAGAAATTACCCCCAAAATAGTCATTATTATGTTAAATGAGAAAAACATCAAATAGACATTACAAAATGTAGCTTTGGAAAAAAAAAAAAAAAAAAAAAATTGGTTCAACATAATTTATTACACAAACTTTTAGGCTTCAGCGGCCATCAGGGTGATTAAATGTTGACAGAAATTTTATGTTTAGGGTGAACTACACCTTTAATGAGTTTTTATTAATATGGGAAAACTGCCAGTAGGGCGTGGTAAAGTCGTTCGTTCGTTCATTCATTTGTTCATATATAAAATTAGCCTTGGAAATTTAGAAATATTGATGATAAGAAAATCTTCGCTGTCCTGACTCACAATGAAAATTGCAGATAAAAGCAACTAGCCCCTCCAAAGCCAACTACTCACAAATCTACTCACTAATATATATGTATAGTGTAAAACATTGACTCAGGGGAACTATGGTGGTAACCTGACAGAAATGTTTTATTACTAAAGATAAGAAATGAGGTCCTAAGAAGTGCTGGAAGTTAAAACTAGTGCAAAAAAGTAGGTCATGAATTTCAAAAGTGGAGATTACCATTTCCATGCCTCTTCCCATTAATCAACACTTCGCTTTTGAGTCCCACCAGAGACAACAATGTATAAGGACGTTACCCAGAAATTATTCTATTAATCAAATGACGCATGAAAAAGTACCTGCGCTCACGGTGTCTAATGATAAACTTCATCGTGCTTGGAGGCTCTGGAGGTTGCACAGGGACTACACTCATATATACATAATCTTGGGATATGTTCCTCCTGCTTGCTGCGCGGTTCATATCCACTTTAGAGTGCATAGGTGTTTACTGCATTTAGCTTTATTACATAACGGATAATAGTCAGCTTTAGAGTGTGTTGGCTTTTGAACCCTCATCTCAACATCATAGCATGTTAATGTTTGTCATACAAAACAGTAACACTTTATTTTGATAGAAGTAACTTTGCAACATGTCAACTAGCAGTCATTACAGTATTACTAGACAATCTGCTTAATATCTGCTAACATTTTATTTTGATGCTCCGCCAACAGACATTCTACTGACTATAAGTAATTTTGCAAGTTCATTTCAACTTATTCTAGCAACCCTAACCTAACAATCTACCAATACTCTGAGTTAGTTGACATAGTAGGATGTCTAAAGTGGATTATTGTGTAACCTAAAAAGAAATATGAAATTCCTACATTTGACAGTTACCCCCATTCACGCTACAGGTTAGTAGCTCAATTAAATTGCGATGATTGACAGAGATAGCAACAGTTTTGGCTTCTCACAGTACACGAGAATCATTGATGCCAGTGGTTTCATTCAACACATTTTGGTGGAGTTGACCAAAGTAATATTAGCGATTGGAGGCTGAGACTGTTCCTGCTTCCCTGAGACTGCAGATCTGCTGAGAGAAACTGCTGTGGAGAGAGACAGAATCAAAATCTGTCAATGAGTCAAGACACGTACCCATGTCTCTCTGATTTTAGCAGCTCTGACAAGCTGTCAGTGCCCAAAAGAGAATGATCATCCCATTACCAGCTAGTTGTTCAGTTCGGTTCTGTACACTTATGCAGATTTACTTATGCAAATTACCTGAGAAATGACCGATCTCTCTGTGTACAGAACAAGATTAAGCTTGCAGTAAAGGAGTGACAACCATAGAAATATATACACAGATGCCTCATTAGCAACCATTTCTATGGGCCGCTATACGTAATCCGTCCGCCATATTGGAATAGTCAAAGTGATTAGAGAGCGAGTTGACAGCGTCTGCAACCCTGGTTAGACACATGTATGAATATCTATATCTGCAATAGAGTTTAGTGGATGATTTTGCTAAACTAACACAATACAACGAAGGCGTCAGCTAACACAACATTAAAAAGTTACCATATTAAAACTAAAAAAAAAAAAAAAAAAAAAAAAATTATATATATATATATATATATATATATATATATATATATATATATATATATATATATATATATATATATATATATATATATATTAAAAAGTACCACTGTAAAAACCTGTAATATTGAGTTAATACATATAAAAACTAGTGGTGGGCATAGATTATTTTTTTAATCTAGATTAATCTCACTGTAATCTTGGAATTAATCTATATTAATCTAGATTAAAATGGCTCATTTGAATTCTGCCGAAAACATTCAGAATATGTGTGCAACCCAAATAATGACTAAAAGTAATCCACCCAATTTGTCCGACAAAGCAGTCAGGAGTTAGAAGATTAACCTCGGTGGAGTTAAACTTGAAAAACTGTGCATACTGACATCTTTCCGCGTTTGAAACAACATTGATTCTCATGTTCATTCATGTTTATTTGATGCTCTAAATGGACTCGTAGTACGAGATGATCTGTTTACGAGCCTCTTGAGCTGAGGCGCTACAGCAATCTGTCACGATCATGGTCACGACACAATAAAGAGCAACAAAACGGTTTTTATTGTTTGAATTTCTTTAAAAAAAACTACACAGTTTTAAAGCTGGGACTTTGTTTTTTTACAAGATGTAATATAAGTGTAAGGTGTCCCCTGAATGTGTCTGTGAAGTTTCAGCTCAAAATACCCCATAGATTTTTTTTTTATTATTTTTTTTAACTGCCTAATTTGGGGCATCATTAACTATGCACTGATTTTTTCAGCACGGCCCCTTTAAGAGATTCGCTTCCTCTGCCACACGAGCTGTCGACTATATTACAGTGCATTTACAAAGTTCACACAGCTAATATAACTCTCAAATGGATCTTTACAAGATGTTCGTCATGCATACTGTATGCATGCTTCGAATTATGTGAGTAAAGTATTTATTTAGATGGTTACGTTTGATTCTGTGTGAGTTTGAGGCTATGCTCCGTGGCTAAAGCTAACATTACACACTGTTGGAGAGATTTATAAAGAATGAAGTTGTGTTTATGAATTATACAGACTGCAAGTGTTTAAAAATGAAAATAGCGACGGCTCTTGTCTCCGTAAATACAGTAAGAAATTATGGTAACTTTAACCACATTTAACAGTACATTAGCAACATGCTAACGAAACATTTAGAAAGACAATTTACAAATATCACTAAAAATATCATGTTATCATGGATCATGTCAGTTATTATTGCTCCATCTGCCATTTTTCGCTGTTGTTCTTGCTTGCTTACCTTGTCTGTGCACAGATCCAGACGTTAATACTGCCTTTCCTTGTCTAATGCGTCGAATGGGCTGGCATTATGCAAATATTGGGGTCATACATATTAATGATCCCGACTGTTACGTAACAGTCTGTGTTATCATGTTGAGATCCGAGTGTTTTCCGGAAGTCTTTTAAACAAATGAGATTTACATAAGAAGGAGGAAACAATGGGGTTTGAAACTCAATGTATGTCTTTTCCATGTACTGAACTCTTGTTATTCAACTATGCCGAGGTAAATTCAAATTCTGATTCGAGGGCACCTTTAAATATCATAAGTAACCTGCTCTGTCTTGTCTGTCGATGTGTTGTCAGTATCCTCTTTGCTCCGTGATGCATTTATCACTGTGGCTTGACAGCACCACGGCTTGTCGGACAAAGCAACAGTAACTAAGGGGGGCGGGTCTTTGCGAAGGGTCAATTCGGCTAGTTATACATCCGCGCTAAAATATCAAGGTGAAAATCATCATAGCTTGCGTAGTATAGTACCAGCTCCCAACCCAACTTTGAGAATAGATTAACGGCAATATATATATATTTTTTTAATCGCCCGATAAGAGTCTCACGTTAACACCGATAACGGCCCACCACTAATGAAAACACAAACCAACACATTCTCACATGTGAAAGGTTATTCCTGTTTAAATCGTGGTGGTTTCACATGTTGACAGATGTATTTAGCTGCTTTTGTACGTGGCCAATGAGAACACAATGGGCTCAAGAGAGCCAAAAAAACATACTGCTTTCTTCTGCAACCTTATCAACTGGTGTCACTATTGGACAGTTTCCCTTCATAAAAACAAATGATTAATATTTGATTCATTGTTTATTTATTTATTTATTTGTACTGTCAATTATTTTTCATCAGATTTTTTGGAGGAAACAATGACTTTCTTGCTTCCTCAGGGAAAACGCTTCTACTTCACACATTATAAAATGTTGTGCTTGTTGTTTTTTTAAGACTGTTTTTATTTGTTTAATTGTTATTATGACATTTAATGAGCCATTTAATGAGCATACTGAGCCAATGGCTTTCCCTCTTAAGTGTTTTCCATGTACTAGTGACTAATTTCAATGACTAGCACAATTTAGCCAAAGCTAGATTCACTTTTACAACAGGTTAAGTTCTACTGCAGTATCCTGATGTCAAGTTTTTTGATCAATGACACAATGGTGAAAGTTCATGGGTTGTGTCTTGTGGGGTTTGAACCTGGAACCTATCTGTTAACTAAAAGCTCTACAACACATTGCCTGAGAATTACCAATTCACTAAGAAATGTCTACTGTTCTGATCCTCAAAAAAGGCAGAAAGCTTGTAAGCTTTTTATTGTATCTAAAATTTTTTTTTGCTTTTTGTTACTTTTGGATGTTCAGATTAAATAATATATAAATGCACATAAATATTCATGTTAACATTAATTTAATAGGTGGGAAAACAATGGTAATCTGGTTCCGATGTAGAAATACAATTATTTCTGTTTTGTTTCAAAAACCCATAATATCACAGGAATCTGAATGTCATTTATTCTTTTGACCTAAATAAGCAACAGTCTGCAACATGTTCTCCAACCAATACGCCTATATAGGTTGTTTGTCACTTCCCTGAAATATGACCCATAGGAGCGCGTACTAAAGTTGTGCCCCTATCGACAACAAGACACTTTCATTTTAATGCATTGTAACCTTTTATCTGCATCATATTTCGGGTTTCGCATAGCTCAAATGGTAGAGCATGTCATATATCATATCATATAAAACAATATGCAATCATGTGATCATATTATCGACTTTAAAACATAAATATAGGTCGTAATAAGGTGCTTGAAAAACGACCTATAGGGTTGGTGTTTTTTTTTTTTTTTTGGAGGCAGTCTGGAAATAAGACATTTTCTACCAAAAATGACAAAAAACAAACAAACACAAAAAGTAATTCTTGCTTATTGGCAAGTGTCTGTTTTCATAGTTAAATGATTGTGCTGTATAATCTGTATACACCTGTGTTAATATCGTTACCGAAAACTATGATGAAAAATGTTCGTCAACTAGCTTTTTTCCCATGACTAAGATTAGACGATGATGAGGCAACACTTTTTGACAGGCTTTAATGACATTAAACGATAACTGTGACTATATCAACATGCATGTCATTGACGAAAAAAAAGATGAGGCTAAAATGTAACTACCAAAATCTCTCAAATTTTGTCAAAAAAAAGAAAAGAATAGACAAAATATGTAGTAGAGGAGCTTGCGAGCCATGCGAGAGCAGCTTTCTATATATAAAGTCTTATATCTCCAAATCAGAGCTTTTCTAATAAAAGGATACATTACTTAACCTTTGCAATCTGGGCCTTTTCTACCCAGATTATTGAGCAACCATGTGCACACGCTCTCTCTCTACACTGTGGAGGCACCGCTGATGATCTGAAAACACAGACAAAAATATAACCTTCATGAACCACTTGCACTGTTTGCTGCGACTAAATCTACCATCAAACCTTCTTAGTAATGAACTGTAATAAATCCAAACATGGATCTCGACTATATTATTTGTGCACTTACACAACCTCTGTGTAACAATACAAAGTCTTTTTTTACATGTTATTCTCACAATGGCAGAAAATTATTAATAATTCATTGATCTGCTACTTATTTTTTATCTTTTAAATTTCCCTTTCTAAAAAAAAAAGAAAAAAAAAAGGCTTATATAAGTTCAGAAGGTCTTCCAGGTTTGTGGAATCGCACACACAGACTAAAAACTGAGCAAAACAGCATTGGATCACTGGATTTACACAAATCATTTCACATTTATGAAGCGTTTTCTCTACATTGCAACACTGCATATCTAATCAGCTCCTGATGAACACAATTACTATTCAAATAATGAATTATTTATTGCCATTGAATATAACTGAATCAATTATAATAGTCATTTAGACATGTATTACTGTCTTTGAAAGGCTTTTGTCTTTCAAACTGTCACAACCCCGGTTCTGTGTCTTTTGTTTTGTGTGGACTTTTATGTTGAAATGTATTCTCTGTTCTCATTGTTTCTGTGCTCACTTCCTGTGTTTCTCCTTGTTGTCATATAAGTTACTATGGTTACTGTCATTAGACACACCTGCAATTTAAGTATTTAAGCTCTTATCTTTATAACCTCAACCAGAGTGTTTTGCCTAGATATCAGTGGTAAAAGAAGGGAAAGAATACTCATAGTCGATAGAGTCGGTAATCCCATAAGTCTTTACACGTAGCTTCAAATGATCCTCACACTCACTGCATACATGAAAGAGAGTGGGGTGAAAAATACAAGGCACACTCTGGCAGAATTACAAATAAAAATAATAAAATAATCAGGATGCTTTCTGGAGCAGAGTGCATTAGAACAGTCCGCTATATCACCAGCTCAAAAGCTACACAGACACACCCACCTAAACAACGCATTACATCATAAGGTACATAACAAATTAGGTGGCCGTTACATGTTTCAGTAGTGTTTTGTTAGTCGTTGATGGTGTTCATGTGGTCGTTCGGGGGGTCCTTGGTTTTCTCTGGGTGTTCTTTGGATTGCTGCTGCTGTTATCCTCGTGTGGATTATTTTCCCGTTTCCCGGTCTGGATTATCTATGTTTTTTCTTTTATTATTAAATCTGTGTGAGCATTTGGATTCACCCTGGCCTCATCCTTGCCCATCCGTTACGCAAACACATTAAAATGTGCAAATTCATGTATATTTACATGAAATGCAGAGATTCCCCAAAATTTTTGTAACCTTGAACCTCTTTGACCTAATTAATTTCATTTGAAGTACTGTGACGTCCCTCAGTCTACTCCTAAGGCTCCTGGTGTAGTATGTGGGGGTTCCTGATTGGTTCAACCACATTAATTGATAATTAGCTAATGAAGCTAAAATTTTTAAAAGTTTTTTTGCTATACCTCTAGATTTCTGTTTATTATTATTGGTTGTATAATTTGTTGAATTTAATTTTTTTCTTGAACTTGATTTTGTTGTTTAATCCCTCTTTTATGTTGCGGTTTGGAATGAGTGGGTTCCCTTTCGATACTCTCACTCATACTGCGTATGGGGAAAAGCTCCTTTTTCCTCCTTGCTGAAGCCTTTTAAAATAGCGCAGTGAAAACTGCACGTCTATTGGCTCAAAGGAATGAAACTCTTTGAGCCAATGACGAAATAGCGTGCCAACAAGCCCGCCAAAACGGGTGTGGCTTATGGCTATATAAGCCGGCGTTTCGCCGTTGGATTCAGTTCTCTCTCCTTCAGCGACTATCCTGCTGATCGCCTTTCGCCGCCGGAACGAGCTCTCTACGCCGTGGAAGAGGCCCCGCAGAGGACAGCTGAATCCGCCGCCTGCTCCCGCCGGCGCCGCCGAAGACTGCCGCCCAGAGCGCTGCCATCCGGCGAGCGTTTTCTAACGCACCAACGCGGTTCACCGCCGCTGCTTAAGAGCTTCCGTTCGTGGTCTATACCGCTCTAAAAGAGCCCCCCCAATCACCGTTTTTATGGCGGCAGCGTCCCAGTATGCCGCGCCACGCCTGTGGCACCTGCAGAGCCCCTCTGCAGGACGACAACGGCCATGGTGAGTGCGTCGGATGTCTGGGCAAGCCCCACGCTGACGCCGCGCTCACCGAGACTTCATGCCCGCACTGCGAGTGCATGAGTCTCACTTCTCTCCGCGCTCGGATCGCTTTCATCACTGAAAGCGCTTCCGCCTCCCGCGAGCCGGCAAGGAAAAGACAGCGAGGCAAAGGAGTTCAGCGCTCGGAGATGGGAGAGCTTACGCCGGCCCAGCACCCGCCGACCTCTCCCTCTCCTGTGAGAGAGCCGTACCCCGTCCTTTTTGCACACCCGGAGCAGCGTCCCTCAGCGGAAGCGAGTGACCTCGTCTCCTTCGGCGGCTCGGAGGATGAGCAGCCCGACGACTCCATGTCGCTGGTGGCATCTGAAGCGGAGGAGTAGGTCGGCGACGAAGAGCCCGCCCCCCTGCTGTCACTAGAGCCCATTGACTCCAGGCCTGGATCGGACGCCAAGCTCGTCCGTATCCTTTCCAAGGCCGTCAAGGAGCTCGACTTGGAATGGGCCACACCTGAGGAGCCGACTCGCAGCAGGCTGGACGAGTGGTTTCTGCCGGGGCCCCGCCAGACCCCTCGCCAGCGATCTGCACCCTTCTTCCCCGAGGTCCACTCAGAGCTCACGAAGTCCTGGCGCGCCCCTTACTCCGCCCGCCTTCGCACTTCTTCACCCACGGCTCTCACCTCGGTTGACGGCTCCCGTGAGAAGGGCTACGAGCAGAGGCCGCCACTCGACGAAGCCATGGCAGCTCACCTCTGCCCGCCGGCTGCCGTGGGCTGGAAGAGCAAGAGGGCCCTTCCCTCTAAGCCCTGCCGTACTCCTCCGCAAGGAAAGCGGCTTCAGCGCTCCACTCAATGGCCATCCTCCAGGTCTTCCAGGCCAAACTCCTCCGCACCCTGGACGAGTCTGGAATTGACGCACCGGCCTTCCGTGACCTCCGCAGCGCCACCGACCTGGCCCTGCGGGCCACGAAGACCACGGCCCAGGCCATAGGCAGATCCATGGCCAACCTGGTTGTGTTGGAGCGCCATCTCTGGCTTAACCTCACAGAGATCAAAGACGCAGACAAGATGGCCTTCTTGGATGCCCCTGTCTCGCCCTCAGGTCTCTTCGGGTCAGCCGTGGAGGGGTTCACCGAGCGCTTCTCGGCCGCGCAGAAATCGTCCCAGGCAATGCGACATTTCTTGCCAAAGCGCTCCAGCTCTTCATCTGCTGCAAGTCGGTCCAAACCTGCGCCGACCCAGCCTCAGAGCAAGCCTGCCCCTCCCGCATCACAGCCAGCGCCACCCAAGGAGCAGCGCCTGCGGGCCCGCCCAGCGAAACGCTCCACGCTCCCCGCCCTAAGATAGTGCTGGACCCGATGCCTCCGGCGTCTTCCTGATCAAACAGGAAGAAAGAGGATGGGGTTAGGTCTTGCCATAGCTGGACCACCCCAAAAGCTCTCTCGCTTACATTCCCTGCCACCTCGCTTAGCTCCGGGTACTGGAATTCATCGGGTTATGTGCCCTGGTCCCACAATGACTGCGCCCACACAACCCGCCGTTCTAATGGCGAACCCAATATTTTTACATTACCAAAAAGAGGGCAAATTTCCTCATCCTATAACGATGGTGCAAAGACCCCTGCACAGCGGTCTGTCACCGGACACTATTCAACCCCTGGTCACACGGGTCTAGGCCTGGCAAGCCATCCCCAGAGTGTCACAGTGGGTCATCGGGACTATATCCAACGGCTACTCCCTACATTTTGCCCGCAGGCCGCCGCGTTTCAGCGGTCTGGTCACCACTTCGGTCAAAACGGACGGTCATGTCCTCCGCGCAGAAGTGACGTCTCTGTTACAGAAAGGAGCCATAGAAATCGTTCCCCCCGCAGAAAGCGAGTCGGGTTTCTACAGCCGCTACTTTGTTGTCCCCAAGAAAGATGGCGGTCTCAGACCCATCTTAGACTTAAGGCTTCTGAACCTCTCCCTCATGAGACGGAAGTTCAGAATGTTTACATTGAAGCAGATCCTCGCGCAAATACGCCCCGGGGACTGGGTCTTCTCACTGGACCTGAAAGATGCGTACTTCCACATCCAAATATCCCCTCGCCACAGGCCTTTCTTGAGATTCGCCTTCGAGGGTGTGGCTTATCAATACGAGGTCCTGCCCTTCGGGCTGTCTCTAGCTCCCCACACGTTTACCAAGTGCATGGACTCGGCACTTCTCCCTCTAAGGAAGATGGGGATTCCCCCGATCGCAATGATCCCTTGCGTGATCAGACGAATCAGGGAGGAAAAACACAGAGTCCTGCTGGTGGCCCCACTCTGGAGGACCCGAACCTGGTCCTCAGAGCTGTTCAGGCTCTCCATGAGAGACCCATGGCCTATCCCCCAGATGTGGGCTCTGCACCTATGGTCCCTCGATGGGAGCCGCTAAGCCTCCCCGGGAACATTTTACATACCATTTCTCAGGCTAGAGCTCCGTCCAACGGCCGTCTCTACGCCCAGAAATGGTCTGTCTTTGTTGACTGGTGCTCAACGCGCAGCGTCGACCCTGTGGAGAGTGACGTATCCCAGATACTGTCTTTCCTCCAAGAACGGCTGGATAGCAGTCTCACCCCTTCCACGCTCAAAGTCTACATTGCAGCCATTGCAGCGTTTCACGCACCTATCGCTGGCCAGACGGTGGGCAGAAACGGCCTCATTGTCCGTTTCCTAAGAGGCGCTAGACGGCTTAATCCCCCTAGACCACTTACCGTTCCCTCTTGGGACCTTTCCACTGTCCTTGCAGCCCTCAAGGGTCTGCCCTTCGAGCCACTGCAGTCAGCTGACCTTCGGCCCTTAACACTTAAAACCGCTCTGCTACTTGCGCTAACATTGGTTAAGCGCATCGGTGACCTGCAGGCCCTTTCTGTGAGCCCTGCATGCCTTGAGTTCGGGCCCAACGACTCCAAAGTCGTTCTAAAACCCAGACATGGTTATGTCCCCAAGGTGCTCTCAACCCCGTTCAGAGCCCAGGTTATTTCCCTCTCAGCGCTACCTCCTTCCACGAACGAGCGAGAGGTGCATTTACTCTGCCCCATTAGGGCATTGAGAATTTATATTGAGCAGTCTCAGCCATTCAGGCAGTCAGACCAGCTCTTCATCTGCTTTGGCGGCCGCACCAAATGGTCTCCGGTCTCAAAGCAACGCCTCTCGCGTTGGATAGTCGACGCAATTGCTCTATGCTACTCCTCTATGGGCCTGGACTGCCCCATAAGAGTAAGAGCCCACTCCACGAGAGGCATGGCCTCATCCTGGGCGTGGTCTAGTGGCGTTTCTCTCAAGGACATCTGTGAGGTGGCCGGCTGGTCCTCGCCATCCACTTTTGTCAGATTTTATAACTTGGACATCCCGACCTTACATGCTCGGGTCCTCTCAGTGTGAAAAGACGGCCTCCCTGAGCACTTTCATCACACTGCGGCTCAGTATCGTCGCTTCAGTCGAGCTAAAACTGAATCCAAAGGCGAAACGGCGGCTTATATAGCCATAAGCCACGCCCGTTTTGGCGGGCTTGTTGGCGCGCTATTCGTCACTGGCTCAAAGAGTTTCATTCCTTTGAGCCAATAGACGTGCAGTTTTCACTGCGCTATTGTAAAAGGCTTCAGCAAGGAGGAAAAAGGAGCTTTTCCCCATGCGCAGTACTCGTTCCCGTATCTCAGGGAACCGAGGTTACGTACGTAACCGAGTACGTTTTCAGGTAATGGTTGGTTATATATATATATATATATATATATATATATATATATATATATATATATATACTTTTTATTGTGATTGTTTTTATTTTATTTTTGTTTTTAATTTTATGCTTTTCATTAAGCTCATAACCCCCCCGTAGTTATATCACAAACCCCTGACGTAATGTAATGTTTAATGCACTTCATGTTGTTGATAAAGAATGGATTATATTTTCTTTATCTTTGTATTTTTATATCAGTATGGTACAGTATGGACTGTCCTATTCAAATCAATGTGATAAACAAGTTAGGTCAAAAATAATCTAAAAGTAATCCAAAAGTCAACCAATTATATTAAATTGATTAAATGTGTAATGTAATGGATTATGTTATTAACTATATTTTTTGTCATGTAATTTGCAATCAGTAAATGACTACAATTTGTAAGTAATCTACCCAGCACTGCCCATATGTGTACAATAGCAAGAACAAGTGAAGGGTCTTGCACAAACTAGTCTTATTACTGCATTATTCTTCCTCTCACACTTTCAGTGCCTCTAGAAGGCATGAAGCTTTTGTAACATACAATGTAGCCTAAGAATCTAAAAAAAACCTTAAAAAAACAAAACAAAATGTCTTCTAAAACCAAGAAACAAGGCTTCGGGGAAAAAGTACTGCATCTGTTTGTTTGTCTAAAAGCTTTTTTAAGAGGCAGAGGAAGTAGATTTTTTATTTTTTTTTAATCATTATTATTATTATTTTCCAAGTTTATGTCAGCTCTGTCCTAGGAGATTAGACCTCCTTGGATCCCATACAGAAGCAACAAGGGTACATGTAACCTTGGCACATTGTGAAAACAAGCCTTTTCCTACATTTTTACAAAACTTCAAAAACATACAATTCACTGAAGTTTCACAGATCACACAGATTATCGATTAATAAAGGCTTATTTTTGTGAGGTTATTTTCACAAGACTATGCTATTTTAGACACTTTTACCATAGTACATGCTTTGTAAACTAATACATTTTGTCGTTTTCAGCACATAACCAGATCCATATGTGTGGCTTTTCTGATGTAGTAAACTTGCTCAGTAACTCACCTGATACAAAAATTTGTCCTCTGAAACACCAGTCACAGTGACTTGTAGAAACAAGCTAAAATGATAAGGTTGCTTCAGCAACTTTATTTTTATCTCAAGTTTGCTTTTTGTTCAGAGAAATGGATCAGTTAGTGTAGGGATTGGTGTAGGAGGTGCGTTATTTTCAAACACAAAGCATTAAGCTTTTAGTGTCACTCATTGGACATTTCATTACTGAGCTGCTGTGATATGTATAACAACCTATGTAATGTAATTTCATTTGTTTTGTTTTTTTCCCAAAAAAAAAAAAAAAAAAAACATATCTCACCATAAGCCAAAATAAGAGAGCATTGAACCAAGAACTGTTATTCAACAGCAATTTTAACAATTTACTCTTATATGAAAAAAAAAAAAAAAAACAATACAAATTTTATGCAATGTCATAGTCAAATCAGAGCATTACACATTTGTTCACCCCTTTCAAGCTGTTTACAAGTTCACTGGTCCATTTAAGCCAGTGTTTCTCAACCCTGTCCTGGAGGACCCCCCAACACTGCACATTTTGAAAGTTTCCTCTGTCTGACACACTCATTTCAGGTAGTGGAGTTTCTTCTAATTGGCTGATGAGTTTGATCAGGTGTGTTTAATTGGGGAGAAAGACAAAACCTGCAGTTTTGGGGGTCCTTCAGGACCAGGGTTTAGAAACACTGATTTAAGCTGTTAAAGAACTGAAAAAAAAAAAATGTTTCTGTTACCAGAATATTTGGGGTGAAAGCTTTGGATGGAAAATGCTGTTTTAAAAAAATGCCATTTGAACGTATGGTGTCTCACAGAAACCACACTATTTATTTATTTATTTATTTATTTTACTAGTTTATATTATATCTACCAGACAGCTCTGGTTAATAAAACTCTATATATTTTGTATCATATTTTGTAACAGAGATTTAAATCTGTAATGAGTGTTTCTCTAAAGATCAGAAATGACAAAAACATTTGTTTTGTTTTTTTGAGGTATTTCCTTTTGGAAAAAAAAAATTAATTAGAGGAATGACATACTGTATCTTGTCCTTTTTTAAAAAGTTAATATGCTCTGGTTCATCTCATGGTTCATTCGTCTGCTAAAACCATGACAACGTGTTGAATAGTGTGCTGTAGTGTGTATTCTGTGCACAGAATGCAGATTTTCTTCATGTGTGGAAGACTAGGATGATTCAGTGTATATATATATATATGTATATATATACATATATATATATATATATATATATATATATATATATATATATATATATATATATATATATATATATATATATATATATATATATATATATATATATATATATATATATATATATATATATATATATATATATATATATATATATATATATATATATATATATATATATATATATATATATATATATATATATATGTATATATATACTGCATAAGCCGGAAATAATATTAACCAAAAGGTTTTAGGCTCTTACAAACAAGGTAAGTCATTCCTATTTCATTCATCATTCCATTTTCCTTGCTAATGAAATGTGAATGAAGTGTTAAATGTATATCTTATAGCATAGAGATTCTATAGACCTCAGATCTCAAAACTAAAAGCAAGTTTGGTTTCATGGGGTCTTGTAAAATTGACTTGGAGTAAAAGAGCAAAATGAAACCTCAAAACATCCCCAATAGAGTGCACAAAGTACTCACAGTGTGAATATCCTGCTGAAATGAAGCCAGTCTTGAGCCTGGTAGAAATCTGCCATCTGCTTTCATCAACATGATGGTTAGTGTGCAGCACCAAATGGATCTCACTGCTTGACTGTTCTAACGTTAATGCTGTGCCATTACAGTTTAAGACACTGGAGCGTATTTATGGAGATGAGAGGGGTGGAAGTAAATTAAAACATTGTGAATACTCTACCGATGATAGCTACTATAACATCAGATTATGGAACTCTGTTAAAACCTGAACAGAGGAAATTCAGGCCCTGAGTTTCTTTAGACGGTACATTGTAGACTTGCAATGCATGACATTTATTATCATTGTTAATATTATGATTATTTTAAAGAAATACCAGAATGATGGCTGGTTCAAGCTGCCTTTATTTAGCATCTTTAAAATGTTCTTTCAAGAATTTTGTGTGTTGAGTATTTTGTTCAGTTGAGAAAAAAAAGTCTTTAGTACCTTTCTGGACCTTGAAAGTGTTGATTATATATGGACAGGTCAAACACCTCTCGGATTTTGATCAAAAATATCTTAATTTGTGTTCTGAAGATGAACGAAGGTCTTACGGGTGTAGAATGACATGAGGGTGAGTAATTAATGACAGAAGTTTGATTTTTAAGTGAACTAACACTTTAAATTAAGAAAAAAAAAAAACACCTTTAACGTCTATTTATATTAAGGTTATTTGCATAATTTTCTAAATTCTTTGATATAATTTGAAGTATCTCCACAGAGGAATGTGTCGCTCATGTCAGATGCTGAAAATGATCCTTGAGTCAGCGTTTGTAATTATTGTGTGCTTGAGTAAAAACTGACTTTTAAAAATTTTTTTTTTTTTTTTTTTTTTTTTTGCAAAAGTTCTTTGCTTAAACTTAGTTTAGATGTTTTTCCAATCATAATGAGAGTTTGGCTGCTATGCTGCAGGTTTGCCACACAACTGTTTTGCAGATATTTGCCAAAAATGTGTGCCAGTTGTTTGCCAAAAACTGTTTGCCAGCACAGGCAAACTGTCTATTGTTGGCAAAGATTTGCTGCTGGTTACTACTATCAGTGAAGAGCTTCAAACTTTTGTGGTGATCTGACATATCCATTTGCCATGAAACTAAATTTACATCAAATAAACAGTTTTCTGTAGATCTGTAAGAACAGCCCTTGTTTTAGTTTAAGTTTAAAATTTGAACATTCTTGATAAATGTGTTAAATATGTTCTTATTGTGCTGGGTATTTATTTGTCTGTGTGTGTGTTTACATATTGTGTGTATGAAGTCATTATAAACAAGTCGGCACAGGGTCATAATTCACCCACACAATCACATACTGGTCTTTTTTTTTTTTTTTTTTCATATGAGTGGAATTTAATACAACGCTCCTCATATCCCCCAGTACATAAAGCAGACCTTCATATAGGGACTCCATTTCCAAATGACAGTAGTTCTCCTGTTAAAGGAATACTAGCCTGAGACATAACCATTAATTCAGACATTTTACACAAGTCTGGTAATGTATGAGCTCTGTTCCCCCACCACAGTAACGAGACACTCTGGCCGTCTTTTATCCCTATCAGCTGCAGTGATAAATAGACAGTGTGTAGGAAACTTGTGGAAAGGGAGAAAGAGGCATTGGTTTTTCATGATCTCACTCAGCATACTGAAAATTGCCCTGAATCTGGTGGCATCTGCAGTCTGGGGAAAGGAAACAAAATGCTGCCTTACAGCTGAGACCAGCTTCAACCACCTTCAAGATGAATTGCAACATTACAACCTTTGATTCGTAACATAAAAGTATATGAAAATAAAAAAAAGTAAAGAAGGAAGCATGTGTTCTTAACGTGTTTTATGAGGCAATACTAATACCATCAATACTTGTCAATGGCTATATAAAATTGTTTAAATGTATAAAAGCAATATACAAAACGATAGCTATGAGAGTGTAGAGTCAGATACATTGTTTGCAAGGGTTTATCTGGTTGTTGCCGAGATCTTTTGACGCCATTCTTGCTTCCTTGGTAACAGCGACTTCTCTGATTGGCGATGCTCTCTTCAGGATTATGGTAAGTGTAGCTTTTCAACTACTGTTTTTAAAGATGAAGTTCTAAAAATTAAATTACATCACTTAATCTTATACTTATTGCTAAAAAAAAGTCATGTCCTCAGCAACTAATACTTTTCAAAGGAGTCCTATAATGCCCCTTTCACAAGATGTAATATAGTCTCTGGTGTCTCCAGAATGTGTCTGTGAAGTTTCAGCTCAAAATCCCCCACAGATCATTTATGATAGCTTGTCAAATTTGCCTCTATTTAGGTGTGAGCAATAACACACTGTTTTTGTGTGTGTCCCTTTAAATGCAAATGAGCTGCTGCTCCCGCCCCCTTTCCAGAAGAGGGCGGAGCTTTAACAGCTCAACAACAACAAAGCTGGAGAATCTCACGCAGCCAAAATGAGGATTGTCAGTAACGGTGTTCAGCCTTACATTGTTCAAACCGGAGTCGACACTGATGGAGAGACTCAGGAAGAAGTTACAACTTTTAGAATGAAACTGGACGTTTCTGAATGGTTAGTGGATAAATTGATGTAGTTGCTGTGGAGTTGATTCAACTCATCCACTAGCATGTGCCGTCATGTTCATCTTTTGTGTTGAATTGACCCTCGTTTGTGAAGCAGTCCGGCGTAAAATGACGGCATGACAACAACACTCTACTACAACAACTCTTCCTCTTCTCTAAAGCAGCCCAACATGGCCCCGCCCCTTTGTTGTGTGTTCTCGGGGGTCTATGTCAATTTTAGGGTTTGTGATGTCACCAACCCAGGAATAAGCTTGTTGTAGTTCCTACCAGCCAATTGTTGTAGTCCTTAAAAAGCAATTTCTGTATATATATATATAAAATGCATTGAACTTTGAGCACAATTGAACTTTTGAGCGCATTGAACTTTGTAACTTTGCAGATGTTGTTTATGATCAAACAGCAACATTACACACTAACTAAAGTTAAAAAAGGTGAAATCATAATCGACCAGCCCTTTAAAATTTTTTTTTAATATATTATGGGTTTTTCCTTTTACCATTAACAATTTTGTTATTAAATATCAACTATGAAAAAATATATATAGTAGAGTTTGATTGGACGCATGGCCTGTGACATGGTTTTATTTTTCTGTATATCACTGTAAAGTTGCTTTGAATCGTTCTGTATAAAGCGCTGTATAAATAAAGATGAAATGACTGGAAAACTGCAGCATGGTAAGTGTTTTCAGTACCAGTTTATTTTAGGTGTCTTTAACTATGTACTTGCATTTAAAATATCCATTTGCACTTATTGTGTACATACATGTTTTTACATTATACTCATGTTTGAAAAAATAAAAAAATACCTACATGTAATTGCAGCTGAAATGAATTGCTGTAATTATACTGTTACAACTATTAAACCTGCCCATACCACCAAACCTGTCCCGTACCTTACTACCTCAACAGCAGCACAAGTGTTTTGCCATATACAACATCAACACAATAAGTACATTGCTCTTAATTTTTTTTTTTTGTATGCAAGCCCATAGTAGTTAAAGACACCTAAAATAAACTGTGAATGTGTTTTCTTCTCTATATATAAAGCCATATTATTTTACTGTCTAAGTATGATTGTTTATTAAACCAAAAAAAGTGTAGGATTTAATTTGAAACAAGTTTCACTCCAAAATTGCTAGCAAATTTGACAATAATTACAAAGAACATGAAGTCACACAGTAACTAGTACTGAAATAGTTGACAAAAACAGTATTCTTGTTTAAAACATACATATACATACATATATATATATATATATATATTGATATATATATATATAATAATATATATATATATATATATATATGTGTAGCAGATTAGTATCGTTAGAGCAGATCTGTAACTTGGGTCGGGAACCACCTGTTAAAAAATAGTACATTTAATATATGCAGCTCCTGCAGCCTGTCTCTTTCTCTCAGCTCTGTCTGTCTGCTTATTCTAAGGAGCTCAACCTACCGCAGATGTGTTTATTTGTCTTTGAGTTCCTAAACACATTCGCATACAAATAAGCCTTTTCTTTTGCTTTTTTTCCTGTAGTTTTTTCTTCATATCACTATTGCCGACAGAGCAATACATTAACAAGCCTGAAAATCTCAGGAGTAAATTCTCTGTCAGCTCACTGTGGCTGAAGCTCTGTGAGAACAGCACGCTAACAAGGTGGATTCAGCCTGAACGAGGAGAGGTGGGAGGGAAGAAAAGAAACTCTTGGCTCCTTCGTCTTCTAATATTTATGAATTGCGTCTTTGTTGTTGTGGAGCTGATAGGCGAGCCACATCCATCCCTGGAGCTTGAAGGTATTTGAATGCTGAAAAATGCATGAGTCTCTTTATCGATGGAAGAACTGATTCGCATGTGATAGATCATCAGTGAGAGAGCAGGAATGACACTATGTGAAGCAAATTTCAGCTGCTGGGAGAGTATTTGGTGTCATTTGCAGTGCTCAGTGACTGGATTTGAATTGTTCCCACCATGGAGACTGCATCGCTGCAGGGGTTTAAGAATGACACACAAAATTAGAAATGATGAATTAGCAAATGAAAATCACTCGTAGGAGAAGTCACACTGCAGGACTGTACGCCATATCTTCTGACACTGCCAGAATTACGTCGGAGGTAAAATTTGGTCGCAATGGTCATTAATCGGCTGTTGGTGAACATGTCAAACTAGCGATCAAAGACTACAGATTTTAGCCTAGGATTATAGGAATCTTTTAGGATTCTCAATATTTATCTCCGACAACCAAATCATGGCCAAAATCGCACAGTGTGCACCTGGCTTAAGTCTATGTTCAGACTGGAGGCAAATCTGATTTTTATTTTATTTTCCCTTTTTTCTCAAATCAGACATATACATATATAATATATGCATATTGTCCGCACTATTAAAAGTGATCAAATAAGATTTGTGTCCAGAAAAGTAACCTATCTGCATGGGTTGCTTTGGTAATGATGTAGGCATACCCACGTGTATGTGACTTTCAAAACGGATGCAGGTAAAATGGAGGTGCATCTTCTCGCTCTCCAAATAAGCGTTGTGCAGGACTCCTTCGTTGTCCAAAAAAAGCTCAGCAAAGGAGGAGACTGGAATACATCCTTGCTGTAGTCACATACAAAATCTTTGGACATACCGTTTGAGTACTGTATGAGTACTTCTGGCATTCCCATCACCGGATGAAACCTGAAAACCTGAACAGACTTCAACTCACCAACAGGCTCAAAGAAAGCTAGACAAGAAACTAAAGAAAACGCTGGCTATAAATACACAAGGACTAATGACTAACAAGATACACCTGAGAATGATCAAGGCAATGAACCAATGACAAGACAGAACTGAGTATCGCATGACAAGACAAACTAATGAAAACATAAGGCTTGTTTGAGATGCATTGGTGCAGCGCAGACTGATTAGAAGTACAGTGAGGGCGATTCAAAAGTATAAGGAGTCTTTCGCCGACTACAGACCGCTAGGCTTGTTGTGCAGACTGATCAGCATCTAAGTTGAAGCAGTGCATGCCGATTTGAAATTGTGTCCAACTAGAGACAGCGCCGACACCAAGTGACTGTGATGTATGCCATCTGTCTCCAGCTATCCCAAGTTACCTCGTGTGTCTCCTTTGTGTGTGTGAGTGTCACCTGTCTCCAGCTTCTCAACTGCTCCAGCGATCTTCAACGATATCCAGCCTGCAATTCACTGAAGGACAGTATCATTATCCATTCAACTATCACTCTGAATTACTGCACCATTACACACCTGTGTTCGACAATACCTCTGCTTGTGTCAATAAATACCTGAACTGTGATCTTCTGTCTCTGAGCCATCTGTACTGTAACACAAGCATTAAATTGTTATTTACCTAAATCATATATTGATAAGCTAAGAATATGCTTGCAAAAATGTTAATATGCAGTGCAGTCTTCACCATTTCTCTTTTTGTGTATCCTAGTCTTATTGTTACCTGATCTGAGCCTAACATAAGTCCACCATAATCAGGTTGATTCAGTCATAATAAATAAGATTTTGGTCTTATAGTGATGTTGCCACAAGAAGCATTGATTCACCATTTCTCAGTATGACTTTTAGCATTTTCCTGGTCCATTAAAGTAACAGCTTACTCATACATATGATCTATGGCCAGATTTCATTCTGAGACATCGCCTCTCTGTTTTAGTACCATCATAATATGCAGGAAGAGCTAGACTTGTCAGTCCAGCCATGGTTGACTGACTGCTGCTTAGCAACAGTATTGATGGACATCATGTTGTCTGTCTGTTTTTCTCTTTCCTTTTTTCAGGTTTTGCATAATTTGTCGTTTTGGATTTTTCAAGAAATCCTCAAGCCATGCAGTACCTCTGTAAGATTAACCTACTCTATCTCACACACAGATCCCACATAAAACAAAACCCAGCACATTAGAAATACCCTATGTTAATTGTATTTGACTTACAGTGTTTGTTTGCGGTTTTTACATATACCTACTTTTTAAAAAAGTGAAAATTAAAGGGGTCATGAAATAGAGAATCAAAATGTTCTTGATATTCACACATATAAGATGTTTCTCTACATTAAAAACAAACATAACAATAGAAACTCTAAACTAACTCCCTAGTTTAAAATAAACTGTTCTAATCAGGGAAATCAGGAGAACCACGATGTCACAATTCTCTTTGACACACCCCTTAATGTTGTAATCAAGGAGTGTTCTGAACAACTCATGTCTGGCCATCAATCACAAGAGCGATACTGCTGTTGGATAAAAGCAACGAGTAAGACTGTCAAACTCAGATGTTGTTCTGTCAGTGGATGTATAGAAACTGCACCTCCAAAACTTTGCATAGCTTTCCTAAAGATTTGAGCATTACAAATGCATGACTGAAGTTTTTAATGATGTGCCTCACTGAAGTTAAAGCTTTTGTTTGTTCTTCACATTTCACAACAGACTGTTTTGTGAATTATTCTCAACATGCCACAGTTTTTCCAAATATCTTTTATTGAAAGATGCGTTGGTTTTCGACAGTTGGGTAAAGTTTAATAATTTGCACATAGAGCCACATTGAAATACCCGTATCTCTAAGAATGAGCCATATACCAAACAAAATTAGTTAAAAAACAGAATCTAGAAGGATATTAAAAATTCTTTTAATACTTCTTGAGTTACAGTCATGCACACATTGGAAAAAGAAAACTGTTCTCAGACAGGAATTTTTATAATATTATTAACAAGATACATTTCTAGGTTTAACATAGTTTGTTTTTCAGACATTACTTTTTTTAAAAGTATCAGCTGTGTGCATAGTGACCCATTTGGTGTTTGACCACTGAAAATGTGTACAATTTAACAATTTACTCATGGAGCCACATTGAGATACCCATATCTCTGGGATTGAACCATATAGAGCCTTAAAAAAGAAGATGCCGAAAGAAAAGTTTGTTAAGAACAAGAATATTAAAAAATATATTAAGATATCTTTATTACTTTTTGAGTTATAGGCAAGCCATCTTTGGGGACATGGCATTTAATATTTCGTCTTTCATCACCATTTATGTTATTTGACTTTCATCAGAAAAAAAATATTAACAAAATAAAAAATTTGAGCCCGGTACCTGGTTGAGTTGACACAGAATGACCCAGCAGTTATTACTGAAAACAACACCTGTCTGATCCTGTCAGGAAGCTTAAACTGGGCCATAGTTGGATCCTCTAGCAGGACAATGATCTAAAGCACACCTCAAAATACACAAAAATGGTTCATTGCCCACAGAATTAAGGTTTTTCCATGGACATAGCAGTGCCGTGACCCAAAATCCATAGAAAATCAGTGGAATGAGCTGAAGAACAAGCATGGACTATTGAATCTGAAGGATCTGGAGAGATTCTGCATGGAGGAGCCAGTGTCTAGCCATTGAAACTGAAGCAAAAACTTAATAAAGGATGATTGAAAAGTGTATGTAAAGTTTATTCTTTCACAAGACCCTCCCAATGAAGCATTTTCTGGATCTGTAATTGCCTTTTTCACAACTTTTTCACCTCTGCTACTTTTACAAAAACACCTGGAGGACATTTACAGGATCTCCTGCTGTAATTGTACCAGGTAGAGACTGAAAGACTTCCCTAACATTTTACAGCGGCTAGACGATTTAGTGATGTACACACTCCAAACCTTAAATCCTGGGAAAGGTCAGTTCTATTTGTAATATTTAAAGTAACAGTATAGATTTTTCACCATGAAGATCTGCTTGCTGGCTTAGTTTCTCCGTGGTGGCTTTTATCTCACACGCTTTTTGGAATAGTGTTTCAGCTCTGGCTCTTTTCTGACAGGCTCAATATTTTCCTGCCGGCTTCATGGTGTGCGCATTCTAGGTGGCACAGGAAGCTGGAAGCTTCAAAACCTAGTCCAACTTCAAACCAACACTTTCATTTCAGGTAAAAGGTTCATCAAAGATTTACCTCATACTCTCTATGAAGTTTATGATGAGACCAACAAAATGTTTAAATAATGAAATGTTATTACTTAACCACCTACATCTACATCTGATCACAAGTCCCAGGTGATGAAAACAGCTTAAAACTGATGACAACTTCCTAATATATCACTAGTTTCCAGCTACCCTCCATAAAGAACATCAAGCCCAAACATTGCCTTCAGAGAGCAAGAAGTACCATCATGGACTGTTTACTTCTCTACCATCTGAAATGTCCTTGGAGTCTCTGTTTTCTCTGTATTTGCAATGGTCTCTTTGTTGCATGGTACAGGCCCCAGGTGTTGGTGTAGTAAATATTTACAATCCTTTTGTTCTGAGGCCTGTACCATGAAGCCGGATTAGCTGGCTAGCCAGGTAAGTTTCGGATTAGTTTGCGCCAATCCTGGGTTTTAGGTACTGTACCATGAAAGTGACTTGGCTTTTAGCGGTGTTCATCGCATAGTAACTTACACTCCACGGCTAACCTGCTCCGGGGCAGGTTACGTTATGGTTTAGAGATCTCAAACTGAAATTGGGCCAATCAGATATGAGCTAAGTGACACGGACACACCCAACACAATAAAGTCACTCCCCCAGTTTCTCTTCCTCTAAATTAAAGGTCATTATATAGTAAAAACTAATATTTAACAATGAAATTGTCTGGTTTTAATGATAATTACTTAAAATTATTTTATGATTTGTATATGATTTGTATAATTATCTATATTTTTATTAGTCCATTCCACACACGCAAGTTTAGTTTAACAGTTATTATTAAGCATTTAGTTTCAATATCTATCTATCATATATAGATCATATGTAATATAAATAAGTAAATATACTCTTTAAATATGACTACATGTGACCTTGTATGTTTAAGTCTCTATCGCTATATATTATCAACTAACTTCACAACTTTCACTTGCACTGATAGATTAAGATCATTTCTTTTATTTGTCCACTTTCACAGAAAAGTGTTTTCCATTAGTGTAAATGCATTTAAATTCTTCATTTTCAGCAAAAGAGTTTTGAATCTCGCTGGCTCTCTCGCGAGAAGTGAATCACAGTTTATTTCTGTTGCAAGGCATGTGATTGGCTGTTTGCCACTGATGTCACGCATTCATGTGCACGCGCTCCACAAACTCAGGATCAAAGCCTGAGTTGACAGAGAAAGTTGATGATCAGCATCATGGTACCAACAAAGCCAGATAGGAGTGGTTTGGTTTTGTCAACTCGAAACTAATCCTATAACCCTGAGTTTGTTCATCTACCAAAATGGTACAGGCCCCTGATCTGGGTATTTAAGGGAAAGTGCAAAGCAGTCATGTGGGATCTGAAGACACTCTTACACCACTGTGTGATGCATTTCTTACTCTTAGAGTCATCTTTGAGCAATTGATGTTATGTATTTATTATTTCTGAATTGGCTTCTAATTGTCTGACAATGTAATTGGCATGATATAATTTTACCTGAAAAATAAATGTTATTCTTGAATTATTCTGCATTTACTCTTAAATCATTATTTCTAATAGATTATTGGAGTCCATATTTCCACAAATCTGCGTCAGGATAGGTCAAACTAAAGGCTCAATGAAAGGAGCATGTGCCACATAATGTGGGACCTTTAGATTTCTGTCTATCGCTGACTTAGCAAGTATTGTGACTAAGAAAACTGTGTTTTTTGTATGAACAAGCATGTGGCGGTTCGACTCAAATGCATTAGTAAACTCTGCACCCTCTGACTAAGTATCAGACACCGACGAATTTGTGTCGTGAGAAATACGTATTTGGCCGATATAACTTCCCGAGTGATATCAGGACCATAATGAACGTATAATTGAAAATATGAGGTAATCAGAATAATCAAAGATCTAAATTAATACATAACCAATGGTTAATTTCTAATTGAAAACACTATATAAGAGTACTCATTTGAAATTGGAGTCAGTTAAACGAGCAGCTAAAGTAAAATTGAAGCTAAATTCTAAAAATTAAAGTGAACTTCACAGGGGCGCTGAAAAGATATACACGCATTATACCATTGCCTAGGCCGTCAGAATCCGCCGATGGGCTGACAGGTGGTCCTTACATACAACTCCAAATCAGAAAAAGTTGGGACAGTATGGAAAACACTGATTTAAAAAAAAGAAAGTAGTAATTTCTAAATTTACATTGACTTTTATTTCATTGCAGACAATGTGAACACAAAATATTTCATGTTTTGTCTGGTCAACTTAATTTCATTTGTAAATATACATTCATTCAGACCTGCAACACATTCCAAAAAAGGTTGGAAAAGGAGCAATTTAGGGCTAGTAATCAGGTAAATTGGTTAAATAATGATGTGATTTGAAACAGGTGATGTCAACAAGTGATTGCAATTATGATTTGGTACAAAAGTAGCATCCAAGAGAGGTCTAGTCCTTTAGGAGCAAAGATGGGCCGAGGATCGCCAGTTTGCCAACAAATACGTGAGAAAATTATTGAAATGTTCCTCAAAGAAAGATAGGAAGACATTTGCTTATTTCACCTTCAACAGTGCATAACATAATTAAAAGATTCAAGGAATGTGGAGGAATTTCAGTGCGTAAAGGACAAGGGCGCAAGCCTAAGCTGAACAACCGTGATCAGGCGACACCGCGCCAATTCATCTATAAGCGATATCACCACATGGGCTCAGGACTACTTTGGCAAACCTTTGTGGCAAAACTTTGTCAAGTACCACAATACGTAGTTACATCCACAAATGCCAGTTAAAACTGTACTGTGCCAAAAGGAAGCCCTATGTTAACAGTGTCCAGAAGCGCTGCCAACTTCTCTGGGCTTGGAGGCATCTGGGATGGACCATCACACAGTGGAAACGTGTACTGTGGTCAGATGAATCAGTATTTCAGGAGTTTTTGGGGAGAAATGGACGCCGTGTGCTCCGGAAAGAAGAAAAGGATCATCCAGACTGTTACCAGCAACAAGTCCAAAAGCCAAGGTCTGTCATGGTATAGGGTTGTGTCAGTGCCCTTGGCAAAGGTAACTTGCACTTCTGTGATGGCACCATTAATGCTGAAAAGTACATAGAGATTTTGGAGCACAATATGCTGCTGTAACGAGGTTAGTAGATGTGGGAAGAAGGAGGCGGGAACCGGCGAACATTCAACAAAACTTTAACCCAAAATAAACAAAGAACAAAACGAAAGTAATGCCGGCAGACCCTCGCGGACGTCTGCCGGCCACCCAAACATAACAAAAACATAACATAAAGTCCAGGCCTGGTCCTCTCTCGTCTTTCATTGTAGTCGCTCCTCCTTTTATGCCTCCGGAGCTCCTCCGTGAGAGCTCCTATCACTCGCGTCACCGGCCTCGCGCCGTTCCCTCACGGCTCTCGCCCGCCCTGCTCGTCACAGCTGCCTTCAAGAAGACCTCTTTTCCAGGGACGCCCATGCATATATTAACAAGATAATGCAAAACCACATTCTGCACACATTACAAAATCCTGGCTGCGGAGGAAGAGGATACAGGTACTTGACTGGCCTGCCTGCAGTCCCGACCTGTCTCCAATAGAGAATGTGTGGTGCATTTTGAAGCACAAAATGCAACCACGAAGACCCCGTACTGTTGCCCACCTTAAGACTTGTTTGCAGCAAGAATGGGACAAAATTACACCTGAAACATTTCATCACTTGGTGTCTTCAGTCCCTAAACGTCTTTTAAGTGTTTACAAAGTGGTAAATGCTTTACTGTTCCAACTTTTTTTGCAAGAACCAAAATAGATTTTGAAGAAACAAAATAGAACAAAAAAAAAAAAACAATAAAAATCATGAAGAACACATTAAATAATGTGCTGTTGTATTGTCTGCAATGAAATGCAAGTCAAAGTTAATTTAGAAATCACTACTTTCTTTTTTTTTTTTTTGTATTTTCCATACTGTCCCAACTTTTTCTGATTTGGGGTTGTAATATAAAGCTAATACTGTTCATTAGTCATTGTTGTTCACAATTCAACCCATCCTCCTATAGATGCACTGATGATCAGATTTGTTTTACTGCTGTCTATTATTGACAGAGAACCTACAACCAATACAGTTTTGAGTCAGTTTGAAGCTGCCCTAGAAAAAAAAAAAAAACTTTGTTCCTCTACAGTTTTATTCATTCTTCTCAGAGAAACCATAGGATTTGCTACTCTGCAATGAAGCTGCTTCTGACCATTGTTAAATGCAAAGAAAAACACTCAACTCATATGACTTATACACAACATGCAAAACAAGGACACTGCACAGACATTTATTGTTTTATATGAACCTATTTAAAATTGGTTAACTTCTGGCAAACACATGATGCACAGGATTGAAAGTATATGCAATATTTTTTAGGCCAGCAGCCATTTTGCCTGTTCACTGATAGCAGCTGAAAAGGAAACAGATCACTTAAATCGTCCTTTAATGACAAAAAAGCATGCTCTTACCAGTGATGATAGCTCTTCCCTGAGGATAAGCATAGATCCACTTAAAAAGCAGCAGACATTACTGCTGACGCATCCTTTATTCACTTCATAAAATATCTATTCAAATCAGATGCCAGAAGCCCTAGAGCAATCAACAAACTAAGGCCTGTGTCAGGATCTTGATCTTGATAGCAAGATGTAGCAAGAATAACAGCTCTGACAGTTAAAAAGGAGATTTTAACAGTGGGTTTTAAACATTTTAATAAACTGTCCAATGATTTAAGCAGATTTTGAGGCATTGCAACATAGCATGTTAATTACCAGTTTATTACATCTCAATATTTGTCAGTACTGAATGAAATATAAGTGTATTTGCCATTTCTCTTGACTTCATGGATTATTTTTATTTTTCCCCACTGAGTTGTCACGATGCATTTTATGATTTCCTCATCTGTGAAGGATACACGCAACACTATCTTTGAATTTGGCCTAATCGAGGTATCTTTGAAGGTAGTGTACTGTTGCTGCCTACCTGCCTTCACGTTGGGGGCACAATTATAATCAATTAAAGTGCTGTCTAGGCACTTCACTAGGTTGAGCAAGAGAACTATTGTGTCAAAATGTCAAACCTTGGCTGAAGCAATTGAGCAATATCCTTATTACTGTCTTGAAGCAGCTATGACAAAACAAAGTAAAAATAAATACAATAAAATAACAAAGAAATTTCTCATTTCAATTTAATTATGAGGGTAGAGAATATTTCTGCAATTGGAATAGCTGTGGAGTTGTAAATTATTGAGAAATATATTTAGTGAACACGAACAATTGAAAACCTCTTACATGGCCACTCCAGTAACTTGCTTCTCTCAACTCATTAATAAAATTAATGAGTCAAGCGAATATGTGGAAGGAATGCATTTAAAGACATTTTCAATAAAGGAAGAAGAAATAACCTACATTATTCATCTTGAGTTGAATGAGGAAGAATAATCTGCCCATTTTTTTATTTCCAAAACTCATCCATTTAAGAACTCACAACTCATTTGCTATTTATTTCAAGTGAAGTGGGATAAAGTTTAAATTAATCAATTAAAATTCCTAAATGACAAATTTGATTTCCCATACTTATAATGAAATATCCCCTAGTCAATAAAAAGCTCCACTCATATTGAAAGAGTCCTCCTGTGTGGTACAGAGCCATTATTGAATTTAAATTAATCTTCATTGAGTCTGGGGATATGGGCTTTGTACTGTATAATGCACTAGATTGCTCAAATGATTTAATCCAGTTTAATATATCATTATGTATGTGTAATGTGAATAAGGCACTGCTGAGCAAGACTGATTTCCAAAAATATAAACCCTCAATGCTCAGAAATTAATGGATATATACAAACTGTGTTTTGACATACACTGTTTTTTTTGTCCACTATATTCTGTTTTACATCACAGTGACAATACAGTTAAGTTTATGCAAGATATGTGAGCATGGATTTGGTGTAAGGTCGTTTAAGCTTAAATTATTAATAACAGAGGGTGTGCTGTGTTTAGATGGACAGACTGAACACCAATCCAGTGATAAATCATAACATTCCTTTCAAAATCTTTTTTTTTTTCTTCTTGTTCTTCTTCTTTTTAAATTTGGACCTTGAGTCTGTAATACAGATTGATTGATTGATTGATTGATTGATTGATTGATTGATTGATTGATTGATTGATTGATTGATTGATTGATTGATTGATTGATTGATTGATTGATTGATTGATTGATTGATTGATTGATTGATTGATTGATTGATAACAGAGGGTTGTAGAAATTCTGATTGCTTCTTAAATTGAGGGTACGTTTTCATGACTACAATGTACTAAAAACAGAAAAGGGCCTAAAATTAACATTCGCCAAGCGACAAATGCATGTAAAAATCGGTGTTGGCGAGTATATAAAACTGTGTCAGTCACCAGATAATATTTTCATGAATTCTAACAATGCAATGTTAAAGGGAACCCCTGGTGTTAAAGGGTTAGTTCACCCAAAAAAAGAAAAATATGTCATTAATTACTCACCCTGATGTTGTTCCACACCCGTAAGACCTTCGTTCATCTTCAGAACACAAATTAAGATATTTTAGTTGAAATCCGATGGCTCAGTGAGGCCTTCATAGGGAGCAATGACATTTCCTCTCTCAAGATCCATAAATGTACTAAAAACATATTTAAATCAGTTCATGTGAGTACAGTGGTTCAATATTAATATTTTAAATCGACGAGAATATTTAAACAAAAAAAAACAAAACAACTTATATAGTGATGGCTGATTTCAAAACACTGGTATTATACTGGTACCATCGTTGGCGGTTTGACACGCGATCCGAATCATGATTCGATACACTGATTCATTTGTGCTCCGATGCTTCATGAAGCAGTGTTTTGAAATCAGCCATCACTAAATAAGTCGTTATTTTGTTTTTTTGGCGCTACAAAAATATTCTCATTGCTTTATAATATTAATATTGAACCACTGTACTCACATGAACTGATTTAAATATGTTTTTAGTACATTAATGGATCTTGAGAGAGGAAATGTCGTTGCTGGCGATGCAGGCCTCACTGAGCCATCGGATTTCAACTAAAATATCTTAATTTGCGTTCTGAAGATTAACGAAGGTCTTATTGGTGTGGAACGACATGAGGGTGAGTAATTAATGACAGAATTTTCATTTTTGGGTGAACTAACCCTTTAAGACTTGTAAGGCTTAATACAACGTTACTGAAATATCTAGTAAAAAACCCATGATTATTTAAAGTTCCCGTTTTTTTCGTGTTTTTTTGAAGCTTTGATTGTGTTTATAGTGTGCAATATAACATGTGTTCATGTTTCGCGTGTAAAAAAACACAGTATTTTTCACATAATTGACTTATCTGTATACCGCTGTTTCCACTGTCATAAAACCGGGCTGATGACTTCCTTGTTCTATGAAGTCCCTCCTTCAGAAATACGTAACGAGTTCTGATTGTGCCAGCGGTTCCTGTGTTGTGATTCGACAGCAGCTTAGCGCTCCTTGCCCGGAAAGGTCACGCCTCTTACCATAACGTGTGCTGCACATAGTTTTACATGTGGATTATTGTGGTGTTGTGCCGAATGAACACAAAAGACAATAATTCCCGAGAGACTGAACTCTTTAATCTCCACAAGCAGCGACAGAAAATGTACAACGTTAGCACTCACTCAGAAGAGTACCTCATACGGAAAACAGCCATATACAGAAACATAGTCCCCTCTTGTGGTCATTGTGTGCACTGCAGTCCAACATTAACTATTGCAGTAAGGATACCACAACTACAATTTTCGGGAACCGATAAATTGTAACCATTGATCTCTAAGTAAAACAAAGGTGATTGGACTGCGGAATGAAAATAACAGCGTTTCGACGACATGGTGACAAACACACTCTACAAACGCAACTCTTGTGTATTCCTGTGGGCGGAGGTTAGTCAAAAACTGTTTTAGTGACGTCATTAAAGAAGGAAGTAGAGGGATGTAGTCCAAACTGGCCGTTCGATGTAGGCGACTTCTGTTAAATAAAATATCTCGCTTGGCATTGAACTTTGAGCTTTAAAATTTTACAGATTTTATTTATACTCTAACAACAACATTACACACTAAGTAAAGTTTGAAACAGGGGATCACGAAGAACAGGACCTTTAAAATCCATGACATATTTGGACCAATTTGTTTGTGTTCTATGTTGGTGACGTCAAATGGTTGCACTCACTGCTCTACTGACACTGTCATATTGCTCTTTTTACCGCAACACAACTCAGAATATAATATACGATATCACATTGTGCAGCATTTGGTTATTTTCAGTCGATGAGCCACAAGAGAAGCGAGATAAGTCTTTACTGCTTTACTAGCGATAAGAGGAGAAAATAATGGGAAGTTGTGCAGAATGTGGATGAATAAAACTTCCTAACTGTGTCTTTGTTCTCTTCACTTTAGCCCTGATGACTTTGAGGCTTTTCATCTGTATGTTTTGGTGCAACGGTAATCTAGTAAAGCATACAGATCTTAATATCCGCGGGGTTCCTTTTAAACCACGATCAGCCTTTTCAATTTGAGCCAGAGCGCAAAATTGGTGAGGATGAAAACGAACTACTGTTGTATGATTGATGTGTAAAAATTGTCTGATCACCTGAATGCATTACACAGTTAATCATGCTGAGAAGATGCTGCTGTTTTATGTGATCACAGTTATCTCATGCATCACAGCACACACGAGCTTTGAGGCGGTCTGTCTCCAATGAGATGTGTTATAGGCTTACCTTCGTCAGTATCCACGACAGGCGCGGCATTTGGTTAAAGCATACAGTTATATCCTTCGGCAACTGTAAGCTCTTTCTGTGGTCTTCTAAAAGCTTCAAAGGCATCAGGGCTAATGTGGAGAGAACAAAAACGCGGATCTTTAGAAAGTTTTATTAGTCCACATCCTCCACAACTTCCCATTCTTTTCTCCTCTTATCGCTAGTAAAGCAGTAAAGACTTACATCACTTTTCTTGTGGCTCATCGACTGAAAATGACAACCAAAAGCGGCACAATGTGGCAATAGGACAGTATCAGTAGAGCAGTGAATGCAACCATTTGATGTCACCGCAAACAAACTATCTAAATATGTCATGGATTTTTTTTTTAAATAACGTAAATCTTTCATGGGTTTTCTGGTTTAGAAAGGTATAAAATATGTGATAATAATCAAAACATATTTTGGACCTGAACCTCACATCATCGTTCAGAAAAAAAAAACAAAAAAAAGAAACGGGGAGACGCTGTATATCAAATCTAATGTCACTGATTGAACCCACTCCCTATCACTCAATAAAATAATCAAATAGCTGAGTGTTTTCGAAAGTGTTGTATTTTGTTAGGAACACTTCCTATAAATACTTCCTATAACACCAGATGTACTCGCTAATATTAGTTTTTCTGTTTATCCCGAGGTTTACCATAGTCCAGTGGTTCTTAAACTTTTTAGCTTGGAGTATCCCCTGAAGGGATTCCCATCCTTCTGCGTACCCCCTCTCTTCCACTTCGACTGCGGTCACACCTTTTCCATTAAGGGATAATATTTGCCCCCTAAATTGATTTTCCAGTGCATATTTTTACATTTATGAATAACTTTATAAAATAAACAATGTTTTAAATAAAAAATGTTTAATAGAGAAACATGCTGTAACGAAGCGGGACTCAACGTAAGATCCAAATGCAGCTTTATTAAAAGGTGAGCATGGTCTTATAGGCAGGGTCAATCAGGAGCAAACAGGAACAGCGAAGGACAGGCAAAGTCGTAGTCAGGAAGCAGGCAAAGATCACAGGACGGTATGCAAAGCACAGGTCAGGACAGGCAGCAACGGGTCAATAACGGGTAACAGGCAGGAACAATAACAACAAACAGACAGGATATAAATGCTCAGAATTGTAACGGGAGTTAGCAAGACCTCGCGGTGAAGTGGTGTGTGTATGAGTCCTTTATGGTCCAGGTAATGTGTGGCAGCTGGGTGTGGTGATTAGTCTGGAGTGATTGTGAAGTGAGTGCAGGTGATAAGCAATGGAGGATCATGGGAAATGTAGTCCGGGATGTGACAGGAACAGACGTGATCGTGACACATGCAATGATGGTAAAGCGAAGTGATACTTTTAAATATTAAACTAAAACTGCCAGTAGGTGGCAGCAAGTCACTGTTTTTATGAGTGAGTCATCAAGTCATTCATTTATTAACGAAGCAAGTGGCTGTGAATGAATCATTGAATCATTGAGTCACGATTTGTTCAAAGCCGCATTCGTGTGTTGTAGTTCTGCTGTGGTTTTCGTAAATAGAGTAAATACTAACAGTACTGTGTTTAAAATTTACGTTTTGTTTTTTGACCTGTTGTATAATGCACGTTTGCAGTCATGTGGATATTTGGGAACAACTGCATTCTTCCTCGTTATCAACATTAAATACAAGAACTCACACAAGGTATGGTTTTGTATCGGAGAAAGTTTGAGTCTTAAATTGATATAAATCCACTATCTGTGTCTATATTTGTTCTTCATGCGAGTAAGTGCTAAATCCCCACTTTTACAAAGGTGCATTGGCGAGAACGACAGTAATTTAATGCGATTTAAGGCAGCAGATTCGGCACGCAATCTATCATATGCATGCTGCCTCTGTGGATGCAGTCATTTTAGACTGCAAAACATGAGGTAATTTGATTAAATGTAAAGGATTTACGGCATTTTGCCAGTTAGAAATACATGCTCGGTTTTAATATTATTTTAAGGTAAGGTAGAGTTAAATTAACTACTAAGCATTTTGCTCGCCTACCCCCTTTTGTCACCTCACGTACCCCCAGTCAACCGGATCCGGGCCATATCCAGGTGAGACCGAGGACCGGTGCCCTGACATGACCACAACGCAGCCCTGAAGTATCAGCAGAGATCAAGTCAACTAGATCATCCACTGTGAAGGCCTCATCGACATGACAGCCAGTGGCGCAGCTTCTCAACAGACCGTCAATACTGGCGTGATGAATACGGTCCTCAACTGGATGGAACTGAAATAAATACTTTGATTGTTGCAATCCTATCAGATTTATGATAGCAAACTGATTCGTAACAAAGCACTGTTTGCCAGAGGAGAACTGGCCCCCCGACTAAGCCTGGTTTCTCCCAAGGTTTTTTTCTCCATTTTAACACTTGTTTGCCACCTGATGTCACCTGTTGGAGTTTGGGTTCCTTGCTGCTGTCACCTTTGGCTTGCTTAGTTGGGAACACTTGACATTTGATATTCAACAGTATTCTTGACATTTATTCAACAGTGCTTTGACCTGCCTGCATTAACACTACTCTTTAAGAGCTGCTGTGCAGCCAAAATTATATACCATTTATCAATGTAAAGCTGCTTTGACACAATCTGCATTGTAAAAAGCGCTATATAAATAAAGGTGACTTGACTTTAATAATTAACATTACATTTGTGAGTATGACTCTCACCAATGAATATAACTTGCACGCAGCCACTTAAAATCTGTTCACAAGCTTTTATGGGTTTGATTTTGGTTGTCATTTGTTGAAATAAATACAACAACAAAAAAATAAATAATGTCTGTGTCTGTCATAGACTGTAAAAAAGGGTGTTTGTCCGCTGAATGCCTCTCTGATTCTCCTCCGTGGTCATATGGGAAAGTGAATATTTACAAAGAAAACATTAAAACTACAGTTACATTTACACCCTTCCAACAAAGAAATTGATCGACTTCGGTCACTTTTTTTTTTTTTTTAATTTGTACATTTTCTACCATACGATGGCTGAAGCAGCAGCACGTGACACTGTTCTCATGGTAACCAGATCAACACTGTAAACATAATTCTACAAAACTGAAGTGAAAACACCAAATGATCATGCAATGGGATAAAATATCTTCTCTTCCCTACAAACGATAGCATGAAGAATATGAATATTTAACCAAGTCAAAAACGAATAAGGTAAGCAGGTATCCATATTCATTTCAGTATCGGCAGACGCAAAATGCTATAAAAGGTGACAACTTTTAAAGTTAAAAAACAATATAAGTTACATAAAAGATAAAAGCTCATTTTAGTTTCTCGGTTTGATACAGTAGATTTGAGCAACCATAAACGATGAGATAAGATTCATATAGAAAAATTACTCCTTGCCCTCCAGCCGCATTTTGCGAGCATCAATGACGTCATGTGCAAACAACCTATAGAGAACGTGAACCGACGTCATGCCGCGTTGCATGCCGGGGCTGCACCGCCATTTTGACAGGATCGCCCCCTATTACTTGCACTGAAATTAATACAGATACTTGCTTACCTTTTGTTTTGTTTCTGCCATTAAGTGGAACATTCACATTTTTAATGGTATCGTTTGCAGGGAATAGAAGCTATTTTATTGTATTGCATGACAATTTTATTTTTTCCCACTGAAGTTTTGTAGAATTTCGTTTACAATGTTGATCTGTTTACCGTTTCGTACGCTGGACGCTCACTGCTGCTTAAGCCATCATATGAATATCCAAATAAATCTATGTGTGCAACACGCTGAGAGAAGTCGATTCATTTTTATATTTATCTCATCTAAAATCAAAACCCTAGGAGCTTGTGAAGAGTTTAGTAGAGGCTCCCTACAAAGGGACATTGTAAAACGCTGGCTTAGTGTACAAAGATGTGCAGATGAGCCCAGAATATGAACGCAGCATGTTTAATTATACATTAAGCAATTTCTTCCCTTTATAAAACTGTGAAAATGCTTAAAATGACTTAGGCATTTTAAGTGATACTGAAAGTTTATATTTTGGGCTCATACGTTTTTCTGCATATGTGCTTTATTAGTAAACTATACAGAATGTGGTCTCTTTAATATCAGTATCAGCGCATTAAGTGTTTTCTTTACATGAGTGGAAACTTAACATGTAAACATGTAACATGTTGTGTTCATATTTTGGGCTCACATGCGTATATCTCCACAGTATGCTTTAATAGTTATGTACATAATTTTGTGTTTGTCTTTAAGCCACATGAAGCGTTTTTCTTGTTAGAGTGTTCCTGATCAAGTTCTGCTAATTCACGAGCGGAGTGAGAGTCAGACTCACAAAAAGGTAAAAATGTTAATTATTAAACCAAACAAAATCAAAACTTATTAATGAGTGATAAGCAGTGGGTTTAATTAGTGGCATTTTTAAAATATTTGCCATCCGGCGTCTTCTCATCATCTCCTCGACCTGCTTCCCCTAGTGTTTTTACACGTAGAAAAGGCGAAAAAACATTTTTCATTGTCCAGTTTTCTCTCAGAACGACGATCAGAGTTACTATCACCATTATCAATGCAGCATTAATGACATACAATGGTGCCATTTTTTTACAGTCATGACAGAGAACAAATTTCTGCACTAAACTCAATAACCGAAAGGCTGCGCGATCCTGTCAATATGGCGGATAAACAAAGAAGTTACCCAGAACTCAATGCGGCGTGACGTCAGATTTGCATTCTCCATTCAGGGGCTGCACCCTTTGAAGGCTACATATATCATCGAGGCTGTCTCATTTAAGAAAAATAACCATTAGACTGCAACTTAAGAAAGAAATTACAATATTTTACACCCCACAATGAATATCAGTCAATTTTATTAGTCACTTTTCTTAAATAAGACATCCTTGATGACGTATGCAGCCTTCAGATGCGTCCTCCAGAAGACGCGGCCTTCGAAATAAGACGCAGTTCCTGTCACCAAAGGAATGTGTTTTTGGTTGTGAGGGAAAGATTACCTGGATTTACAGATCTTGGGTGGTGAGTAAAGGGTGGTGTTTTGTTGGCAATCGGCACGCAAGTGCATATAATGTAAACAACACAAATGTTTTTGTTCCCTTTTCATTTATAATGATGTCGCAGCTAGCAGACGATCTCTACGCAGAAGCTGCGCGTGCTCGTGGCTCTTTAGCTCCGCCCGCGGCACTGAAAAGCACAGTTTATTTCATTTGTATGTTTGTTCTATTATATTAATTTGTGCTATTGCTTATAATTTGATTATTTGTTCTTATTTTATTACTGACTGTTTACTTGTCTTTAAAAATGTAGGCTATTAAAATTATATTAGTTAGTAGTTTTAGCTGTGGTATTGAAATTGGATTCGAGGATGGTGAATTTTCACTAGTATCTATAATATTGGTGTTTAAACTGCCTGTTTTTGTTTCATGGCTGGTAAAAAAATACACTGCCGGCCAAGTTGCCGGCCATTGGCAGGTGTAGCAGAAAGTTAGTTTTAGGCCATGTGCATTCGTATGACATCACAGTTTTCACAAATTCGCAAAGGTAATGGTATTGTTTTCAAAAACTTGCAAACTTTTGAAAACTAGTTTCAAAGGGTATTTTCAGGCCCCCAAAACGTGGTGTTGTGTAATGGAATGAACAAGGTGTCATGTAAATAGGGAAATAGGTGTCATGTAAATATGAAAATAGCAAGACTTTTATGGCAATTACTAGGCTTTCTTTTTCAAATATTGCATTGTTGCTTATATTGTTTAATTTGTTTTGGTTAAATTGTTTAGATGCAAGAAAGTCTAGAAGATGTGTTGAAGGTAGAAGAGCGGAGGTAGAATCTGTAGGAAACTCAGAATCGAAGACAAGGAGACTTGTGGGTGTATTTTCAGCAGCACTCATTGATAATGTGCTCTTTGACTCTGATTGTCACAGTGTCATGGATTGGT